>NW_026623232.1:7000634-7051991 GCF_030028575.1 Malurus melanocephalus
AACCAAAAAACCACACACAAAAACAAAAAACCAAAAACCCCCCATATATTTGCATATTTGCTCTGTTTAGCTTGACTCAAGAAGTGTAAAGCACTATTGAGTCTGTAGTTGCTTAAGATCTGCTGCTGTGGGATCCAGACTGGCCCATAGGACAGATGGAATAGATGACCTTTAGCTATGAGAGTAACTTGTCAAATAAGGAGAAACAGCACTCTGATGATAGCTATCTCTGCCTATATTAACTTTGTGAAGGAAAATTTCATAGATTTGCAGATTTTCTCTGGAGAACAGATTGAAAGRGGTGCTCTTGAGCCTCCTTTCATGTGCAGAGAATCTTCCACAAAACTCCAGAGTGTTTGTGTATCTCTGTGTATGTTTGCATTTTCTTCTGATCAAATCAGTTGTTGCTAATAACCAAGCAGAATGAGATAACGTTTTCCCCATTTCATTTTTTGAAAATTATTGCTAGCTATTTTTTTCTCAAAAAATAAAATTAATCACTGAGAGATTCATAGTGGCATGTTCCATTGGCGAAGTGATGGAGCAGCTGAGTATCTGCCCAACTCCACACTATCCTCTTGTAACGCAGAGACAGTTCTTTTACTTTTCATGCCTGAGTTTCTCTATTTGTTGAGAAGAGAATTCTTTGCACCCTGTGAGGGATGTGCCAGTATTTTATTAAGGGCCGCTTTTATCACCTTTGATATTCCCACATGAAAAGTACCACAGTGTGAAAATTTCCAGACTTCATAAAAAATTGTCACTTTTTCTTCTGAGAAAGGTATCACTTGTTTGATTCTGCTATATCTTCATAAACATGAATGAGAATTAGGGGAATTTCTCATTTTGGGTCTTTAGGGCCTCCTAGACTTAGAAGCTAAGTGAATATGAGGAGGCTATATTTAGAAGACACTGAATATACTTATCATTTTTTAAAGCTTGCTCTTTCCTTTCCAGTTTTCATTTTATCATGCTGGCAGACGATATTTTCCCTCAGAGCCTGTCAACACTGTATGCCTGATTGGCATTGGTGACTTTTAGCACTCACTGGGGTTTGTTCTGCCATCACCTAGCCTAGAATTGCACTGTTCAACTCTTACTGTCTGGCATCTAAATGATGTGGTTAAAGATTGGACAGATGATCTACACATGTTTGGATAAAGATGTATTGTTGACAGCTTAATGCAGGGACAAAATCTGTAAACAAACCCCGGTGTGAACTGAAGGCTGATTCTGTGTGGCAGCAGGGGCTGAAGCAATGTGTGTGCCACGTTTTGCCAGCTTTTCAGCTGGAAACTTTTGTGAGGTTGAATCTTCCCCAAAGTGACTACAGGCTGCATCGCTGGAAACCTATCAGCACTTTCTTATGTCTGACCCAACAGAGGGGTAGTTTAGACTGTTGGAATCAAGACTGAGCTTCACCTCTCCTCTCTTCAGATTTATAAAGCTGTGAGATAATGTCCTTGAAACAGGATTTTCATTCTACCAAAACASCACCATTACCTTGCTGTTGAAGAACAGAATTTGAGGAGGCACCTTCTTACCAGAGACATTCATTTCCAGTTGTTTACTCTGAGTCACATTAACTCTGTACAGAGACTGTTCATAGCCCAAATGTCGCAAACAAGAACCAAATCTTTATTCAACCTTGCCAAAATCTCCTTACCAGTGTGAAATAATCATCAGTATCACCTCTGAAGACCTGATTATGCTTGGTGCTAATTAGCTATCTATCAGTATCCTCTGAGCATCTAAGCCATGATACATATGTGTAAACAAAGACTGTTTTGAGGGGTGAGTTAATTGTGCCTTTCTTATATGTCATTTAATACTATTACTAAGAGCTGTCTCTTTCTTCTCTTCTTTGATCTCTTCCATTGAATTACTTATTATCATTGGTGTCTTTTTTAAGGTCTTTCCTATGTTGTTTTTTCTTTTCTTTTTTTTTCAGTTGTGAAGCTTTCCCATACCCCATCAGCCATGGTAAATCAAAAGATGGTATTCGACCCTTCAAAGGCCTGAAGCCTGCGGCCCGCACGGCAAACAGCCCTGAGAACAGAGCATAGGAGCAGCCTGCAGGGGCTGGCATATCCCTCTCACCCCCAGCACTCTGTCCCAGCCAAACAGGGGGGACACACACGCAGCAGGCGTGGCAGGGCATGGGCACCTCACTCTACATGGTGGGAGGGAAAGGAAGAGCAGCAATGAATAATTCTCTAAGGAAAGGGGCAGTTGCTTCAGATTTTTCCAGGGTGGGTGTCTGAGGCACTGCAAATCTGCATGTTGACAGCACTACTCTCACTAGTTTGAGGTTTTGTTTGTAGAGAATAGATCCAAATGTGATACATATCTCACTTCTGTTGAGAAGGACTTTAAAGAAGTGGGTCTGGAGTAGAAGGAGAGAGAAAGAAAAATTAAGCAAATCATAGCTTGGAACATGTTTGGGAATAATTTTTGATGCTTAAGGTGATGTGCAGAAAGGGAAAGAAATGGCTGGTCTGATAGGGAGATCCACCTTCACATTTTATCCCCTGTTGATAAGTGGCACGGTTATAATGTTTTACTGATTTATATTAAAGAATATTTCAGGTTTTTTTCTTCCTGGCCTRGCATATCTTCAGGTCACTGGTGACTAGGATAAATAATTCCTGCCTCCTCTCATTTGAGGAAATGTAATCATCCCTCTCATCTATCTTTTTCAAAGATAAATCCTGAAGGGTGTCAGAGACACCTTTGCCCATCCAAGGTGAGAAGTTTCTTTTGTCATTTCTCCATACAAATAGTGCAAGTAGGAGAGCTGCAAGAGGCCTCAATATAACATAGGATAAGTGTGTACAGGACTTTATCTGATTTTCCCATAGGAAATAATCCAGAGTGAGCTTAGAAACAGTTGGGCCCCGATTATCTTTTTTGTCCTATTGTTGCCTTAAAGTACTCTTCCATAGCCACATGTGGCTGTTCATCCAAAGGAAGAGCCATTTTGTCCTCACACAACAGAGGTAACCTTTTTCTTCTTGATTCAAGGATAAAACAGCCTGGAGCCTTAGCAGCATCAACTGTATGTCACTATTTTCAGACAAAAAGATATAAATGGTAAGAAACACAAGCCTCAATTGCAGATCCATGTTTGCTGCTAAAGATACCACCATTTAAACAATGAATCCCTTGTGTCAGCTAATTGTAGTCCWATTGTAACCTTTTGGAAGGAGAGGGTCTTTGGCCCATTTTCCAGGTGATATGCTCTGGAAAACCTTCCATCTGAGCACTAAGGAAGGAGCTTCTGCTTAATATTAGACAAATAATGAAAAGAAAGTAACAGCAGACGGTCTTCTCAGCTCCCTTCCTGCTCCCCATGCAGCAACAGAACCTGTTTTCACTTTCTGCTCTATACCACATTCCTCATCCAGTTGCTGAACTGGCATGGAACTGGATTTACAGCTGTTCAGGTGTACTCATCTCCTATCTCAGAARTAAATACTGATAACAGGGCTGAGTGCCTCAGATGATGGTTACCAGAAGTCTTATTGCCCTGGTGCTGTGCAGGAGGAATCTTATGGAATTTTAAAAATAATTCCTGATTTAACCAGATGCTGCTGTTTTGAGCACAAAGACCGGACTAAACCTGTGCCCTCACTGCCAGTAAAAATCTCATCTGCTCTGGATTTATATCGATGTACTAGTTTAGAGGAAAATAGGTGTTTTCATCCTTTTTAAAAACTGATTTAAGAGGGGGAGACCAACTTCATGTGTTAATGGTTGAAAATATTTTGGATTGCTTTGGGCAAGGCTCAACATTAAGGCAATGAATGAAAAGCCTATGCATGCTCTTTGGTGATAGTGTATGGTGGTGCTGGTGTAGCAGCACAAGCAGATGCCCTCTCTTAGCTGCCCTTCAGGATCCCCTCCAACCCAGCTAGAGCTGGTTCCTTTGGAATGCACTGGGGTGTTTCTGTCTGGCACCCAGCTGCATGACATTGCAGAGCCTTCATGCTCACACTCTGGAGTTGTAATAGTGCCAGGCCTTTCAGTGACCTGGTCTCTCRTCCTTTGAAATAGAAATCTTGTAGCCAGTAAAGGGCTAAACTGCTTTTCAGCTTTAAACACCCACCCCTTCATCTGAGAAGTGTCTCAGCCTGAGGGCAAGCTCTAGGACATATAGTTATTTTGGTGTCACTGGAAAAAAAAAAAAAAAAAAAAAAAAAAAAAAAAAAAAAAAAAAAAAAAAAAAAAAAAAAAAAAAAAAAAAAAAAAAAAAAAAGGAAGAAAGAAAAAAAAAAAAAAAAAAAAAAAAAAAGAAGCAAGACTTCTCTGCAGTGATTTTAGTCATGTACTTTATGAATGTTTCTGAGGACCAGCCATGTTTCCCTTTCCAGCATAAGTATGAATATAAGAAATTCCCATGTTGTTCCAGGTGTAGCAACTTTCTTGACCTCGGTTACGGTGAGACTTGGAGTCTCTTGCTGTCTCTCTCCATTGGGTCAGAGAGGAAAGTTCCCCTGCATGTACCTCAGAGCTCCCCTTACCCCACCCAACTCCTGTAAGGGATATGGCCACCACTGTATGGTGATCGTAGCAGTTGCTCCAGGGCTGTTTGCTCCCACTTTTCTGTTGCGGTTGACGACACATGACAAACCTAATCGCACAAAACCAAACCCAGATTTTATCAGGAGAAGTTCTGCTTGAAAACAGACTCTCTCTGGCTATGTTACTCCTGATTGGTGTGTCCCTCCTCATTACAACTCTTTATTTATTTATGGACTCTTATTCTTTCCCCTCCTTCATCTTTTAAGAACTATGTTTAGCGTCAGCTGCTGAAATAATTTTGCTACATCTGTCTGAATAAACGTAAAATTGGTCCAGTTAAGAAGCAAATTGCATTATATTTCTCTGCCATTCTATATTATCTCCCTTGCTGGGCCATATCTCTGTAATAAATACAACCATTCCTGCTGATTAAAGCTTTAGTTGTCCAGACAGAGTGTCCACTAGCATGGTGCTATTATTCATGGCCTTCATTTCCTGAGAGAAGGTCAGCATAGYCCAAGATATGTAATAGCACTGATGTGATAGCTCTCATCCACGTTAGCTAACACAGCAATGGATGTTCACAAGGCTGTAAGTCGGCATTTATAAATGAAAGATCCTGTTATGGATCATATCCTGAGATATGCTGAGCATTAGTGTGTTAAAATGGAGAAGCAATGCTCAGAAGCCCTCKAGCTCAGGCTCTCCTACCTCAACTTGTTTTCTTTGTGCAGACTCCTCAGTTACCATTTATTAGATTCCACAAGCATAACTCTATTATTCTTTCCATGTACCTCTCTTTGTCCCTCTCTTKCCTGTGACCTCTGACTGAAGCAGGGCCAGCAAAGGTTCCCAGATCTGCCTCTTCACTGCCCATTTCATCTTCTCCCTGAACGTTACAAACGCCCCATTCAGTCTTAGCGTTCAGACAGCAAGACGAGATTGGGCTCTGAGGAGCTGGCAGGGCTGGGGACCTTTGAAAGAAATCCCCATTCTCCCTGCCAAGCCCAAAAAAAAAGGATTCCCAACCTCCAGAAGTAGCTGAAATCTGGGCTGGGCGTTCGTGCGGTTAGCTGTTTGCAAGTGGCCATTTTATGATAGGACACAATTGGGCAGTACATTAACCCTTTCCTCACCTGAGCGGACATGTCAAATGTGTCTGTGCACATATTAAAAAGTGTTCTGGGCTGGCTTTGGGGGAATGAGAAGAGGGTCTGTCTTTGGGGGAGCTGGAAAGGGTTAAATATTGCACCAAAAAATCTCAAAGGCTGATTTTACAGGTATTCTGTGGTGACAGATGGTGTATTTATGCAATAACAATACAAATTAATTTAAAAGAAACCAAGTGTAAAGGTTGACTTTGAGCTTCAAGCTTCTCAGAGAAATTGCTAAAGGTCTCTCAAAAGCAAAATGACACTCCAGTATAACTTTTGTCTTGAGGGAGATTTTATTCCTTAATTATAAATTTTTTTTTATTGTAATTCACATCAGTTCATCGTCTGGAGTGCAAGATACTCTTAGATTTGTAGGTTTCTATAAAAAGGAAAGAACTTTCTGTGTGAACATGTGGATATGTATGTATATTGGTATATTTCTCTATACATATGTGTATATATATATTTGTATATATATATATATTTATGTAACAGATATTTACATAGAATATACTGTACATATACACCCACTCCTGAACTTGTGCAGACTGTATAGAAGTATAAAATGGCCACATCTCTTTGCGTGTGTCTGTCCCCGGAAGGGTGGACTGATTGTTTTTGGATGTCTGCAGCTGTTACCTTGAAGGATGCAATTTCATCTTTCATTTATTTTTCCCCATCTAGACTGTATCAGGATAAACTGTAACGCCAGTAAGTTTTCCCTCAAGTTTCATTTTGTTCTCTTTCTATATATATTAAAATAACTTTATTTTCTTTGCTGTTTTATAAGCTGTTTTTATTTTCTTTATTTTCTTTTTTCCTTTTATTTAAAAAAAAAATCTGAAATTGAAGGATTGGGTGGGATATGAAGCTGGAGTGGGAGGAGGGAAGACCATCAGGTGATTGTATGTGAAAATTYTGTATTAGGTTTCTCCAAGGAGGAGATGAACCGTTATTTCATAGCTTTGCAGAAGAGCACCTGAGGAATCTGATGAGCTGATACTATATTTCACTGATAACCTGTTATCTTTATGAAAACTTTTAAAGAACCACTAAGAATAACAACAGGTACTGTATGCACTTCTCCACTACAAAAAGGCATGCAAATTTAAAAAGAGAACAATACAAGCTTCCAACGCTCACTTCATTACAAAATGGTGACAATGTGATATTTATTCAAAGTATTTTTTTTTTTATCTGGGTATAGAATAAAGAAAAATTAGATCTTACATTTAGAGTGTATTATATATACTTCATATATTCAAATGTATATATATGGCATTTTCCGTCTTAGGTTTCTGTAATAAATTCTGTCTGAATCTCTGGGTCACTGAAGGTTCCTTTTGGTATGTACAAGTAGGGAGGAAAGATTATAAAGTTTCTGTGAAAAAAAAAGTGAAAGATCATGTCCATTTCTAGACTGACTGAGCAAGCCAAATCTTTTCCATTCTGCTTCAGAGAGCTGATCAATGTTGATGTAGGCCTCAAAGTAAAAAGCACTCCCCAAACAATGGAGCTGTTAAACTCTCAAGAGTGCTTTGAGGCTTATCTTACTTGTAACCAGATTCCTGAACTGGCAGATCCTCTGTGTTAGATTTTATTTGGAAATATTTAGGAAAAGTCAATTCCAGCTGACTGAGAATCTACTTTGCATGAAAGTACGAGCAGTTAGATTTTTGGATTTGCTAACTGGTCTCTGGGAGTCTGCTGCTGGGAACAAGCCCTGATACACCATAGAAGCTTGTGCATGATAATTCACTTTATTTCAATTATTAAATGGTTATCTCAGACAACATGTTTTACCCTTTTCCAATTTTTCTTCTCCTCGCATTGACAGGAGGAGGGGTATAAGCGAGCAGCTGCACAGTGCTTAGTTCTCATATGGGATTAAACTGCTACAAGTGGGATTAGTCAGTGTATGACTCAAATATTGACAGTTATTGATGAATTCCTTTTGCTCTTCAAAGTTTGCACACTATATTTCAAGACAGAATGTGCAATAGAAAAAGTGTCTTGAATCTGGTAGCTGAGATTGCCAGATTTTACACAGCAGTGGTGAGGACATTTACATAAAAATAGGATCTTTTGCTTCATAAGAGTTGATATGCTGTTGCTGCTTAGCCACCTGTAACTCTATCAAAACACTTTCCCCATGGTTCTTCTTGATGTGTATCATCTGAGGATTCATAATTTCCTCCAGTACTGGACAACAATCTCATGTTGTCAACACCTTCAGCTTTTGATGGCAGCTGGCTCTTAAAGGCTTTGCTATGGAAGACTGTAAGACAGGTGGGAGGTCAGCTTTAGTAGCAAGTAGCAACTGTCTGGTTTTTATGTAAATGAAAAGCTAGCACTAATTGGAAGAAACATTTATAAAAAAGAAAAATGAGAAGAAAAAGAGAATCTTCTAATCAGAGAAGTGGGAAGACAGTTTGAATTCAGTGTTTTTGTTAGTTTCCCCAAAAGCATCAAAATATCTTGAATCATTTTGCTACCATGCATTTTTAATAGTTGAGCCTGTTACATTTTTAAATACAGTCTTCCCCTGAAGGTTTTAATTTATTTCTTTATTTAAAACACATTGGATCTTCCTAATTTATTTTTTATGCTGCTTTGCTGAAAATGAGCATCCCTACTCCTAGTGCCTTCAACACCTTTGTTTTTTGCTGCCTGTTGCAATAACTTAGGTCAGCCATCCTCCTTTCTAGAGGGGATTGGTGAAAACTATACCCTTGACTGAATAAATTATGGTTAGGCAGAAGCAGACCAAATATCACTGTAAGCATTCCTGTAGGCACTGACATTTACTTGTGCAGAGGGAGTTATCCACATCCAGATAGGTCTGCCAGGGTCTGTTGAAATGAGCAGAAGTATTTTAAAGTAACTTGACAAATGGAATTCCCAGCAGTTAGAGTTTCAGGTCAAGCAGTTGGTACTAGTGATTGAATAGAAGGGACCCAGTGCATGGTTTTAAAGGTAAACAGAGCTGTACTTTTGGGGTTTTGTAGAATATTTAGGTAAAGAGCTCACTACTTCAAGCACTGAAGTTCATACTGGTTGAGAGGAATCTTGCATATTGTTCCAGGTAAGCATTTRTATTTGCTCTTAATTTTCGTTGAAAAGATTGAGAGGTTTTCTCTGATATATCTCTGCCCTGTTTTATTTCTGATGCAAAATATTGTTTTCCATCTTTTCATCTTCTGTGTTTCATCACTGTTATATTTCACAGTTTATTAATGTCTCTGTATTTATTTCAATACTCATCTCATGCTTTTCTTTCACTTTTGAAGATACCTAAACTGATCTTTTCTGTTTCTGCACACTGACATAAATTTGATTTAGAAGGACCCAACAGTGCTATTGCTCACACATATGGAGCTGTACAGTAACTCTTTTTTTCCTCTGAGTGTGAAATCAGCACAACCAAAAGCAGGACCAGGATCTCCAAATAAACTCTGTGAAGGTGCACTGAATGATTTCTCAACATAATGCAGGCATAACGGATAGAACAATTTTGATGGTTGGATTCATGGGGAAGATAGGTATACTCTAAATAGGTATACTCTAAATATAAGTCTTGGATTTTTGCCTGCAAATATTTTACTTTTTTAAATAGGATTTCCTAAAGAAAATGGTCCCTCTCCTGTAAGCTGTTTCTTGAAATGCGTTGTTCACTTTAAAGAAAGCTAAAGTTGTGATAATTCTATAGTTTGTGTTACATCAGGTGCTCTGATTTTTCTTCATTTTTGCAAAGGTATCTAGTTTTTAATTCCTTTATTCGTATCAAGTGACCCCACTTCAGATCAGATCAGATGTGGATAGTTTTCAGCATTCTACTCAGTACTAAGTGTGGAGGACAGAGCTGTGTGTGCTACGCATTCGTTAGATTTTAGAGGTGTTTTCATTCTGCATGTTTTTTAGGATACTACTCTTGGTCTAGTTCTCTCCCCTTAGTCACATACTTTGACACTACCTCTATGAGAGGTTTGGTCTACCAAAAGTATCTCCTTGGGACAGTGAACACTTCTGTCTTATTGCTTGTTATTTTCTAATGATGCCTTTTTGCCTCACTAAAGCATGCTAGACAAGCCATCACCTATTTTCATGTCATTTGTGATGCCTCAAAACCTCCAGATCTTCTTCTCTTACCTGTTGCTAAAAGCATGTATGGAAGAGGATAAAAAAATCACTACTACACTACTAATCACTACTACACCATTGATCCAGTGTCTCTGTGAGGTCTCACAATTAACATGTTGTTTGAAATCAAATTAATTTTTGACAATAAAGACAGCTAGAATATGGGTTTGGTTTTCCTGTCTCAGGAAAACTGCTGTGTTACTGTGTTTGTGTCTTATTCAATGCAGCGTTAATGTTTCATTTCAGYAAGTTCCATTGTAACAACATAAAATATGAATCTATGATATGGAACTTTCTGGGAGAGGCTAAAAGTTTTATTTTTTTTTCTGTATCATCATAAGTAAATAGGAAGCCGTGCTAACTCTAATCTAATCAAAATATTGTAAAACGAAGTGCACTTATCTGATTCCTGTGATATTGCTGTCATTTTAATAAAATCTTAATAGTACTCTAAGAAGAAAACATTATTTTGAAAGTGAAGTGGTATGATTAAACATTCATATCATATTTGTGACTGTAGTATCTCCTAGCTCCATTTAAACATAATCAGGAAGAAACGAATACTTATGCCAGCTGAAAAACGACAAGTTGTTAGTATGTCATATTGTAGCGGTGAAAACAAAGCTGGTGTCTGTCTGTAGGATCAGCACAGCCCAGCTGAGAATGATCTCCTCTTGGAGCAGTCTCACACTCAGGGCACTGCTCTGCCTCATGCTGCTCCTACACCACAGTGAAGGATAAAGGAGGGGAGCAAGAAGACTGGCTTTGGAAGACTTTTGCTTCTGTCAGGAATGGGCTTGTGCACATGGGCCTCTGGTGGGCTGATGGCCCTGGATATAACCCAGGAAGGTACTCATTGGGTGCCCCTTCCTGTCTCTCTGAGCTCCTTTGTGGCTGTGCAGATGAGCTTTATTTCATAACACAATAAATTCTTCGCTGTGGCAGCTATTACAAAGTGAAATGTTTTGTCTCAGACTTCATTGATTCAAGCCCATTCCAAATCTCCACTGGAAGGAAAACCCTCTTGACTTAGTGTCATAGTTTAGGAACGGTATTCTCTAATTTGGGACTCCTACTAAAAGAAAACCATGACCTCCTCCCCTCCCCCTATTCCATGGGAGACAAAAGCCAAAGATCACAGTTGAGATAAGAACTTTTTATTTGAAACAGTAATAAGATAAGAAAATGAACAGCAAGCAACAATACTAATAACAAAAAATGTACAAAGAAAGGGAGATTTACATTCAAAATGCTTAACAAGCCTGGGACAATGAAAAACAACAGCAGACAGACCCTTCACTGATCATGCTTTCCCCATGACCAGAAAGGAACAATCTTCCTTTCCAAAAGGAAAACATCTACTCAGATGTTGTTTGGTACCCCTGCAAAGTGAAGTAGTGCTTCTGAGCTATTTTTACAAAGTTAGTGATAGAGTCAGTCCATGCAATCAGTTGCAGTGAAGAGGATAAGTCCCTTTGGGCCTGAGCTCCACGTGGACATCTTCCATCAGGGTGAGAGAGAAAAGGTAAAGCACAATGAGAAATTTCTCCACTCGACTGATGTCTAGACAATATGTCTTCCATAGATTGCATTGTGTAATTAGTTGCCAGAACATTCACTTTTTTTTTTTTTTTTTTTAAATTCAAAAACATTGGCATGAAACTGAAAACTCATGCTTTAGAATCTAGGAGAAAGCGAGTATTTTATATGTGCTACTAATTTTGTTTGAGAACAACACAGAGAGAGCATCTCGAGACTTTAAATAACTAAAAAGACAAAAATTTATCAGCACAAGCACTGCTTGCTTTGTTGAGTGCCACGTGTTCGGTAAATTAAGGGCCAAATCAGTGAGCGTTAGATCAGTGGATATTGCATAAGGAGTGGCTGGTAAAGAGGCACTAGTGATTGCCATTATTGGCTGCAGAACACTGGGTTTAATGAGCACAGGCTTCTCACAGTATCTTTTAATCCTTCTTATCCAGACAGTGCCATGAAGATTAAAGTTTTGCTGTGGTTTCAGCAATCCTAAGCTTCAGTTTGTGATATCACAAGGTCCCTGAATCCCAGAATATTTCATCAGGGGCCATAGATCTGGGCTGCAAGTGCAAGTCCATGTTTGCTAGAATTCAGCTAGGCCCAGCTCTTAAGTTAAGAGCACTTAGCCTTCATCTTCCAGCCAATACTGTCCCATCATTTGAAAAACTCTTCTGAGGCTTCCATTCCAGTGCTCAGGGAGAGACTTCAACAGGTCTTTAGTATGGAGAGATAGCAATGATGAAAGCAGAGCTTGGCAGAAAGGGTTCTGCGGTTTTTTTTTTTTGCCTAAATTGTGGTGAAACCTAACAGGAACGAAAACTAACCTTGGGAACTTAGCAGTCATCTGTCAGGAATCAAAGGCCCACTTTTGGAAAACAGCTCTGCTGGTTTACTGGCTGTCATTCCTACCCCAGCAGTTTTTCTTGACTCCCTTTGATTTCTTAAAAGATTGTGTGTGTTGTATATTTTTACATATATAATTTTCAATTCCTGTAGTCTCTCACCCTTTCCGTGGGATTGTAACTAAAAAGAGAACTGTTTTGAAGGTCAAACCATATCAGTCATCCTGTCAATCACTAAGATAGATACCCATTATTTAAGGTTGGAAATGCTAATTAAATATTGCGATCCTGGATGGTATAACAAAGATTATGAAATATGAAAAGTTTGAAGTAGGGTTTTTCTTGGTTTTATTTTTTAGAGGAGAAAGACACTGTTGGTGAAGCTTGGAGTAAGCTAGGAAGAAGTTTTGTGGTGCTAGGTTTTGTATAATGATACATTGAATTAACTAATTGCTGGTCAGTAACATTTCCCTCTTATCCACCACTTGTTATATTATGAGCTTCCTTTCTCATGTCTGGAGAAAACGGGATGTCTTATTTCCTTTTTTCCTTTTCTGTTGCAATGTTTGCAGGATCTCAGCCAGGATGCCTGGGAAAAAAAAAAAAAGGCTTTGATAGAAAAACATGTAAGCGCCTCAGTTTGTTATTTTGGCCACTTTCCTTGTATAAATTGATTTGTGTTCTTTTCAGATCAGCTGTCATCACTTGCACTTTCCTCAGTGTTTTGATTTAACCCCTGTGGGTGGTTAAGCAGCACACAGCTGCTCTCTCACTCTCCGCCTGCCTGTGTGTTATCAACACCGTTTTGCTCACAAATCCAAAACATGGCACTGTGTGTTGCTTTGAGGAGAAATTAACTCATTCTCAGCCAGATCCAGTACATTCAGGAAAATAATCGCCTTGAAGGCTTTTGAACATTTTGATATAGAGCTTAAAAGGCAATGCTTTGGCTGCCATGCAGTGAAAAAGAGGGCTAAAGGTAGACTGCAACAATGTCATTTATGGTGTACAGCCATCAAGTATTTGGTAATTTATTTTTCTATTTCATTGATTTTCTTTTTCTATATAAGGCACTATTATTTGAGCAAACTTGCTGTGCAAGTGGTAGTATAAGGGAGCTGTGTAGCCGTATTAAATCTTTTGTTTCCAAGATTAAGACATGTCAGGCTGTTTTCTGTCCAAAAATCAAGTAGCGACTGCATTAGGACTTAAGTATTGGCTACTGTTCCCATGAATGGTGAGAGGGTTGATAACAATACAGAAAAATTGCCTTTTTTCCAGGTTTAACAGTTCTCACGCATGCCACCTATTTCAGCAGTGACTGTTACTGTTCTGCCACTGTGACCCATCACATTGCATGGGTTTTACACTTCTAGGCTGGTTTGTCTGGAAAAAGGCACTACCTTTAGAAAACTTTTCTCTCTCTGAGAGCAAAGAACTGCAATTATGCACAGCAATAAGAAGTTCACTTAAAAACGTCCATTGACGCTTCTGTGTTTAAATATTCATAGCTCTGAAGTGGGCTGGGAAAAGGGAAGATGCAGGTTTGTGTCTGCCTCTGAAAGAAGCAGCTTAGAAATGTTTACTCTTAGTGCAGGGTCAAAATGAGTCATAGAGAACTAAAACCCTTTTTCTTCCAGAGAGGGTTTTCTTGGTCAAGCTGTGCACTCTGATGTATGATGCATGTGGCAAGCTTGCATTGCCGCTGCATCTCTGGAAACTTGCCCTTAGCAAAACTCTCAGCAGTAATGCCTTCTTTTCTAATGTCTTATGTTTTGCTCTTCTCAAAAAAAGGTGTTTCTTGAGATTCCAGGGCCAAGAAGACAATTGTTGCCTTCTTGCTTCTTTTGTGCAAAGGGAATACAATACGTGGGAAGACCTGTTGGCACAAGGAACCTGACCAAGATGCCACCGATGTGCCTGATCAGTGAAGATTCATTATATCATCATAAATCATTTTCTACCTAGTGGAAAAAGCAATATGCTGAGCAATTTCATTCTCGATGTGAAAAGTTAGAAAGCCTGAGAGAAGTTCCAAGTAATTTTTCCAGTCAAATAAACTTTTTGTGTCACTTCAGTGACTGTTACATTAAACAGTCATGTGAGCATACTTCATTACAGAAAAAGAACGTCTTCCCTTTGGTGGGTTTCCCAGTATCCAGACCTAAGTATGAACTAGAGGTCAAATAACTCCATAGAGTTTAATCACCCAAGGATATATAATTTTCTCTGCTCCTGAAATTGGAGTACAGAATTACCAGAAATCTTGAAAGAAAAAAAAAGGGAAATTATTATCTTAATTACTTGATAATGCAAGAATAGGTTCAGGTAAGGGTTTAATTGTATAATGATAAACTGTTAGCATGCTGATGTCATTTGGATTAGTGTGTTTTCTGTTCCCGTTTTTTTTCTTGTAGTGGAAACTAATTTGAACTCATGAGCTTGAGCCTGTTGTTTTGAGCTGATAGGGTAAAGAAGAAATGTAACTGTTACTGCTTTTGACTCACATAAGCATCTTTCAGTTTTCAAGCTGTTGCTGCTTTACCAAGCTGTTAAACAAAACACTTAAACAAAGTTGCCGTCTTCCATCTAGCACGGTTTCCCGTCTGAATTTGTGGGGTTCAGTTCTTAGCTTCAAGAGGAGGGACAGTATTTGCCAGATTGTTCTGCTGCAAGGAAAACCACAAGCCTTTCTTAGCTGATTTGGGGGAAAATGTCATATGTTTGATATTTCATGGTCCCAAAACCCAAATCCATTTGCATGCATGTGAGGAGTTCTAGATGTTGGACAAATTCCCTACGTTGCAGTTGGCATGTGGAGAGTTCATGATAGCATGGGTTCTAATTTGAACAAAGTGGATTTGCATGTTCAGTGCAAGAGAAAAACTGCCTGGTGCAAATGTTGCTGGAATCTCATCATTCCTTCTTAAAGACAGAAATAATGTAAAAATGTTTTAATGCAAAGAGGCCCCTTGAAGAGCTATAGAAATGCAAGAGTGTTTCTCCTTGTAGGCTAGTAAGGTGTGTTTGCTTAATAGGATAGTGAATGATGGCAGGAGTTTATAAGGGCTCTTAAATGGATTAATGGATTAAATATCCATTGCTGCTTATATGGAGCCAGTTGTACTGTGGAAGATGGCATCAAACATCATGTAGCAATTCTGAACTTTAATACGAGATAGAAGGAATGTATTTGTAGAGGACTACAGAGATTTTTGAGGTCAGTACCCAGCTGGCCAAATCATACACTAGTAATTACCGTTATACTGTAACTTTAATTGCATATACCCCARTTTCATTGCTACTGTAGCCTATTCTTGCACCAAATCACCTTCTATCATGAAAATACTGATCACAGTCCTAGAATTGCCAAAAACATTGATGCCACAAGTGTGCAAGTGTGGGTAATATCACTTGTTTGTTTGTTTGTTTGTTCGTTTGTTTTTATGATGGACAGAAACTAGCCTCATTTAGTTCTGTGTTTCCTTATATTAGAAGGAATGAAAGTTTGCTACTTCCAATTTATTATGATATTTCTCTGCTTAGGATAATATTAGATTAAGAGAAACTTGCTTCCTAAATCATCATTGCTGTTGAAAGTAGCACCAATAAAACTGACCAGTTCTCATTGTAATTAAGATTTATAATATTTCATTCACTAGTCACACTTTGATTTATTTCAAGCATGTTAAAATATGACTGGGTAACTCCACCAGCAGCCCAGTGTTATTTTTCAGGGRATGCTGTATCCAGCAGGGCTGCATAGAGAGAATAATTTATAAGCCAAACTGTCCATGTGTGCTCACGCTGGGAATGCCAGTATCCAGTTCAAGCAAACTTTCCTGACTCTGGTGTATTCCATGTGTCTTAGAGAGGGGGCTGAGCACCATCTCGTGGTGCAGCTGAGATTTTGTAATATCTTCTCAGTTCATGTGCTGAGCAGCTAAAATACATCTCCAAAGCAATACAATCATTTTGTGTTTGCTATGTTGTTGTTTCCTACCTGTGAAAGGGTTGAAGGTATGTTCAGAATGCTTTATAGAAAGCAGCAGAGAGGGGGATTATGTTCTCTGGCAGAGCTGTGTGAGACTTGAGGGCAAACAGATGCTGGACAGTAGCACTGAGCTACCGTATCTGTTATGCTTTATAAGGATGCAAGTAACTCTGGCAAAGTGTGGACTGTACCATAGGCCAGCAATAATCAGCACAGCAAAAAACGGCGTGCTCTGCTTCCTTGAAGTTTCTCCTTTTTGCCTCAGATAAAAGCAGATGATGCTATGCAGCTGAAGCTTTGTTCCTTAAATGCTACAAACACAGAAATGGAGGCCGAGGGGACTGCCAGGCTGTTCTGTGTCTCTGACAGCTGCAGTAATTCAGGTCATCCTAACTCCAGTATTCCTTTCTAGGGCTTACATCCACATACTGTGAAAACTGTACCGCATTTGAAACATTTGTTTCTGACACATCTGGTTCCAAAAGTATGGTTTGGGAAGCCTAGTGACAACTAAGATCAGGCTTGATGTAATAAGTGTGCTTGTATAGGTATGTACAGAACATCCTTAATAAAAGATATCGTTTGGATTACATGTAGAAACGTTTAACACCTCCTGAGATTGGAAATTTCATAGAATACTTATGGAACTGAAGTATTTTCTAATAATACATATGGAAATGTGCATAATCCATCATAATAGGAACAGCCAAGAGTGGATGTGGGGCAGCTAGGCTAACAAGGTACAGAAAATATGTTTTAAATGCAGTTATATTGTCATAGCAGATATTTGGCCACTCATAGCTAGGCATGAATTCAGATTAAGCACTGCAATGCCTTGGGTTCAGGTAAAATTCTTAAAAGCATCTTAGTGCAGAGTTGACTGTAATGCACTGTAGTAGCCATAGCTGAATAAAAAGGCTGTAGAAACCAAGGGCAGCATATGGAAGACACGATGTTGCTTTAAAGCCAAATCCTCCACTGAGGCAGCTGGAGCCTCTCTGAGAATTCGAGTAGGAGTAATTAAGCAAATAGATTTGAAGTCCATTTCAAGCTAATATTGGAATTGCATCTGATGTTCATTTCATAACAAAACCCCCTGATTTAACATTTCTACCAGATCTTGTGCTTTGCTTCACCATAAATTCAGTCTGATAGTTTTTGAGCTGAGCCAAGGTAAGCCTGAGAAACCAGTGTGTTTCACTATTGCACAGGGAGTGACTCTGGCAATGGACCTATTGAAAAATGGGATGAAGAACTTGGCCTCTGAAATTTGTTTAGGGAGCCAAATGGCTGGAGAATGTTTCCCTCCAAATTGCAAAGTGTGAATATGGAAGGTGGGAAAATGTTACTCTGAATGAGTGCCAGCAACCTCCCTCACTATGGGAAATTGAAAAGTAAAAGATACTTTCTTGTTTCGGGTAGATTTTGATGCATCATAAGGAAATATTTCTTCCTTATTTTGAGAGGGGTATTTTTCTCCTTTGCCCTTCTGAGAAAAGCTTTTTTGTCCAATTCACTCAAATGGAGTTAAAATACAAATCTATTCCTCTTACTTGCTCCTCTTTTAATCGTTTTTAAGATGTCAGTTATGTAGGGGAAAAGAGCGAGCTTTCTGTCATTCTGATTGCTGAAACTATGGTTTTTRATAGTCCATTAGTAGGTTATTAAGATGTTTTTCTCCTTTAGCTCCAATTTGCAGAAGTACTGAGTGTAGTCAGCCCCTGTCAAATTTCACAGGATTTTAGATATTTAGCATTTGTGAAGAATCAAATCTTAAGGCCTTAAGAGATCTACTCGCAAAAACTATGGGGAAATTTTCAGAACTGATATGATGAGGGAGATGTTCTGTATATTTTTTTCCTGCTGTGGGATAAATGAAGTAAACCCAAGTTCTAGGAAGAGGTACCTCTTCATGTTGGAAGACTTGTTGCTTAATTGAAACACCATGATCTGAATAATTTAGATGTGAGAAGACTGAGGCTCTCAGTCACTTAGCTTTGAATGGAAAACTGTGGTTTTTACTGTATTACAGATTTACCTCTGGGCACCTGTATCATGTTGAGACTCAATGGGCAAACCTGAACATGTTTTCATGTGAGATTTCTGCTTTTGCTTTTTCTGATTGGACCAGAAATGTAACAGAAACATCACTTTCTTGAGAGCTTTGGGAATATAGAAAGACTTAGACATACCTGTAGAACTGCAGTTCTGATAAACTAAAGGAGGGATGTATAGTAAAATATTTTAACTCACTTCTCCTTTTCTTTTTATTTTTCTTTTTTTTTTTTTTTTTTTTTTTTTTTTTTTTTTTTTTTTTTTTTTTTTTTTTTTTTTTTTGATTTTCCTGTGGAGGAACAGTAACTTAGTCTGAAAATGGGCAAAGGCATTGCTTTCTTTTGGCATCTCTTTTTGTGATCACAGAACCAAAAGGGTATTTGATTCTGTTTCATCGTGTGTTGAGATTTGAGCCTAAAATTAAAAGTCCTTTCTGAGGAATTTTTCAGCATATTTTTATCTTTAGAATATTATAGTGATGCTGATGATTTAATGCTTACAGGGCTGCCGTAGTGGTGGAATTACAATCCCCATGGAATTAGTGAAGGACAGACTGTGCAGAAGCAGTGTCAGTGACATTAAAGGCTTTCAACCCTGCCCTAATACAGTACCATTATCCAAACACTTCTGACAGTGATGGAAAGCTTTTTTGCAGCCATTCAACCCTGGTGCTATTCCACAAGTTCTAGTAGAAAGGGAAGTATGAGCAAAAAGAAAGATTATGCGTTCTTACTCACTTTTGTTTCCTTATTGCGCTAATAGTATGTTGGAGGGATCCAACTCCTCCTTTGTAAGAAGGATATGTAACTGAATTTATTGCCAGTGTGCTTTTTGGAAACCTGCAGGCTGTATACTGATTGAAAGGAAAGTGCTTAGATGCTAACTACAAGTATACCTGAAAATGGTCAGTTGGGGTTAAAACACTACCCATGAAATGTGAATACTGTTAATTGCATCACTGAAAAAAAAAACCTCACATTCGGTCTCAGCTGACAATAGGTTCACATCTTTTGTTTCTAGATACAGTAAATCTTCTGAAACTGCAGTAGATCCAGTGTAAAACCTATACAGATTTTGCAGGGGCACAGGATAACCCAAGAAGAAATTTCCCAAGAGCATTGAAACCACATTTCAAAATCAGCACTTTCTGAAGTACTCACAACATCACTGGCATACCATTTCCCTGGCTACAAATACAGAGGTAAAACAAACTCAAACTTACTTCTTAAGCATCAGAGACTGTAGGAAACTTCGAGTCAGTTCTTATTGTCATTGCTTGAAGAAAATCTAACAATGGAAAATCGGGTGGTGACTAGTGTATGTTGTTCCACTTGCTGCTAGTTTATAAGAATACTGTCAATGAGCAGGTCATAAAGGCTCACTGTGCTGKGGAACAGACAGATGTTTCTGAATCACTTTCATCAGCAGTCCACTGCCCCCGTTGGTCCATACTTAAACTTGTCAGTGGAGGGGACTAAGGTCTTCCAGAGAATGGTTTGAAGCTGGAAGCTAAGTCAGTCTCCTCTGGTGGGCAATTTGGAGCCACCTGCACCTCTTGGCTGATTGTCAGGAGCATTGTCTGATCGAGGCTTCACAAATCAACATCACCACACAATTCCCAGATAATAATAATAATCTCTACTCTGCAGTAACTGTGCAGTATCAAGACTTTGGACAAGTCTTTTATTTACCAGCATTTCATCTTTGCAGTGGTGTGCAGCTAATAATAGTCATCTTCTGGCCAGAAGGCTTTAGGAACTGAAGTCATGAATGTCTGTAATGGTTTTAATATYGTAAGTACAAAGGTATTGTGCAAACATATTTAGTGCCTATGAAAGAATAGTGAATTTCTGTTTATTACCCACAGCATTACAGTTATAAGTGGCAGTAAGCTGAAATGTTTTTCAAAATGTTGAAGGCCAGATTGTCCAGCTGGTTCAATTTGGTGGAATCACAGCAAGAAAATTTTTTCCTTTTATGTGTGGCAATTAATTTCCTGAAAGAAATCAACATCCATGGCATATGTGTAATTTTAGATGTAGCGATTTAGATAGATACCATCAATTCAATGAAAAATGCCACGCAAATGGGGGAAAAGCCAGATTAAACTGCAATAAAGAAAATTACCTTAAATGAGCAGGAAGATATGGACATATTTACAAGAATAAGTGTGTGCAATGTTCTATCCATAGATGATCAAATCTTACCATGAAATTTCAAGGTGTTATTAGCGGTTGTCTCCTCTGCTTTGGTTTGCTTGTATTTGTTGAGAAAAGCACATTGAAGGAGATAACTTTGTTTCTTATACCAGTGCCTTAGTCTTTAGAAACAGTGTGAAATTGTGAACCTGATCCTTAAACAACAATGAAACAAATGTTCCTGCACAGGCAATAACTGGACTGCTGTAAATGTGGTTAGTATACATGGGTTTATAGGCTTGGTATTTATGCACTGTACTTCAGATTCAGTTGTAATTTTCATAAAAAATGACAGAATAATTAGGCCAGAATAATGAGGTTGACATTAAGAAATTACACTGGCTTGCATAGCTCACTCTTCTGGATGGCTCAATATCTGCAGACTGGGTAACAGGTTACCTGATTTCTGATATTCTTCTTATATAATGTTTTGCTTCTTTCATTACTAGATAGCTAGAAACTAGAACTAGATAGCTACCTTACAGACATGGCAGTAGGAAGTTGCTGTAGGAAGAAATACTAAAGCTAAAATTTGMTTGTGTGCTAAAAAAATGATTAATTCTTTAAATAAAAGCAATGAGATGATGCTGACCCTGTGCCATGACAGTATCTGTTTGCCCTGTTAGATGTTCTGATGATTCTATGTCAGTGTGGCTTCCCTTAGGCCTATGCACTAGGAAATGTCATTACAGCTATGACTGAATGCCTGCTCAGATGGCTTTCTCCTTGCACTCATGGAAATGTCTGGGGCTCTGTGTGAATCCTGTGGTTTATCTTGGCAAGTGGCAGGAGGTCAGCAAAACACCTCTGCTATTAAACTTCACAGCTTTGGTGAGATTCTTGTCTTGGAATCTGAGATCAAACTAAAGTGGATTGTTACTGACATTTTTTTCTAATTATTTAATTATGGCGTAGGCACCTTCATGCTATACAGGAGTGTTCATGTGATTATCAGCTCTACACATATGATGAGAATTTTTCTGATTTTAACTGTGCCTCCTGGCATTTCATTCCATATCACTTAGAGAGAGAGAGATGTGTACATGCAAGGCCTGGTGAAACCCATGTAATTGGAATATGATTCTGTTTCTTACTGGAGTAAGACAGCAATATTGCTTTTGAATTTGAGTCTGAAGCACAAAGACAGGTATTATCAGGAAAAGAATTGTAATGTGCATCCTGTATAAAAGAATGAAATAAGTTCCTGGATGAGGTTTGAAAAGATGTTTTATCTTAYATAGGTAAAAGAGGCATGGAAGAAATGCAGAAGAAGAATACCTTTTATCAGAAGGGACTAAATTATGTGTGAAGGGATGGAAAGAGATTGAAAACAGGCTAGTTTTAAATAACAAGTGAAAGTGAAAGATTTAAAAATAAAGAAAGAAATAGTAGTTTTGACAAGGTTGATTTTAGGTGTCTGAAAGTAGAGAGYGGTAATTTTTTCACTGTAGGGAATCATCAGACATATACAAGAAGGGAGGGTCATGTGGTCATGAGAGTAGAATACTATTTATTTTTTTTTAAAGTGAACAAGTATTCTCAAGTCAGAGCAGAAAGAGAATGAGGACTTGCACTTCTGATCTAGGTGTATAATATGTAACATGTGGCAAATTGGCTTCCTGATTYGCTCAGCTTGGTCTTAACCTGTTTGTTTTGGAGCCCTCACATGTCTTGAGAATAATTGTTCTCTGCCCTTCTGTAAATAACCCCAAACAATAGCAGAGCTCTGACAGCTGCTGCTTTGCTATGAACACACAAAGCAACGTCCAAGCAGCCTTGGAATATAAAAGAGGAAATCATGCTCAAAACCAGTGTGTGCATGTAATTTTTGTTATCGATTGGAGCCATTTTTCTTTACCTCCTGAATTCTAGGAGAGCCTCTGTCTTTTGAATTTCCCTGCTGCAGTTACTGAACACTATTGTATAGCTTATATTCACTGAGTGCATCTATCAAYTGGTGTATGGGCCTTAATGGTTTTGCAATGTTTTTCTGTCTTTAAAGAATCAATCTGTCTTGCAAGTCAGTCAGTCATTTGATCTTTCACTCTGTCTGATGTTTTCATGTTTTTATTGATTTGTTTATGCCAAGGGTACAGAAGAAAGAAGCCATTTTAACTGCTCTGTAGATGACTGGATCAAGCCAGCTGAGCTTGCATGTCCTGTCTTTCCATGGCAGGTCTAAGACTGTGTTTCTGCTGTCACTGAAACCACTGACAAAAAATGTAGGTGGGTGGTAATGTACAGAGATTTTCATCAGGAGCAGGTATTTTTTTTTTTTTGCCTAGATAAAAATAAGCACCAGGTTTAAAAATCAGTGCCTCGCACTGTTCATTGAACTTTGCTTTATCCAGCTCTCTGCATCGTCCATGACTTCAGCAGCTTTTTCCTGAGGGAAAGATATAAATTAGGCAGAAAGTGTCAGTGAAGTTCAATTTCTACAGCTGTTGGGGAGCTTGAGACAGAAATTGGGATGCTGATATAGGAAACTAAATGCAGGCACAGGAATTACATGGAGACACGTGAAAAGAAAAGGGCTTTGGATTCCCAGTGAAGATAAGGGCAGATGTGACTCCACCAGCTGAGTTATCCAGAATCATTGCTGTCCTCCATACCCTGTCATCAGCAGTGCAATCACTGCTGGTATCCAGTGCCCTTTCCTCAACTCTGCTTTTAGTAATTTCAAGGAGACTTTTCTCTTTAGTACTGACAAGCAATTACTTTGCTTGCTTAACAGAAGGGACAGAGGAATCAGTTTAATTTTTCTGTTCTTTCCAATGTTATTCCTTCACTAGCCACAGGACTGGCACACGCACAGAGGGCCAGCACTCGCACCTGAACTYAGGCTGCCAGCTGAAATATGTGTATTCAAAAATACAACTCTCTCTATGCTCTACACTTCTAGTTTTCAAGCAGGTTTATCCTGGGCCAGTAGCACCATCAAGACTGYGCCTGCTGGGTTGTGGTTCTGGCCACTATTTTTTTGTTACTGAACTGTTCTGGAGAATTTTAATTGTGGGAAGTACAGACTTTATGAGCAGAATTGTCTGCTCAGTCTTTATGACCTTCTAAAGTCAAATCTGAAGTGTGAGACAGCAGACTGTCTTTGGTGTTTTTTCAGATGGGCTCAGATATTTGAAACTGGTATTTAACTTTTGACATATGGATTTAAAAAGTCAAGAAGAAAAAAATGTAGAAGTATCCTCTCCTGCAAAAGCTGTTCACTTCCCTTCAGTCTTCCCACAGACAAAGAGAGTTAGTTCCCTCAAAATACTGCATGGTTTTGATCCTACTCTCAAATTCCTGATTTTTGAGTCATCAGAGATGAATCCTATGAATCAGGTTAATTTTTATCCAAAAGGGATCCAGTTTGGGATGTACAATTTTACTGCTAATTGCTTTTGTGTTGATATTTCTTCCAAGCGAGTCATTTTCAAGGGCTTTATGAGCAGAAAGTCTCAGAGCAGGTAGTGCTAAATGGGACCAATTGTCTACCTGCTGCAGAGCAAAAGCCCATAAGCATCCTTTTCCCTCCCGACTGATCTAACATTGCTTTCTTCACTCATTGTAATAGTTCATCTGGTGACAATTCTTGGCACTTTGTTGCTTGCTAAACACTTAACTGTGGTATCTGTTAGAATCTTCCCCTTTGTATGAACTCTGAAAAAACAATCCACAGGCTGAAACACTGCTGCTAAAAAGTATTTATTCTCAGCAGGAATCTGGATATTTGTTATATACTGACATTGAATATTTAAATTGCAATCTTCTAATCTTTCATTTACAGCATCTAGAGGATGTTGAATAAATTAAAAATAAAATGCAACAATATTCCACCTAGAGAGGGGATCTGACAGGGAATCAACATTTTCCAAAATGTGGAGTTGGTTTTCCAGCTTCCATCTTTGACAGGAGATATACTGTGTTCAACATTCCTAAGGCTATATATGTTAAAAAGTAAATACCAGTTTTGATAATCTAAGCCTGTCTGAAGAAGCACTGGGGACAGTCTGCTGTCTCACACTTCAGACTTGGCTGTGTCCCTGCTTCAGAAGGGCATACAAATTGAGTGGAAAATTTTGCTTGTAAGCCTGTACTTCAGGATTTCAGTGTTAGTCACAGACTGAGAAGGACTATGAAGGATGTGAATCACTGCTAATGGGGTTCTTGAACAGTATTGCTAGAAAGAGGTCTTGCAGGTTTGGTAATTGAATTGTTAACTGTGTCACCCTGATGGAATATGTGAGTAATAGCAAACCTCAAATTCAGATGTTATGCTTTMGAGCTCTTCTTAAATGCTAAGTTGAAGACTTATTGTCAGATTGAGTTAAAAATCATGGCAACAGCAGTCAGTGTGATAYGAGATACTGAAGGAAATGAGGTGCCCTATGAAGTGCTGGGACAATGACTACAGAAGTCATAGAATCCACATCACCATGCATAGGTCATGAACAAATTTAAGTATTACACTGAGTCACCCATTTTCTGCAAAACACATAGATATTGAAATGTCTATGATTATCTGTTTTCAGGACTTCAGCTTTACTGGTACATCTTTAGGCATCATCATCTGCTTTACATCATACATTTTGAGGCCAGAAGATGCCATTATGATCTGTCCTGACCTTCCATAYGACACAGGACTGATTTCTGCTTTTAATTGCCCTTTGAACTATGAAACATCTGTTTAGAAACTTATTGTGTCTGAATGCATCACCATTCAGTATATTTGTCATAAAATTTGTATCTCTTCTAAGGATTTACAAGGGTTGTATCTCTTCTAAGGATTTAAAGTCACAAGGGACATATATGTAGTAAAGCCATAAATTAAGTCCATGTTACTTAAATCCTGTACATGGACCTTTTTTCAGAGCAAATAATCACTGAACCCCATTCCCAGTGTTCCAAGTTAGGCTCATCCTCTTTGGCATTATTTGGATCCTCTGGTAGTATTACTGGACTAACAGTGCCCTGAATTGCACCACTGGGGTGTGATACCTCAGTAATTTGACATCAGACCCTGCCTTTTTATAGACCAGACTAGACTAGAGTTTTAAAAAGCTGTGCAGCCTTCAGCCCTGACCAGCCTGTCCAGTACCACGTCCATCCACAGCAGACAGAGACCTTAGTGGGAGCTACAGTCCTTCCTGAGGTTGTKGATAAAACTTTGGGCCTTCTGCAGGAATGTGGGAGTTGGTTTGCACCTAAGACGTTGCCAAGTTATGAAGACAGTAACTTGAGTCCTGAATTTAGTTGGAATCCTGCCTGAGAGGTGGAAACCAGTGCTGAGTGAACAGGGATATGCATTGATGTCAAGGTGGGACAGATGGGACCTGRTGCCAGTTTTGCATGGCCAGACCCTGCACAGAGTACCCCTATCAATACTGGTAGGAACAGAAGCTGTATTTCCTTGCCCAAAGGTGTGACCACAACAGCTGGGAAAGTGACATGGCAGTCCTGTCACTGCCCAGGCAAAGCCTTCCCCTCATGGCATGGCACCCTTCTTTTGTCCTCAGCCATTCAGGGGCTGGCTTTCCTTTGGAGGTGACTGGCTATATGGTGTCTTGTGGTAGCTTCTACCAGACTCTGCATCATGATATTCTGTTTTTCCCCCCTCCCGTGCCACGTTCAGCAGCAGTAATACCTCACCACTCTCTAGCATGCACCATTGCAGTGCTTTTGCAGACTGAAGCCTTTTCACCCTGGTCTGTTGCCCACTGTACCTCTGCTATTAAAAGCCCAACCAAATACTACTTTTAAAAGATCTTCTTTCCTGCTAAATAACAAATGGAGTGGGGCAACATGTGCAGCCACTGAAGTGCTGAAGTTGAGCTGGTGTGGGGCCGTTTGAGGCCCCTGAGGGCCCTGTGGCCTGCACGAGGCCTGAGGCTGCCCTGTTCCTGAGGGTCTGCTCTGCTGTGCCAGGAGCGAGAGATGTGGGCACGTGGGCTTGGCTGTGCTGGGAGTGTGTTTTTTTCTGCTGTGCACAGTTCTTTACCCTTTTTTTTTTTTTTTTTTTTTTTTTTTTTTGCCTTCTAGACTACGTATTTTGCTGTCCATTGTGTGCTTACAGAAAGGCTGGGACAGGCTTAAAGCTAGTGCCTGGCATGGAAGGGGTTTCCAAAAGGAGTGACAAAATAGGGAGTGAAAGTGGGGCTTTAAAGCCTTCTTGTATTCAGAGCTACAGCCTATGCTAGTCTTTCTTTAAGAAACATTTTATAACCCAGGATGCTAGATGGATGAAACCTGGTGTTTGGTTTTATTGTCTAATGCTGCTTGCTTTCATTAAGCTCCAGTGCTGCACTTCTGAGACTTGTGGTCGCTTGTCTTGAATGTAACTAAATTTACTCTTCCAACTCTCTCAATTGAACTTATAAAAATTTCCCAGTCAGTTCAAGGCTCTCGGGGTCTCTCCTGCTTTCCTGGCTGAATGTCTCATTGCAGTCTGCTCTCCCATTTATATACCTTTTGCTTAGCTGAGAGGATTTTCTCCACATTGGTGTGGGAGGGTTGCACAGGTGGGCGTTTGCTCAGAGCTCTGCAAAGCCTCAAGGTGCAGACTGGCAGCACTGGTGCTGCTGTGTCACAGCACACATGAAGTTTTCTGATTTACTTGAGGCATACAGCTGAAACATTATTTTTCTTTGTATTACATGTGTAAATGGCAATTTTCAGAGGGCTGTTTTAGAAGAGGCAGCCCTACCTAGGAGCATGAAGTCTAAACTGCCTCTTCCTCCGTCCTTTTCATGTGTTACTCATTTCATTAGGACAGACAGTAGCCGGAGAGACTCCTGTACCATGTTATTGGTGGAAGTAATTTTTTTTTTTCACCAGCCCCCGCAACTCCCAGTGTTTCTGAATATATGCATTTTTCCTTCCTCTTCTATCCCCATTATCTGCTAAGTAGCATGAGTATATGGGGATGAAAAGATAGTTCTTGATAGTGAGACAGATGATTGAACACAAAGGGGATGGATGCAGGAAGACAAGGAGGGAGGAGGAATGAGAAGGTGACCAAGAAGCAGATAAAGCAGTATTTAACATAGGAGGGAGGGAAAACTAACAGGAAATAGAATTTGTAAACTGTGAACAATGTGAAATATTGCTATATATAAAAGGTCAATGTTACTGGATCAGATTTCTAAAATCAGAATTTCTAAAAGTGAGAGAAAATGAAACTGATCTTGTCCATCGCCGTGGGGGAGTGCCCCTCCCCTTCAGTGTGTAAATAGCATTTGTGGCTGTGAACCTACGTTCATAAATTCTAAAGCCAGCAGGTATCATTATGACACTGTAGCCTGAACTCTGGTATATCACAGGCCATCACACTTCAAAATTGCTTTCTGTTTGCTTTAAAGCTTATCTTGGGGAAAATAAGATTACTTAGTTTCAGAAAGTCTCCTTGAGTTTAAAATATGTCTCAAATGTGAACTCCAATGTGAATCTGTTTACTACTAAGGGTAACTACTTATCCTCATGTTTTCCTGATGGTAAGCTTCTGTTCTTGTTTAGTGTTTTACCATTTACTGTAAATAATGGCCTTAATAATTAGCTTTTGTTCTGGGAGCTCTTCCTGTAGAGCTTAACTGTGTCCCTGCCATTAGGGAACAAGGGTTCTTTATTTTCAGCATGTACTGTGACTAGAACAGCCTAATGGAAAACATGATAGTGGGTTTGGATGTGAAAGTCAAAACCAAAGCACTTCATGTAGCTTTCTTGAGTATTTAATGGGAATAACTTGTAATTTCAGAATTATTCTGAGTTGCAACTGGGAGCCTGTTTTTAACTGGATCCGTATCCCTGCTCTTGTTGTTTTTGAGATTTTTTTGCTAATGTAATTGAGGCTTTTAATCAGAAGGCTTGACGTAGTTGAAATGTGATAGCATTTGAAGAAAACCTTCCTACAGAGGAAGATGTCATATGTGCATTGGTCACTAGCTGTGCAACATTTGGGCCACCAGTTTCCCTAGGTCTCTTTCTGACTTGGAAACTGAGGGATTACTTTCTGGAGACAACTAGATGACAAGAAATGTAGCATTTGTCAATGTTGAGTTCTGAACCAAATAAATCTGGGCTATGGGGCTATAAAGCAATGAGCCTTTCTTATTCTGTTGAAGGAATATGTTTTGAAAACATAYGGAATTTTCCTCCATTTTATGTGCCTGGGACATACAAGGATGATAAAGTACAATGTTAGTTGAGAATAATTGTGGATAGTGAAATGTATGAACGTCCTTGTGGCTTTCTGTGTGGTGCTTAAATGGGCTGTGACAGAGTTACAGAATATGGTCGTCTTTGGGGTGAGGGGAAGAAAATAGAAACTGGGAGATTCAGTGCAAGCAATTGAAAAAGAAAGCTATAGGAATTACATGTGGATTTCTTTAAAACACATAAAAGCACAACTTAACCAAACAAACACAATAAAAAATATTTCACCAAAACTTCACTATGGTGAATAAGTTTAAATTTGGAAAGATGTATTTAATTAAAAAAAAAGATTCTACTGTGCAGTGTGAGAGATGAATATTTAAAGTGATCATTTGTAGTACAAAGAAAGCAATGGTAATCAATAAATAACTTACTCTGTATTTGGGAAAGTGTCAGTTTTCTTGTCAAAATAGTTCAGGGGCAGTGATCATAGAATATCCTGCACGTGTAATGTTCAGTGTGTATATGAGTTTTAAGCCTTGGAGACCTAAATATTTATTACAAAAAATACTTTTTAGAGGTGAAACAACTGATCTGTAAAATATCAGTTCTGATTTCTAGTGAAGTCTAGACAATGGAAAATAAAGTGCAGTGTTGGTTAATAGCTGTGGCAGTGACACCCTTGAGGAAGGGGAAAGATGGCACCGTGGATGATGTGTGCCATGCATGCACCACTTTATTTGATCAAGAGCACAGAAGAGGTAATGGGTGTAATGTTATGAGCAGATAAAGGGCACAGCTGTTAAAATTACCAGAAAGGTAATGAAGAGACCAATACTGATATGGGAAAATCAGTCAGCTTAGTTTTTTTGAACAGCAGGTGAARTGGCTCATTTGGATTATTGGTTTCTTAATACAGTCTGTGGCAAGTTCTTTTTGCTAGTAACAAATACCATTTCTTACTTTGGAAGCAGTGGTTCTGGGAAAGGAGCTGAGGCTTGTTTAGCTAGTTAAGCATATGCTCTGTCTAATGTGTAGCAGAAAACTGAGCTGTACAGGAAGAAGAATATAGAGAGAAATATGTAGAGGAATATTCCTGCATTGGAGTTACCTTGGATGTGACACTGGAGACCATTAACGAAGTAAGGATGTAGTGTTTTGTCCTTTGCGTCAAAAGTAGCATTTCCTCCTAAACTTGAAAGGGTTGAAAAGGAGGCTATAAAAATGGTGTGATATCTTACTTCATAAGAATGTGTACTTTAGGAGTGTCATAACTTGCATAGTGAGACAAGGAAACTCACTCTACAGTTTATAGCAGTGAAGGTCAAGAGGGGAATTGAACACAGCCTACAGATACTTGTTCAGGGAAGAGATCTCTGATTGTAGACAGCTTCTTAACCTTTTTGGAGCAGAAAATGTGTAATGAGGATTGATGACTAGAAGTGAAAGCTAGGCAAATTGAGGCTTCAAATAAGGAACCCCTCTTTAACACTGTGAGTAATTAATCATTGGAACAACTTGTTTAGTTGGAAGATTTTCCATCACCGAAAGTCACTAAATCAGGGCTGAATGTCTCTCTAAAAGATAAGCTCTACTTCAAACTGAAGTTATGGTCTGAGTGTTGAAATTACTGGCTGAAGTGCTGTGGCCTGTGTTGTGCAGGTCAGTGCATATGATCGTAATACTCATTCTGCCCAGAAAAATGTATTTATCTGTTCCTTGTTCTTCTGGAACTGACCTTGTTTAAACCTGGTGATTTTATGTGTAAACAAATGAGTGATGTTTACCTCCCTGAAGATACAAGACCTTAGTTAATAATAAAGGCTGTGAAGGCTGCAKAAATGCTGTCAGGAAATATATGGGACTAGAAATCCCCATCTCTCTGCTGGTATTGCTGTAGGAATAGCTTCCCTAAAGCTGTAGAATATTGTGTGAGAACTTTTTTCCTGGTCTGACCCTGCCCAACAGTGCCAGGAGCTTTTGTAGCAAAGACTGCTTGGAGAGGTGGGAACATGGCATTACTTGGTGAGACACCTGGTACTTGCTGCTCTCTCTGAACTAGATATTTGCCAGCTCTAATTACAGTTTAGCAGCATTAATGATAGATGTGAATACTGTTGTGGGTTTGCTAACAAGAAGCTTGCATTTAGTTATGGAAAGAAAGGTCAACCTAAGTCCTCATGTTCAGTCATTTCTGACTTTCTTATCGCTTCAGTAGTGTAGCTGTAATGGTAAGAACCTGTTCTGTCAGGGTTCTGGCTGACAGAAGCAACACATATAACTCTTTCTGATGATGGTATTAAAYGATAATTTGTGGTCTTTGAGCAACAGTGAATGAATAAGCAAATCCTAGGTTATGAGTGGTGTGCCTGTCTGGTGTTTAAACACTGCTTGTGTCTTGCAAGAAACAAATCTTCTTGTCAGGAAGTGCTTTAAGTCAGCTCCATCCAGCTTCAGTTAATGCTGCTGGTTCTCTCTCTAAAATTTCACCTACAGTATATCAGGTATAGAAAGCAATAGTTAGTTTTAGGTAGTAGCTTTCTGTATTCTGCAGTTCCAGAATGTCCAGGGGAGACAGTTTCCATAATGCTGGAAAAAAGCATAATGTTTTGACTTTTACAACATACAACAGGTCTGTTGTATATGCAACCATTATACTTCTCTGTACATTATACGTAACACAAAAAAGCCTTTCACCAAGCTGAGAAACAGTTCTGTTTATATCCACAAATCCAAATGTAGTCCCTCCTGTGCTAAAAACTAGATTACCTGCATTGGAAAGGCAGTTTTTTATGTTGAAGAGAGAAGCCCAGTTTTGTTTGCTGCCTTTGTGCCTCTGTGAGTCCTGGATTCCATTTTGGAGTGAATGCCTAGATGCCTCTGTGGTCCATCCTCTCCAGCGCACAGAACTGGCATTTCTTATTTCAGTTTTGAAGGCACTAGTGTCCAGAAGTTACTGCCACCACCCTTGCATCATCCCGTGGGCTACTGTGAAGTGCTCTCAGGCCTAAATGAGGAGAGAAGAGCACATTACAGAGTTAAATGAATTTAAATTTTCTTTAATTGAGATTCCTTAAAATGAGAGAGTGTTTGCTGGAGGTGCAGGATTGACAGGCTTGGATCTTTGTAATGTGCTTACTCTTTCAGCAATTTGGATGTGTGCAGGAGGGACAGGAATTTTCTACACTGCTGGGCTAGTTTCTTTCTTGAGCTGCAGGAGGGAGGGGAGCTGGTCTTGCTCCCCCTGTCTCAGGCACTGGAGAAAGAATCCATTATAGCCAGGTGCCTACTACCAAACTGAGTGGACAAAAGCAAAACTTAAAATAGTTTTTCCTCAGGTCATTTGGCTAAAGGTGATGCATATTGGATTTTATTTTTAGAGCAGAACTTGCTGAAAATAAAGGTTGGAATGATGGATGTTTTGATGTATAGTCATTTTATTTCTTTGACTGTTAGGCCTACCTTRTCCTTTTTTCAAAACATTGTCCACACTCAACTAGTTTTATTTTAGTTTTAACTTTTTTGACACTTCCAATTTTTTTCTGTCTGAGCATTTGGACAAAGGTTCCTTTGCTGGAGTTTATCTAAACCAGATGGGAGTTTTCTGCTGTCAGCACCCTGATAATTAGTAACTTAACAATTCTTTGTGACCACACCTTGTAGTTTTGCAGCTAGCACACTTTTCTCATTCATCTGAGGTACCTCTCCTCACAGAGGCAATCTAAGTTAGCTGTTTTTAAGTACAAGTGATCCTCAAATCTTCTCAGTATTCTCTGGGGCACATCATAACATCTTCAAATCTCTGCCTGATCAGACATTTATTTTCCTGTTGATACCAGAAACTTCTCTGAAAAATTGGATTATGCTTCTCTGGTATTGGTTGGGGATGGAACTACAGCGTGCTGGTGTGATGGACAGTGGAAAATTGAACAGACACTAGATGAGTGCTTTTATGTGAAAATGTGCTTCTTCAGTAGGAGACTTATGTCTGAATGACCATATGACATGAAAATGAAGCTAATAGATGTGCCAGGCTGAAGGAATAAACATCTGTTTCAGGTCTGATAGAGAAAGAACAATAATTTTCAGCTGAAGCGAAGTAACTAATAATGCAAATATCCCAAAAGCCAATCAGGTGAAAAACTGAGCAGTAGGATGGGAGGTTGGGCTCATATGAAGTCCATTTTCCCCCCAACCTTATTGCATTGTTTACAATTAATTTAGTGCTCAAAGCCAGTTTTTTTATCTGAAAATTTAAGTCTTGATATKCTGCTTCACTTTCTCACAAATATGTAGTTTAGCAAAGTTAGTTTACTTAGTGTTTTACAGATGTTGAATTCGCATTTCTGGGGAACAAAAGCTATTAAAGGTAAAAACTCTCAACTTTCCTTTTATAAACAGGTGTTCAATACATTACATTTCTAGTTTTTTGTAGTGGTCACTCTTTCAGTAGAGATGTAAGAGAAGATTGGCTGGGTACTATTTCCCTGGTATTCTGTAATACTTTTACTGGGTGACCTAGCTAGTACTGTATATAGCTGAAGTCTGTTTCTTTAGAACACATGTAGTGTTCACAGCTAGTGAGAATGAGCCTTTAAGGTATTGGTTGACTTCAGAAAGTGTGCTTGGGAAACAGTCTTGAAAAGGACTGTCTCAATTTGAATGCTTAAGTGATGCCAGTTAATTGGCCTTTTCATTTATGCTTTAGTTATTTTCAGTATTTGTCCTTCCCACCAATCTCCTTCAAGGCTGGTTACATTRTCATGTAGTGCAACTTCTGGCCCTCAGATCATCTTTGCCATAGTGATTTGTGCTCTGTAATTCTCACGATTGTTTTGCAGTGTTTGTATTCAGCCTTTGATCCTTCTTTTTCCAACACTTGCTAACAGCTCTTTGGCACTTCTGAGTGTGAAAAGGACTCCACTGATGTGCAGAGCTAACACATTTAAACAGATATTGTACTCTGCTTGCCACTACCCACTGCCTATGTGCCACAGAACATGTGACAGCTTTTACTCTTCTACTGTAATTAAGATTCTGGTCCTCTTACCTGCCCTTCCTTTTAAAAATTTTGATTAATTCAGTTACTCTCAGCTGGCACTTTTCTGAGATTTGATGAATTTCTRTCCTTTTGTCCCATTCTTCATTCTAATCCAACTGAATGTATCTTCTTGTAGCTGAAAGCAACCTTGGCTTTGGTTTCAGTGTTCACCAGTAGTTTCTTATACTTGGTAATTTGGTATTTTTTTCCTTTGTTCCTGCTTACTCCCTTTTCTTCAAAGTATGTCCCTGTGAAGGGCTGTTGATTTAGCTCAGCACAGATGTACATGATCTGAATGACTTACCGAGATGGGCACAGCTTTCTCATTGTGYTATGTATCCTAGGCATTCATGTGACTCACAGTTCTCATTGTTGGTAAACAATCCACAAGTATTACTTGTTTCTTCAGCCTGTTTCCTAGATGCATAAACATCGTCCTTGTTTCTTTGGAAAAATGAGCTTGTGGATAGCTCTTTGCTCTTTCAGAAGAACAGAATCATATGGAAGAACTCTCACAATTACACTGTAAGGGGAATAAACACATTGATGGTTGGAGGAAAAGGTCAGAAAACAAAGCAGCTGAGTTCAGTTTAGCTCAGGCAGTGTTTTTTAACTTATGTGTGCCTTAAGATTTTCCAGCTTCCTGTTTCATGAAATGAGGACAGTTACATTATTTACATAGTGATTATTTGAATTTTTCTAAAGGATGTATTTATAGACTGACAAAATATTCTTTATGTTTGAGTGTTAGTAAATAAATGAGAATGGAAATTAACTGCAACTAATCTTTGCTTCTAAGCATATTYATAATTTTTAAGCTGAGATTAATGCTACTGATGTGAGATTTCATGGCAGTGGGGAGAAGATAGTTTTCTTCAAAGCACTTTGATTTTTCTTTTATGCAATCCTTTCTGAAGTGTTTCAGGAAGATATGATTGGTGCACTCTGTGATGAGTGCTGCTGTACATCTCTGTGGATTGATTACCTTCACATTAATGTATCTTCTTACTGAAAAGACAAACGATGCAAAGGATCATCCTGTTCCTGTAGAGATATGAGAGACATTCCTCTGTTGGACACCAGATTTTTGGTTGTTTGTGTGAAGGTGTATAGATACCAACATGGGTTTTTAACAGCATAGAGAAGTATCATGCATTGATCTTGCTGATAYTTCAAGCCTAAGTGTTTCTGTAGGCTTAGGGCTTCAGTCAGATGGTATTTGTCATGCWGGAAACAAGGGGTACTGTTTGTTAGTCAATGTTTGAAGCTGATCATAAAACTCTCTATTATAGGGTTAGTTACTTAGGAAAACTTTGTAACACCAAAGTAAGAAAAGCCTGGGGATTTGAGATTATTAGCTTTATGATGTTTTGGATTGCTTTGGAGGAAAAAGCATGAAATTAAAGGTTGCTGCTTCAATCAGTTCATTTGCTGTTTAAATGGAGGGCATCTTGGCCTTTGTGTGTGCAATCAGCCATAACTATTTGTAGAAGAACAGGCTATGTCTGCTGTAGCTTTAGTTACAGCCTTACTGCTTTTTCTGATTGCCTGTTTCATCCATATCACAAAATTCCTGGAAAAGTTTAAAATTATGAATATTTGAGTATGTGTAGCCTAGAAATTTTGAGTCAGGATTTCCTGAACTTGCATTAGAGAGCTCTGTAGATGCTATTGGTTGTGGTTTTATGATTTTGTATGGGGGGCATTGAGTCTCTAATAATAGAAGACAGCAGCATGCTTATGCAGGGTAGATTCACTTTCTGTACTGGGCTTTTTCAAATTATGCTGGTTTTATGTTAAACAGCAGTCAGCATTGGCAACTTCTTTTCCACAGTAGTATAGTGTAATTGTAGGTACCCTGTGCAGTTACAGGCACCCTGTATACCCCACAAGATGCTTCTTGTGCTTTTCCCCATTTCTTATGTCAGTGTCACAGTGTGAGATTGTAATGTTGGATGTAAGGAAGATCTTCTGGTGGTTGAAGAGGCTGCCCACAAGCTATCTGTCTCACTACCCAAAGCATTTTTAAAAGCTTAAAAAAAAAAAAACCTCAAAGCTTTTTCTGTTATTTATTTTGTTGTTGTTTTGTTGGTTTTTTTTAAACTTACTTGAGGAAAATGTTCTACTATAGTCCTACTATATTGTCCTTACATTTTTATGTTGTTCTAATTCATAGATTGGCTATTAACAGTGCATGTACATATGAGCCATACCTTCTTACTTTGATTTTACTCTGCCAGTAAACTGCTAGGAAGGAACAATTTGATTTGAAAATGGTAAAAATTGATCTCTGACTTTGAATGTCACAATTCTAAGAATTCCATGCAAAGCACTGAGAATTGCTAAGGTTGTGGACTTCAGTGACATAATGAGGTGCTTGACACTGCTGAACATCAGGCGGATCTCTTTCAAATCCCTTTAAAGCAAGTCGTGAAAAACTTGACAAAGCGCTAGAAAGTTAATCCATCKTTTTCTTATTTTTCCTAGCCTTAGAACAGTGGATTTCTAGAGGAATTGATGTGTCTCTGTTTAATGTTCCTAAACAGAAGGTGCATTGCATATGCAAACTGACTCTGTGTTAAAATAAACAGAGCTGCTGCAAATATGCACTTGAAAACCAAGACTGTAATGYGTGGAAGTCAGTTTATTTCACTAGTCTTAACTCTCATCAGAGGTTAAGACAGAGGCAGGTGGAAACATTGGTTTGACTTTTGGTATTGTCCTGGTCTTAGCTGGGATAGAGTCAATTTTCTTCCTAGTAACTGGTACAGATCTGTGTTTTGGATTCAGTATGAGAATGGTGTTAATAACACACTGATTTTTGTTGGTTTTAGTTGTTGCTGTGCGGGGCTTACCCTAAGTCAAGGACTTCCCAGTTTCCTGGTCTCTGGCAGCAAACAGGTGCCCAAGAAGCCAGGACATGTTCAAGACAGCTGACCCAAACTGCCCAAAGGAATGTTTCCTACCACAGAACATCACACTCAGTATACAAACTGGGGAGACTTGGATGTGAGGGGCCAGTCGCTGCTGGGCGTGGCCTGGCTGGGCATTGGTCAGTAGGTGGAGAGCAATGATATTGTGAATCATGTAGCGTTTTGGGGGTTTTGTTCCTCTCTTTTTCCTTTTATTATCGTATTTTACTTTATTCAGTTATCAAACTGTTCATACCTCAGCCCATGGGTTTTACCTTATTCTGACTCTCTTCACCATCCCACGAAGTGAGGAGGAGTGTGAGCAAGCAACTTATGGCACTTGGTTGTTGGCTGGGATTAAACCCCAACAGTATTGACCTGCTTCTATGCTGGATACATAAACTTGATTTTGGCTAAGTTACATTACATAAGAAGAGGTCTGAAGTATATCTGAGGTTGAATGATAAATAGGAAAAATGAGCTATCCTTATACCACAGAGTTAAAAGTACTTTAAAATTATCTGGGAGGTSGGCCATGAGGTCATCTTGGAAGACAAGCAATTTTTAATTTGGGGAAAGCCATGGTCATTGTTAGGATCCTCCTGCATAACAAAATGTGCTYTTCTGAATTTTTTTTGAGGAAAGCATGCTTTGTTTAAACGCCCATTATTTTGTGGTTTCTAATTAGCTTATCTTGCAATGTGTACTGAATTGATCCAGGTTCTGCATAGCAGCTAAATTAAGGTGCAATTTAAGGTGTTTAAGCATGTGAATTCTGTATGTCCTCCATTCCCCATCCTTGATCCCTTACTCTCCACTGTTTACAGCCTTTCATGATTTTCTTGGAGTTATTTCAATAGCCATATACCTGCAACATGAGACCAGAACCTGCAAAGGTTTATAGAGGCATGTGGCCTGGTTCCCTTCTTTCTAAAGACCAGGTACTGAGCTTGTGGAGAAGCAGTCAGTGCCCCATTAGTGCAGCTTCAACATCACTTGGGCTTCCTCTGTGCTAAATAGAAACGTTGTTTTGCAAATGAGTGGAGGACACATTATTTGATTATCTCTTGACATTCCATCTKATATATAAAAGTTATCTCAGCCTGTGTGCTGTCTCAATAAATTGCTAACACAGAGAACCAGAATGAAGTATTAATTACCACAAGGTACTAAGATGCATTAGGCAGCTCAGACTGAGCTGTGTAGAGAAACAAAATACCCAGTTGTCTTCATCTTTAAAAAGAACTTAAGAGACACCTCCCATCTGTCAGCAGTCATGGGTCTGCAATTAGCCACAAGATCTTTCACACTTGTCTGGAGTATTGGTGAAAATTATGCCAAATGGAAACATGTTGGGGGAGTTAGGGTTGGGGTTTTTTAATTACACTCTGGGCCAGTAGGCTTTTTCCCACTGCYACTTACTTATTTTATTTTGAATCCAAAAATGTTTTCAAATGGAGAGTTCAGAAGAAATCTTTTGAGTGGTGGTGGTTTGAACGTTTATATGTATGGAAAAACTGATGGCTTTGGAACCTTYTTTCTTTGTGTATGGAGGATGCTGTGTCCTCTTTACATTCTTCCATGATTAATATAGGATATTCCATTGATATTAATCCTCCACCTTGCCTCATTACATAACCTGCTGAGTTTCATTGTCTAGAAACTAGGTGTATTTAATATTTGTATGGGAGATGGGTGGGTTCTCCCCCCCCCCCCCCGATGTTTATTAGGTGTTTTAACTGTATTTATAAAGAGATTTTTTTCCACAGTTTGCCCACAGATCTGTATGAAACTAGAGACATATTTGACTGCAGAGCTACTTTTCTGTTCCCAACCCATAACAGCAGTTGAAGATCCCTGTATGTGGTCAATACATAGGATTCAAATATTTAATAGTAAAATCTGTTGTCATTTAGGATTTTTGGAGTCTTCCCAAACAGCAGTCCCCTCTGAGAGAAAACCTTCAGCATGCTGTTACTTGGTGCTTCCGTTATGGTTTTGCTGATGCCAATGCATATGCAAGGAAAGAGGGTTTTGATGTGAATCTCAGTGATTTACATTCACTCATGCTTTTTTTCCCTGCTCTGATCCATCAAAGATCTGCAGGTGAAAGATTTGGTTCTTTTGAAAGGAAGAGGAAAAATGTGACTAAGCATATTTTCCCTAATGGTTTCTTTTTCTTTTTGTCTTCATCTTTAATCACATAAACATTCATTACCTGTTTACATATCATCTGCAGTCTGATCTGAACCCATTTAACCAAAAGGAACTTGTGAAGTTTTAATTTTTTAGTGTCTGCCTGAGGTTTAAATTATGCATTTTGAAGTTTTAAAACTTTGAAGTAGTTGTATTCTTTACACCTACAGATTAAAAGGATCCAGCAGGGAATGCTGTATCTGTATTTTAGGATTTCAAAAGCTCTGTTTACTTTTAACATGCTTAGGTTTACAGCACAACACTGTGTAGTGGAGAAATGCATACAAGTAATTATGTCAATTACCATCAGCTCTGTGCAATTCTTCTGTGATGCTATGTGATTTAAATGTCATTATGTGTCTGGAAAAGGATGGGAAATTGTTGTTGTTAGCTTCTGTTTGCTGCTAACAGCTGTTTTTATGACTGGTTTTGCTCATAAACAGGTGTTTAGAACATTCCTTTGACTAAGCAATACAGCTTGTGCTGCTGTGAATTAAATTGTCTTGCTTGTCTRTGTAGCTTGGATTTCTTTTGTTTTCACATCTTTAAAGAAAAGAAAAATGTAAAAGCAGCWTCTGAGGTTGTTTGGTAAGTCATGCTTGTAGACACTGGAAGTTTATGATGAGAAAGAATGTGTCTTTCAAGAGAAAGTTATTTTGCTATGGATCTCTGTGGGCATGGCCTCCCAATAAAATCTTGTTTCATGCTGATTCCTAYCTCTTCCTGTTGAAGGAGCTTTCTGGTACTTTCTCTACTTTGGTTAGAAATCCTGTGCCTTGTGCTTTTTTTATTCCTGAAGCATGTCTGTAGTAGGTGATGGAGGAATGGACACATGCATCAAAAGTAAGTATGTGCTTCGTAATATTCCATGGTGAAAACTTTGCTTCATATAAAATGCTTCTAAAAAGTGTCATCAGATGGTGCTCCTGAAAAAGGTAAGGTGAATTTCTCCTCTGATCCCCATTCTCATTCTTAGCATCTGAAAACAAAGAGGGTGCATTCTGTGTAATTTGCCTGTGGGCTTGACAGTGCTTACAGGTGAATGAAAGACTCAAAAGATCTGGTTGGGTGCTGGTTTTAAGCCATTTTCTGTATGTATGTTGTTCAAAATCACTGATCTCCATTCCTTGCTAGTTAATCAGAGACTAGAAGAGCAGTTTTCAACCCAATTGGTCACTGTCAGTTCATATATGATCCAGAATGCTTAATTTCTATTTTAAAAAAGGCACAACCAAAATCCAAACGAAAGGAACCCAACATTACAAAACTTGTGAAAATAAAAGTAGAAGACAAAAAAAGGAAAGTCATTGATTTATATGTATGGGATGTTGCATTGTTGAGAATGTGGTATGTTGTGACTGCAGTTAAATCATTAGAAAAACAGAACTTTCCTTAAGAGTGGTCTTAAGAACAATAACACAACCAAGGAATTAAGTTGGAAGTTGCAGATTTACTGTGCAACAAGTAGCTGGTATACAAGCCAATTGTCCCTCTGTGCCACTGGCGACCTTGCTGAGGATGTTTGTGCAGTCATCTGGGTCATGAATCCAGATGTTGAAGGGGACTGGCCCCAGTACCAGTCCCTGGATACATCATAGTGACTTGCCTTCAAACTGACTCCCTGCTGCTGATTGCAACTGACTGGACCTAGTCATTATCCAGTTTGAAGTCCACCTCACTATGTTATTTAATTTGTACTTTGTCATCTTGCCCATGAGGATGTCCTGAGAGATGGTGTCAAAAGCCATATTACATAAAGGTAAATAGCATCCACTGCTCTCTCTTGGCCCGTCTTCCTGTAGAAGGCTGTCAGGTCAGTCAGGCTTGATTTACCCCTAAGGATTCTTAACTGACTACTTCTAGTTGCGTTTTCCAAATATGTTCAAAGAAGTTGTGCACAAGGTTTTACTACATCCCCTTCTCAGGGACTGAGGTGAGTCGAGCTGGCCTGTACTTGCCTGGATTCTCTTCCTTGCCCACCATGAGGACAGGAGTGACATTTTCTCCTTTCTCATTGTCTGGACCTTCCCCAGGCACCATGATTTTTCAAAGATAGTGGAGAGTGCCCTTGCAACGGCATCAGCCAGCTCCCTTAGCACTCACTTTACCCCATCTGGTCCGTGAACTTGTCTATGTCCTGTTTCTTTAAGTTTTCCTAACCCCATTGAGGGTTATCTTCTTTGTTTCAAACTTCCCCTCTGGTCATGGCATCCTGGGATTCCTGAAGACCGCTCTTTTCTAGTTAAGGGTCAAGTTGGAAGAGGCCTAGGTATTCTGCCTTCTTCCTTCAGTGTCCTTTTTCATAGAGTTAGAAGTGGAAGAACCACTTGATATATACACCTTTAGGCAGATTCYTGTCTACCAAGTTTGCCAGTCCCATTATCACCTAAATAGCTTTTGATGGTACCCATGTATGCAGTGATCTCTGGTCTCAAGTTGAATTCTTTAGTGAGTAATTGTCAACAATCTAGTCTTTGAAAACTGGATGAAGAACTGTGTTACAGACAGGAGGATTTATTGCATCTTAACATTTGTTATGAGAAGTGAACACTCCTATGAAGTAGAGAAATGAAATGCAGTAAGTTTGTGTTTGTTTTCAGACTGATGCTGACAAATGCTAAACKTTAATTTGTGTTTTGACTGGCAAAAGGAATTTACGTCCAAACAAACAAAAATCAACTCTCAATAAATAAATATAGGAAATTCTGTAGAAATATTCTGTGTTCCACTAGAATAACAAAGGTGTGGATTATATGGGATCAGCTATCTTGCCTGTGGTTTTATAAGTCTTTCTCACCTTATTGCAAGTGTTKAGGTGTAGGAATATTGAAATTCACTGTCATTCCTTCCAAGCCACTTATTCAGAAAGGAAAAATGCATATTTTTACCCATTAAATTGTTTATAGCTCTTCCTACTATAGTTGTGATCTTGTCAGACTGGGTAGTCTGGGRGCATGGCAGAGACGATTCAAAATTTGCATTTGTTGTAAGTTGTAGAGCTGCTAATGAAAGCTGTGGCTGTCTGCTTTCCATTCAGCTGTGGAGCCATGTGTTGTTAGTGTTTTCGTACTACCAGTACTAAAATCCATTGTGCTATCATCAAGTTAAAGTACATTACCAGAATCTGGAGTGCTGGACTAGATCAGAAGTGTTGTCTTTCAACCCTCAGCCAGACCTCTTGGGCACCAGGGGAGTTCACGTGCTGGAAACCTCTTTTTGGGGTATTTCTTACCCAGACTGAAGTATGGATAGGAGAGCCCCATTCATCTATTCTAAGGTTCCCCGTCTCAAAAGCACCAGTCAACATCAGTGGTCTCCTTGGACCATCCCCCAGCACAAGATGCTTTCCCAAAGCCTGGACATCTTGTTTGTTCAGCAGCAATTTTTCTCACCAGTGCATCACTGGGAGGAGAGCTTCTGGCCAGGGGGGCAGAGGAGGAGTATGGACTGCCTCCAGCTTCTCCAAACTGTTGGGTTGGGATAGCTGAATAGGGATGGGATCCAACTGGCTGTAGGATGGTGTACAATGTCATTTTAAATATTCTTTGGTAGCTGGCCTTGCCTGCAGTTGGCACTCCAGGCAAGCATGGCTTTCCCTGTTATATTTGCCAGTGCTGTGTAGGTGTGTCAGTAACAGTAGCATGTTTTAAGCGGTGCACACATATAWGCTTAGGCAGCAGTAAGTTGTGCCAACTAAAATTTTATGAGCCTGGCAAGACTAGGGCAGAAGGTAGGTTGATGTATAGTAGGGCTAGCTGCTGTTGAGAAGAGCAAGTGATTGTTAGGGATTCTTCAGAAATCTARGTAGTAATAGCATCTCATTATTGTAATGATGTTTTTAATATGATTCGATACAGCGTATGCTGATAGACCATGTGATTGTCCTCTGATTCAATAGCAACCTGTGTAGCTTGAGAAAACAAACCTGGCTCTGTTCGCTGGCATTTGCCAAGGCTGGGAGTGTTAAGTGGTACCCCTCATCTCCAAATTTCCAATTTTTTCTTTCTCAGCTACCCTTATCAGTGACAGTCTTTACTTGCTATGTTATGCTGTAGTATTGTTTTATGCTTCACTTAGGACTTAGATGCAGCTTAGTAGTATGTGAGACAATTTCTGTATTTAACTAGTGGAGTTTAAGTATTTGAATTTAATTTATATGTCCCATGATATCTGTTCACAGTTAATGTAGTTGTTCAGTTTGATGGAARTAAAGCTTTTGGCTTGTGGCTTAAGTTTTAGCTAATTGAATTTGTAGTGAGCTTTTTGTCTAAATGGACCCTTTCCTGGAAGAGGAGTAACGTGCTGTGGATGTGGAGTCAGGAAGTCCTCCCCACATTCTGCTGCTAGAGAATCTGATGTCTAGCAGGGGCAGGCTGCTGCATGCAATCCTGAATGCAGGTTAAGGACTGCGAACTTAGTCTAGAAATTACCTTGTGATTTACAGCAGTAATCTCTCTCTTCTTGTGCCTCTGACATAGAATGAGATAAGTTATGGGAGAAAGGAAACTGTACAATGGGCAGAAAAGCAGTAATGTTAAAATATTACTTAAGTTTTAAATTTCTTATTTCCTGCATRCATTGATGCTGGATTGTTGCCAACAGAACTGTAGGGGTTTTTTACTGCATCTCTTCAATTTTTATTTATTTTTCCCCTCCATTTCACAGAACTCTAGGATCTTCTAATARTTTTTTTTTCATTGAAATAAAACCTGAGAAAGGCTGCTTTATTCTCTGCCCTTTAGTTCCCTGGAGGATAAAGAAATAGAAGAGAAAAAAATATTCATTGGGGCTGGAGTAATCAAAACTGTTCTTCAGAAAAGCTTTACAGCTTTCAGTTTAACCATGAAAAGAGAAAAGACAGGGACAAAATCTGCTTCAAGACTCCATCTAGTTAAATATATGCAGCACTTCAGACTTTGATTTTAAAACTTGCAGAGTTTGAGAGATACAAAGCATTTAAAAACATAATATTCCTTTTTAAAATTTTAGTGCTAGTTTCTTTGCTGTAGTTAGTTGCAGACTAACTTTGGTCAAGTTAATTTCATCTGGCTGCTTGGAATCCTGACTTTGTGAGCAAAGGAGTCTCTAATTTCAGAGCAATGTGAACTTACATCCTTCTATAAATACTAGATTCTCAGTTTCTAAAAAATCYGAGATTGTGTTTCTAGATTAAAAAACCCCTACTTTTTTGTTGAACTGTTTGAAGATGTGAGAAAGATTTTTTCAAATTTTAAAACTAATTATTTTTCAGCACAAAGTAAGGAAGGACCAAAATACTTAAAATAATAAGTGATAGAGAAAATATAGTCTTATGAAACCAATAAAACCCTAACAAAATCCTGTTAAAAATGGAAGGATAGAAAATGCAAAATTACTACAAGAAAATGCTTTTTGAAAAATTGATAAACTGTTGTAATCATTCAGATTGATGCTTTCAAAACCTCAATAAATTCTCAGTTTTCTGTACAGGATGATTGGATTCTATTTCATTGTTTGAGGGGAGTTTTGTGGCTCAATTTCATGGTCAACCTTTAACAACAAAAAATTGAAAAGAAATGTGATGCAGAGAGYAGTCCACCATTCTTGCTTATAGCTATGCCATTGCCTGTGGCAGTGACCACAGTTAAAAACAGGACAGTGGATTAAGTGGATTAGAGCTTGTTTACTTTTTAGCTGCAAATTCACTGTAAGTTGTAGACTCTTACCGTACTTAAGATTTGATTGTGGTTTGTTACTCACTGTTTACATACTTCCCAGTAAGGCATTTCTTTTTGTTTGATGTGACAAGGCTTCCTCTTTTTTATCTTTAGTATTCTGTGCTTTTAGATATGTTTACCTGYTTAAGTGAAATTTAGCTGCAATGGGAAAATGCCTTCTGACAGTGTAATCTTTTCTTGGTGTTTTTTTCAGAAACAAGTGATGATAAAAGGTCAGCAACAAAGTCATATTCCTAGAAGAAATCAAGAATRTATCAATTAGATAGGGTGTGAGTGGAAGACAAAGACAGAGCTACTCAGTCATGAAGGGTGATAAGATGCATGAGATGCTCTTTTTTTTTTTTCTTGAAGTCACAGAAGAACCTAAATCATGGAACTAAAACTGAAAGGGAGCAGATTCAACAGACATTGATAAAATACTTTTGACATGTTTCATAACTAAGCAGTGAAACTCATTACTGTGAGATAGCATCAAGGCAAAAAGCTTAACTGCRGCTCTTTAATAGAAAATTCATCTGACTAAAAGTACATCTAGGATAAGTTTATAATTTTCTTTTCAAGGATTAGAATATACATAGGGGACATATGAGGCTTGCACTCATTTAGTTTTTATTTCAGTCTTTCCATCCTAAGGGCTTGGAAGATGCTTCTCACATACRCAGATTCCTCTCATGATGATCAGACAGACTCCTCTGTAATTGCTTACTGATACTTTTCTTTGCACCTGCTCTGGGTCTCTGTTTTGGTTGTTCTTAGGCCCAGGGTACTGTGAGCAGACAAACCAGATCAGGAGAGTGGTCCAGTATTGAATGYTTTTTGAGATTTGTTCACCTTTCTTCTCTTAACTGCTTAAAGCCAGTTCTGTCTCAAATTTTCCATCTGAAAATCTTTCAGATTTTGAGGTGGTTCACCTATGTTTTAAGCACCATTGATTCTATGTTTTACAGTTTGGGACATGTGATGCTATGAAAGTAATTCATGAGGAATAAAGACATTGCTGCCTTTTTGTATTGTGTGTCTTTTCCACTTCCCTTTAAGTCTCTAGAAGACACTTTGTATGTGCAAATTGCAAGTGAGGCCACGCAAGCATTTGCAAAGCTGTCCATTAACCAAAGAACGCTGTTYGCAAACCTTTCTGACAGCATCAGCTTGTTAAGCAATGTCATCTTATTTTAGAAACCTCTCTGCTCTTGGCGCTTCTGTTTCTTTGCAGTCCACAATAGCACCAAAACCCTTTTACAGCTGTGAGCTTTTCTCCAGCCACCCACTGTGAAGAATATATTGAGAGGAAATGAGTCTCTGGTTTTCAGAAGTCATATTACTACACTACATCCAGGTCTTTTAAGAGTAGAAAGGAATTTTTCTGGAACCATTTATCATTGTTAATATTAAGAAAAGGCCCTTTTTATTTAGGCAAAGGGCTGTAAACATATATCTTTTTGCAAGACTAGCAAACCTATAAAATTCAGGCTGATCATTTAGGTTTGAATAGTCAAATGTTATTGACATTTGTTTGCTAGTGAAATTGATGGGAGTTTGATTATCTGGCYTACTGAGATTTAATTTTTGTAGAACCTGAAAATTTTGTAGTTTCAGCTCAAGCTTGGAATGTATTAAGTATATACTGCAGCTATAGACTTGATTCAAAATGGTTTCAGATTTTGATGTTTAGCCCTGAGCTTTCTAGATGTCAGTTTTCTCATGTGGTAAAGTAGGATTTATAATTTGAATTTACCTTAGTGCAAAAGGTTATYCCCAGAAACAAGCAGTTAAGGCATAAGTTCCTTTGCATGGGGATCAGTTAACGATGTGGTTTATATGCATAAAGCAGAATGTGCAGAGAAAGAACTCTTACCTTGTGCCTTCATTTCTTCTCTCTGTGTCCTATCAGTCTGCTGCGATTTATGGTTAAGAATGCATGGAACCATTTTAAAAAGTGAAACAAGAAAGCAAACCAACTAAATAGCTTGCCTGCATATAAATTTGGTTGATTTACATTGTTTATCCAGCTCCTGCTTTCTTACGATGTTGTGCTGTGTGTAGCTTTGGTAGGTGATGAGCTCCATCTAGTGACACAGGGCCCGCTTCTGGTGTGACAGAACCCGATGTACGGAGAGTCTGCCTGCCTGGGCATCAGCTGCTTCCCACTGCCTGGGGGACCTGTTTTAAAACACATGTAATGGGTAGTGAGTGCCATGGCGCCTCACAAGAGAAAAATGTAGACAAAAGGGAACTTGTTCTCTGAAGGCATTAATTATATAATTTTTTTTTTTTTTTTGATATTGCATATGCTTAAAAATTGGTTTTCTTAAGAGATAAAAATAATCAATACTGAGTCTTAGTTTAAATTCGTATATATGTGTATACCATATATGTGTAAAACCACTAATACTGATGATTACTTGAATGTTCAGAATCACTTGGGGCTTTTCCCTACAGTTTGCTGTACAATTGCATTACTGTTACTATGATCCGCAACACAAACTGAAGCTGCTTTTTCACAGTAGTGATTCAGGGGCTTTACTACTGCAAGGCTTTAAGCACCACAGTGTGTAAATATCAGAGCACTCTAGTGCTTTCATGTGCACATTCTCTTGGACAGCTCTACTGTGAGTTCTTGGCTCTACATTATTCATAATTAATAGAGCRTATCTTTTAGCTCATTAGCTGGAACCTGTACTTGCAGAGCAGAAATGTGAGGTCTGTGCTGGCTGATGCTCCTACAAAGGGGAAGCTTATTATGTGAGAGTAATGTGACCAACTCCAGTGTGCCTCTTAGTAGGAATACAGAACACCAGGTTGGTTTTCAATGGCATTTCTTCATCTTGGTTATGTGAGAAACTAAGCTAGCAAGAGAAKGCTGCTCCTTTTCCAGCTGAGAAGCTGGGGTGCCACAGTGCTGAGCTTTCAGGCCTTGGCCTGGTGGACAGAGRAAAATTGCAGAGCTTCTGCTGTAGCAGGAGGCGTTTCTGCTCTTCATACCCTTGAAGTTCATCTGGGGAAGTACATAGACTGCATAGAAAATGCTTTGCAGATTAGTAGAAGAAACTTGGGGGCTATATTCCTTGTAGCAGTTGCTATGAAAATAGTAGGGGTARCAAAGCTCAGTAGCTGCTGAGAGCCAAAGACCCTCTTGCCCCTGTGGTTATATATTTCCTGAGGTTCCCAAGCTAGGTTTAGACTAGATCAATTCAGGCTAGCTTAGACATTACTGGCATACCAGTAAGGATAGACATGGTGGGTAGGGTTTTTCTATAACAGCAGGGACTTAGGACCATTCTGGAGCCCACACTAAGATGCAAGGCAGGCACTGTGCAGGGTTAGTCTATGGCAAACAGCCTTCTGCTGAGTATTGCCAGTACCTGTGGCAATGGTCATGACCCTGATGTGATGATCAGAGCAAAAAGTGCAGTCTGAACATAACCTCAAAAGTGAGAGCGGAAGGCTTTCGGTAAGGAAAACTAAACTTTCTATTTTAAGAAATGTTTTCTGATGTACAGCGTGTCATGCAACATAACAGCTATTTCCTAGACATTCTGTGTGGAACTGATATCAGATTGGGCAGTAGAAGAGGATATAGTTAAATAATTCTTTAGAATGTATAAATCACACACATTTTTTCCCTTTTATTTCATTTTAATTAAAATTATATGTAGAAGAGAGTTTATTTATATCCCATATACCATCTGCTATAAGAGAAGAATCTAACTATCCTGCTCAAGTTTTATGTTGTCTTTTAAGGCATTGTCCTCAATATTCCTTGGAGGTAAAAACAGAGGTCTGCTSTTGCAGAAGGGCATCAGAAAGTCCTTTTGCATTCTGTGTTTTACTGACTCACTTGAACATAGAGCATGTACAAACACCCACCCAAATCTGTACAGGTTTTTTTTTTTGTCTGATATAAGAGGAAGAAGGCTTCCCTAAACTGTTTTAACAGCTTGTCACATCTCTTATGTAAACCAAATATTTAAACTGTTTTCCCTCACACATACTCATGTTTGACTGTGGAATTTATTTTMTGTTATCACTTTTTTTCTGAGCTTTAGGTCTCAACTTTTTTCATTTCATCATCTTGTCTTATTGCCTCTTTTTTCTGCTTTTGAATTTCTCAGGTTCCTCTATTWATAGATACTAGCAACCATCAGTAATACGCTGTGCTACTTTTCTTTATCAGTACATTTCTGACTGAGCCAGTAGCTTGTGTGAGGGAATATTTCTTGTGTAATTCTGCTGAATTCATTGGGTGTTAGCATGCTCATTGATGGCATATGGGGCAGTGTCTTGTGACTTCCTGGGGAGCTTCTGTTGTGCAGCATATTTGTTGGAGAACAAAAGGAGGGGTTACAAGTCCTTGAGMAGTAACAGGACTGTGGCCTCACTGGCATTGTGGAGGCATGGTTGGATGGCTTACATGATAAAGGTGGCATGGCTTACATGATGAAGGGCTGGGAAGGCAAGGAGAGAGTTGCCCTTGATGTGGAAGCAGTTTTATGCATGGAATGCTGCTTTGAGACCTGTCAGAACTCACAAACTCACTGAGGAATTTGTGGGTGAGGGCRAGTGGGCAGACAGACATGGATGGTGTTAAAGTGGGTGTCTGTGATTGAAGATAGAGCTCAGACTGCCTTCAAACAAATGGAGGAAGAATTTCATTCGCAGACCCTGCTTCTTGGGGAACATTAACTGCTGTATGTTTTAGAAGGACAGCTCAGTCCTCAAAGAGACTCAAAGAGATTTCTTGGCTCAAAGAGATTTCTTGAGTGTGTTCATGACAATTTCCTGATACAAATGATCAGGGAGACAAGGAAGAGTTCTCTGCTGGACTTGATGCTTGCCAACAAGTCAGAAATGGTTGTGGTTGTGAACACCAGATGAGAAACAATTTTCTTTTTCTCACTGTGAGGGTGTTTAAACATGGAAACAGTTTGCCCAGAGAGSTCGTGAAGTCTACACATTTAGAGAGATCAAAAACCTGACTGGATGTCATCCTGAGYAACCTGCTGTAGTTCACCCTGACTGTAGCACAGCTTTTGGACTAGATAAGCTCAAGAGGTCCCTCCTGACCTAAATGTTTCTGTGAAAAGGCATTCTACAAAAATGGGTGCTAATGAATAAACTAGTGCTCCTCCCCATTGCTGTCACTGCCTGTCATCTGGGGGGTCATGGTTGGTAGGGGACGAACTTGTTCTAGAGCTGCTGCAGACTTTTTACAGTACAGCTTCACTGGAATTATTATTTAATCTTGCTTTTAGTATTCCCTTTTTTTTTGTCCTTTTATAGCTTTTTAAAYTGTACTTTCTCTTCAAAATTACATTTAGTTTTAAGAAGCTATTTCTTTTGATCTTATCTGAATTTACTCKTGTGTAGTTTTAAGGCTATTAGCTTTTTTGTTATGTTAATATACTTAATCAGTCTCTCATTAAGGTTTGTTTATTTCAGAKTTCCTTGCTAAGCCACTTTTTGAATTCAGAAAAGAGAAGCTGTGGAATATATCCTTTAAAAATTAAAGGTGTGCCAGCCTTCCAGGGCCATCTTCTTTCTCCCACAGTGTTCTCTCTGACATATGAAATGAAGTTGATCCTTGAGAGAGGGACAGAAACATTTTTGCATATGGGGAGATAATTCATGATTGCAGCTTATTAAGATCAGAGTTTGAGTGCAAATAGACTGTGGTGACAAAACCAAAAGAAATGCTGAGAGCGTGAAGCCGCTAATACATCTAAATTCTTTAAAAATACCCTAAATTAGCTGTGCATTTTCTGCTTTTATTTGTGTGGTAAAAGTGGTTGAGCAGTGGGAGAAGAAGGAAATAGTAATTTAGGTATGAAACATGGAGATTACAATTTCAATATTTATGCTTTTGTTTTGTTTGGTAGACCTTTTTAATGCAGTGTTTAGTTTTCCTCATACCTGAAGAAACRGTCTGTTAGGCATTTTAGTCATGCAGACTAATCTCAATTTAATATTGATGTGGCTTGAACTATTCTCTATTTTTTTTTTAATGTTCCTGTGCCTCACTGACTTAATTTTGCTTCCTAGATGTATGAATAGATAAGTGCTTTGAGGGTAAAAGCAGAGGCAACAAGTCCTGTCATTTCCTAGCATAATGGTATACTGGAATTATTGATGGAAATCAGAGATTGTCCAGGTTGTACAGAATCTGAATAGTCTGAAGGAAACCTGTATGCAGGTTATGAAAAGCAGACAAAAGGRCTGGATGACAAATACTGTCCTAGCTTCCTGCAAGTTTCATTTTTTACAGGGATAAGTAGACATAACAATAAATATTTGCTTTGGAAAGCTGAAGAGGGAAAAAGCAATTGCCTGTATATATAGGTTTCATGACCGTTCAAAGAGGACTTCTGTTATGAAACATAATGGGAACAGATTCAARCTGACTGTTGAATGCAATAATTGAAGCACTTGTTGGAAAAATGGGCTAATAAAGGGTTGGGGCTACTTTTTATTTTCTATTTTAATATTCACCACTTTTCAGGAATATATGCCTTCTTTTGTGATGTCTGCATAGGCAAATGGAAAGAAAGGGTTCAGGTGGAACTAAACAAATGAAAATGAGTGTAATTTTTGGATAAACAAACTTGTATCCTGAAAAGGAGGCCTGTGCAGTCTTTTGAAATGCTGAGCTAGGTAATGACACATTTTTGTGGTAGATGCATTAAGTGATATCGGTATATAGGAAATATATTTTGTTGTCTATATGAAAATGTGAGCAGCTTGCTGGTTTGTAGAGGAAATGAGAAAATTTGCTTTGTGTTTGTGCTGGTATACATTGTGCTGTGTTGAGTTTTTTACTTGCATTGGATAGCTTGGGTCAGGTGAAGCTTTTGTTTACTTCTGTCTCTACTCACCTATAGAATTTTGCTTTTTAAATTATTTTGAGTG
>NW_026623232.1:7051996-7081757 GCF_030028575.1 Malurus melanocephalus
TTTTTTTTTTTTTTTTTTTTTTTTTTTTTTTTTTTTTTTTTTTTTTTTTTTTTTTTTTAGTGTTTTGCTTGATTTGACTAATACTGTACAGGTGGTGGCTGGCTCAAACTAATGGAATCTGCCACTGGTGTTAAGAACCTCATCCAGTGGAATACTCAAATTTTGGTGAATATAAGTTTGTTGTCCATAAATAGTAGTGTTGCTCCTATTGTGAATGATACTCCAATATCTGATTGAATTTACCCATTCTCTGTGAACTGCTTAGGTAATTGCAAGGAGTAACTGTGTTTGAGTAGTTTGGGGATTTAGAAAGCTGTCTTGAATACTTAGACCAGAGCTTTTATAAAATACTTCAGGAGAAAACTGAGGAGTAAGGGAAGGTAACAAAACACTGATTAAGTGCTACTGTCTGATATAATGAAATGCATCTTCATAGCATTAGAGTGAAGAAGAGAGCAGTTGCACAGATGGTCAATTAGGAAACAATTTCCACTTGAAACTGCTGAAATCAGTTGATATTGATGGCAATAAAGCTGGAGTCTTGCTACAGTGCTTGTTTTTTGTCTGTCTGCTGTGTTTTTATATTAGATTGTTTGTTGATATGCTGATTTTCTGTGTTCTTTTGAAGTGCACTGTATTTGGCTGGTTGTTGAGAAACACATTGTGCAACCACTTAGTGTAATTTCAGTGCTGAAGGTGGGGAGGGAAAAGTCAAGATGAAGTCTCTGCTAGCTTTCTACAGTACTTTTCATACCTGACAAGTGAATGTGTACATAGTTCTTTCTGGTGAAATGCTGCACCCAGGTTAAGTGTGCATGAAATGTCCATGTGGAAATAACTCGTGTTCCTCCATGCACATGAGCTGTGTATACGGCACCTTGCCCGGTGGGTGTGCATCATATTTATTTTTCTAGAAGTTCTCTCTTGGCAAGTGAAACAATAAAACAGTTACTACACCAAATGTTGGTGTCTTCTAGGTACTTYTCTCACATTCCTGAGGTGGGAGCAGCTTCTAGAAGGTATTAGAAATCCTTCTGGAAACTTAAGGAGATGGTGCAAAATGATGTAGAGCTTTCTGAAGTTTCTAAAAACTGATATTACTTACAAAGTGATCTTTAAAATAAATGTGTACGAATCTCTCAGCAGGGAAGTATCCTGAGTAACAACAATGCTAATATAAGCAATCTGATCAATCAGTGGTGAGATAATGTATTTTGGAAATTATTGTGAATGTTTAAACAGCTTCAAAACTTATTTCAAGAGCTTGTGATAAATGATCTGAAGCTTTATTTCTTCAGTATTTGCAGCAGGTACTAGCCCTCAAAAAGTCTCTACAGGCATATATAAGGTTCCACCCCAAGAAAAACTGAAGTACAGTCACTTGTCTTCAGAGTGTTTGCAAAACCACTGMAAATGCATCCTACTCAAATGATGAGAAACAATTTCCAGCTCTTCTGATATTTTCAGAATCTGACGGCAATGCTGTCACTATATGCTTTTGGCTACACCAAAATATCTGTTGAAATTGCAGTAAGAATACAAAAAGTAAATTTATATGTGTGTGTACATGTGTCTGTACAAATACACACTGCTTGCTGCACTTTCATGTAGAATAAACTGTCTGAAGGGAGTGAGAAACTTCCAACAGAGTTGAGATCTTGGGTATGGTGTTAAGTTATGCACAGAGAGTCAGATAAAGTGTTGCCTGTGGGCTGTTCAGGCAAAGTGCTTTTTGTGATTTGCACATCAGAAGCGCTATCAGTTGGTGTATTGACAATGTCACTGAGGAAATCAGCTGTAAATGAAAAGAAAGACATAGTCTGCAGTGTGACTGACTGTTGTATGTGGTTGCTTTATTTGTCAAAAGATCTTTGCGTATTATCCTCATCTAATTATCTTCAATTGTGTGATAACAGTATCTTGTAAAGGGTAGATTTTTGTGGTTTGGTCATCCCTAAGTCATTATGCCCAAGTAACTGTGTCATTCTTTCACCTGATTTGGACTTGAATGATGTTTATAGATAGTGGTAGCAATATTATGCAAAATAGACTTTTTCCCTGTTTTGAAGGTTGTTTTTTATTTGCATACAAACACTGAACTCAGCTTTGGTCACAAAGTAGATATTAGTGTATGCATTTTGTAATAGTTAAGGATCATCCATCAATACTTTTTATATAGATTGAGAAGGAGAATATTTTTATGTTCAAATAAATGTCACTGTGAAATGTGGGAGAAGTAACAGGTTAAAATATTTCCCTGCAAAGCACAAAAAGTAGTTTGGGACAGTTCCCTTTTCTGTCAGTYATAATATCATTACAAATGCAATCCTCATGCTGGATTGTTGTTGATAATAACCATTGATATTATCCCCTGTATTTGTTTGTTGGGTTTTTTCTTTTGTTTTTCCTTTCCAGTGATTCCTCTGGAAACAATGATTGTAAGCTGTGTTGCTTTTGTGTGAGATGCCTGGCTTCTCCTGCTCACAGATCCTGCTGCAGGAAACCATCCAGTGCGACCTGTAATCCCACCTCAGAACCTAGCATTGGCAAGGTGGGGAAAGAGCATAGGGCATTGAAGTGGGACATGGCAGCTCAACTGAATTCCACTTTGTAGAGAGGGTGTTAACTCAGGTGGGGGCGGGGGGGGGGGTTAAACATAGCTGAAAACTCTATTTATAAGGTGTGAAGAAAAAGGGCAACTACAAAAGTCTAGTATTTAGGGATAATACAAGTTATAATTTTTATCGAATAAGAGAATTTTCAATGAGAGGTTTCAAAAGCGTGTTGGCTTGTTTGCTATCAAGACACAGGAAGATTTTCCTTATTCAAGTACAGATTTTAACCAGAAACTTGTGTGAAAGCAAATTTTCATTAAAAAAAAGAGGTTACAGAACCTTTCAGTTATGAATGGGTGGTGACCAACTCCATGTTTTTGTAACAGTTCAGCTAGTCTGTCAAGATATTAGGACAGTTCATTTGTGTTACACTGTGAGTAATGAAAATTGTTAGCTGTCAATGGAAATAAGTTGCTTTTCCTTTTTTCTGTCATCTGTTACATTGGCAGACAGGAGTTAAGTGGAGCAGTGATTCTTTGTTGATCTTTTTAAAGCAGAGTCATGGAGTGGTAAATATTTGTGATAATTGACTACTACTCTTCACCCTCTAGTTGTACAGCTTTTTAAACAAAAGGTACCAATGGCAAAATTTCTGACAGGTTTTGTTTGAAAGTCATTAATGCTGATTTATTGATAGGAATTGCATGTTGCTATTTTCTGCTACAGCTCAGTTTGATCAAATCAACATTTAAACATATTCTAAACAGAACATTCAACCTCAGGCACATCACTTGTGTGAACTGACATTTGAAAACTTTCCCTTGGGAAAAAACTRTTTCCAGTATTTCCACCCAGCATATCAAACATCAGCGTGTGCTGTCAAAGTAGAAGTAGCACTAGAGCAGAGTAACTTTGATAAGAAAAATCGTGTAATGTTGTTTCACAATATCAGATGTCACAGTGGATGCCTTGGATCGTCCTAGRTTATGTGGGACATTAAATAGCTGTGGAAGGATCATATGGGCTGTGAGTATGCTTTTCTTTGAGGAATATGGAAAGGTAAATTCAGTCAATTTTGGGGAAAACCTGTCACCTCAGTCCTTGAACGATACTTGAGACAGGATATTGCAATGGTTGATGTTTATGGAATTTACTTGTCATATGTATGCAAGCAGCTTCTTGTTTTAATAACAGGAACAAACTGCAGGAAAAGTACAGCTCAAATTAACAGATGCTCTCCATTGCCACATTTGACTCATAAAGTCCCTGATGTAAATGTACAGAACCCAGTAGGCTGTTAGTGGTTTATGGTTTTTTGACATTGAAGAACCTCTCTCTTAAGAAGTAAAACATATGAATAGTGACGAAATAAAAATTCTCTTTATTTCCTTTGTTTTCTAGAGTTTCTAGTATGTTTCTTGAAGGATATAAGATATCATGTATGTCTTAATTGGACTAAACACCTTAGATTTGGTTGTAGAATAATTTGTAGCTTGTTGTTGCAGCTGCAAGTAGCCTRGAAGGGAGACACAGCAGTCATGCCCTCTTCCTACAGCAGAGGAGAAACTGATTTATTTACAGTAATCTTTGTCTTCAGAAAGGTAGGTGGGTGTCTCCAGCCAGCAGTGATACAGTCTCTGAACTTTATTCCAGAAATGTAGAGACTACTTTTAGGGAGGTGCACAGACAGCTTTTATTTTATTGGCACAAGTTACCTWGGTTTGCTTTTAGTCAGCTGTATGTTGCCTACAGTGCTTCCCAGTCAGCCTTTGAAGATGCTGAGAGCCAGATAGTAAGGAAAGGCAAAGCTTTACCAGAAAGAGCAGCTTTTTACCAGATCTGTCCATTTCTTATTTCACAGATGGTAATAACCTTCAGAACTGATTTCTGGATTCTTCAATCCAGTATGGGTGGATTTAGTCACCCCCAGATTTGCTACAATAAGAYCAAAGTTTTGTAGGTAGGAAATAGAACTGAATAAACATCCTTAAAGAGAGCAGGAGTTGATCTCAGGTCTCTTGTGACCATTTTGTATATGGTGAGACTGTACTGAAGGGTAACTTGCTATTGATATACTAGTGATAGGAAACTTACTGAAAATACAGATTTATTATTTTATTATTATTTCAGTGTTATTGAAACAAGCCTAGAATTTTGAATAGAACTACTATAACTGTACAGAAACTTGAACAATAATAATATTTTTATTTGAACAAAATACTGATAATTTTATCATGTTTTGTTCAAATCATGTTGCAAGTACTTGAAATTTGTAAGTATAAATCATTATTTACAAAAGAGCCCAAAGAAAATAATGGTTAAACATGCAGTTAATATGCAATTTTGTAAAAAAAAATTATACTAGTTATGTTTTGCAATTTACATAAAATCAATTCATACTCTTRCCTCCTTTTAGTCATGGTATTCAAGTTGATGTTAACTCCTTTGGGGTCCCTAAGCAGCTCAATAGCAATTTTGATAATACTACAATCTATCATTACTACTAGTAGTGGTGTTGTTGCAACTCTGTGACTAGAAGAAAGTCAATCAAAGAGGCAATAATGCTGATTTACCTGGTCTATTCAGTGTATTATATTTGTGAATAATGCTGATTTACCTGGTCTATTCAGTGTATTATATTTGTGAATAATCTCTCCATTGTCACAGCTTCAGTGGTGAACTAGGGAGTTGCCTAGAACCAAGCTAATTTACAGACAAGCAAAGGAGGTTTTATCGATTATTCACACAGGAAAGTACCATGTACAAATAGTCCATGCTTTTCCAAACATTTATTTGTATTCTGCCTTTCAACTTTTCCCAAAATAAAACAGTCCCTGCTGTTTTCTTTCTCCTTGAAGAATTTATAAACACTGAATCAAAGTTGGAAAAACTGTTCAAAGAATGACCATCCAAGGAATGTGTGTAATGCACACGTAAATTCCTTTAATCTCTCCATTAAATTGTCAATGTTTCATTACCAAACAAACATTAAAATTGATAGGAATAAAGACTTTATTCCTTTGGAAGGAAGAATGTAATACTTAAAGGGCTTCTGTTCCCTTACATTTTATCCCAAAATAGCTTGGGCTTTAACTTTCAAAGCACTGACCTTTTTTTTGCAAGAATTGAATTGTGTAACAAAAACCGTGGATTTACACTGGATAGATTACAACAAGAAAAAATGATTTTGGTAAGGCTTTTGAAACTTACTTGTCCCTTCTCTGACATGGCCAACTTCAGAGTATTGATATGATCATGTAAGGGTCTTCTGATGCTTTGAGGGAACTGCTTAAAGCATTTCTGGCTTTGCTGCTACAAGAAATGTCAAAAAAGAAAACAAGTCCACAAAGGAAACCAAAGGAAAAAAACAGTGCAAGTATAGGGTTGTTTAACTTCCTTCTCCCACCTTATTCTAGATAATGTAGTTATTTATGGTACTAACTTCTATTTTAAAAAATGAAAACTATAAGTGGCCCTGATTATCCTCCTTCCCCATGGGCTTTTCTCCCGGGACTCTCATTTCTTCAGCTCTAGGAAAGGGGTGGTACTTTGTTATGGTTTGCTTCTGTTTGTGATTGATTTTGGATTCTTGCATTCATTCTCATTCTCTCATGAAGTTGGCAGATACATTTCTGTTGTTCTTATTTTCTCAAAACTGTTATAATTTAGTCATGACTTGAGGCTGTTACATTTCTTATACTTAAGAGTAATAGTTTCATAGCATTCACAGACTGTTTCAAGAGCTCTTCAGTGTCCTATAATGCCTTTATAATCTTTTCATCAGTTTTTCGCCTTCCAGGCAATCCTTTGAATTGATCAAGCCAGCTCCAAACTAGCAGTTGTGTTGTGAACTGTCTCTTTCTGGTGGTCGCAACTGTTGCTAACACACAATTCTTCACTTGTTTCTTTGTTTCTAAGGGTATGAGGGTTTTTCAGGACCTCTCAATTTCCTCACATTGTATTCAGAAGGCCCAAAAATGTTTCTTATCCAGTGTGTGGAACAGGTGCTGCAGAAACAGAGACTAACCTGTCAAACCCCCTATTTCCTAGCAGTTGTGGTGATGAAGTTGTTGGTGAGAGGTGGTTTTTTTTGGTGTTTTTTAAATTCTTATTTTATTTTTTTTTATTATACCACTGATTTAGCTTAAACCAGCCTTTTTTCCTCCATATAATATATGATTGGTACCAAGTAGTGTTACTAGGTACCATGGAGAGAGGTCTTATTATGGTCTGATTATGAAGCTTGGGATGCATTCAATACCTCTGCAGACTGGAYGCTTACTCAGTGTGCAGTTAAATGTTTTGCTTTTTATCAGAGGTATCTCATGAGAATTCCAGGGATAGGGAGGCTGACAGGTAAATGAGATTTTCAGGATGAAGTGCTGAAGAGCTCTCAAAGAGTGAATGTGAGAGTTGCATGGAGAGTTGTGTAAAGCCCAGAGATTTGTATTGCTCAGCTCTTCAATCCCAGTGACTTTTGAGACAGTGCATGTAATAAAGCACCTGCTGTGAAGGACTYCTGTGTATCGTGGTTGTGTTTTGGATTTGGAGCTCCATGGGAAGATGTTCTGTAGCAGTGTGGAGGGCCGATAATTCCTTTTTCTGCTTTTMTTGAGCATTTTAGCATCTGTAATACAATACTGTAGTCCATTCTTGATGTAGTTCTGTACCAGGTAGCTGCAAGACCTAGAAGAGCTGATGATTAACAGGTGTTGGGAAAGATTGAAATTAAAGAGAARACCAGATGAGCTTTGCATGAAGTCTCAAATAGTCCCTCCTTAGCATCTCAAAATGCAAGAGACAGAGGGACTAGTCACTATCACTCGGCTTCATGGCACTCCCGAGGTGTTTGCCTGACTTGAAAGATTCAGGTGCTGAAGAGTCTTCAGAATTACAATCGGCTTATTTGTTAAATTTCAAACACCATTCTATTGTGATGCCTCTTCAATAATGTGGTAGCAGTCCAACACTTAATTTCAGTGTTAATATTGTTAGTTTTATGTTCATTTTGTAGTGGTCTCTCAGCATGACTTCTTATTTATTTTTGTCTCCTAAAGTGCAATGGAATTTATGTTGTTATTATTTTACCTCTATGTATTACAACTCAGKACTCTAAAGGAAACCTCTCAATGGTTTCTCAGTGAAACAAATAAGCAATACTGTTTGTTCATGAGTTATTTGTGTCATAATAAGTCCACGCACATTCTGAAGTTTCACTTGATATTGTTTCCATGTGAAAATATAAAAAAAGGCAATAGTGGGTTATGAAAAATTAATTGCTATTTTTTTTCCTCGCTTATATTTATTGCATAGACCTTTGTAGCCCAAGAAATCAGCATGTTTACCTTTCTGTTAGGGGAAACCATAGAATCTGAATGAACATCAGTAACAGGACAGATGAGTTCAAGGCAAAGTATTTCCTGCAGGGTTCTCTGGGGCATTATACTACAATGACTGTAGTTGCTGTGTCATTTATTCATCTTTTTAAGAGAGATAATGAGCCAATTTACTCCTGGATGCAACTTCAGTGAAATTATTGAGAGCTTGATTCCGACTCCAATGTGGTATTTTTGCTCAGCCTGCTGTGAAGAGGCCTACTGTATTCCAGGAGGGTTTAGTAAGATGGCTGATGGTCTGCAGGCTGAGTGCAGAAGATGGATTCATGACTCGGTAGTTTGTGGAAAAAGAACCAGAGTTCTTGGTAATTTAAATGTATTTTTCATCTAGCACATTTTTGAAAGGGGTAAAAAGAAGTTACTATCCCAGCAAAAACTGCAGTTGCTTTAGTTTTGTTGRTTTTCTCAAGTGTGTACCTAGGAAAATGATTAGGTGTGTATAAAATTTTCATATAAATATCCAAGTATTTAAATCCCCACATGTATTGTTATTTTGTCATTCTTTGGCTGCTCCTGTACATATGAGAAGGTTATAGTGACTGTACTTATATGTGCTCTGTGAGTGGGAGGGTAGTATTTCCATCTGAGAGCTGATGGAACACTGAGCTTTGCTTTGCAGAGCTGCCTAGAAATACTCAGGATGCTGCTTTCCATACTCTCCTTTTGTTGTTTGGCACTCTGAAACATTTTCTTTAGAAGAAAAGCTGGAGGTTACTTGCAAATGCTATTTTCAGCATGAAGGCAGTTTGTTGTGCTTCCTTAGCTTTGTGTTTTAAWAAAGCAATTTTCTACCTCTTTGTGTTTATCTTTTTTTCCTTTCCTCTTCAAATATCATGTTTGGACCAAATATCTGGCAAACCATTATTTTTAGCAGTCTTTCAGCTGCTTTATTCCCTAGGGTCTTTTCAAATTATGTAGTCTTTCTTTTCTGTCACCTATTCTGTATCTCTTTTGTACCTCAAAGCCTATCTTTTTTTTGTTTCTTACAATGATTGTTCTTGCTGTGGGCATGTTCCTTTGTTGTAGTTTAATATGTCATTCTACACTACTTTCTATTTCAGCATTGTCTTATCTTTTATCTGCCCATCTGCTAACTTATTGTGCCTTTCTTGATTTCCAGCTTCTCATCTGTCTCCCAGATTATCTGTATTTTTTTTAAAAAAAATCATTTTAGTGTACAGGTCTTGGGTGCAGGGAGTTGTGTGCTAGCCAGGCTATGTAATTTTTCCAAGTGCAAGCTGCTGTACCCGGGTTGGGACAAACAGCAGTGTCAACACAGTTTGAGGATGAACACATTGAGATCAGCCCTGCTGAGGATTTAGGAGTACTGGTGAGTGAGGCTGGATGTGACACGACAATGTGTGCTCACAGCCCAGCAAGCCAAACTGGGCTGTGTTCAAAGCAGTGTGGCCAACAGAGCTTCTCTGTTCTGCTCTGTGGAGACCCCAGTTTTGTAAGAGTGCTGTGTCCAGCTCTGAGAGCCACAGCACAGGAAGAACATGGACTTGTCAGGAGCAAGTCCAGAGGAGGGGCATGAAGATGTTTAGAGGGCTGTAACACCTCTATTGAAAAAAAAGGCTGAGACAATTGTGTCTGTTCACTCTAGAGAAAAGAAGGCTTAAGGGAGACCTAATTGCAGCCTTCCAGTGCCTGAAGGAGCCTACAAAAAACATGGGGAGGGACTTTTTATAAGGGCACATACTGATAGGACAAGGGGGAATGGCTTTAAGCTGAAAGAGAATAGATTTAGGTTGGATGATAGTAAGAAATTCTTTACTGCGAGGGTGAGAGAAACTGCAATAGATTGCCCAGGAAAGTTGTGGAAGCCCCATCCCTGGAAGTGTTCCAAGGCCCTGTTGGGTGGAGTTCTGAACAACCTGGTCTGGTGGAAGGCGTCCCTGTCCATGGCAGAGAGGTTGGAACTAGATGATTAAAGCCCCTTCCAACCCAAACCTTTCTSTGAGTCTGGGAGACAAGAAAAGAGAATTTTGAATAATTTAGCTTCAAAATGATGTCTTGAGCCATTCATCTGGGATGTTATGTGAAGTAGGTGTGATTAGGTTAGTCTGCAGGGCCTTATCCAGTAGAGTTTTGAATATCACTAAAAAGCTCACCAACTTGTGATTTCCACCCTTATGTCATCATAAACCCGTTCAACCCCTTAAAAACAGATACAGAAGTTCTCTCTCTTGACAACATTACTGTCAGATRCTATGGTGTGAGAGAAAGTGCTACACGCAGGCAGCTTTATGAGAAGTGGAAGAGTCCTGCAAGCAGAATCATCCACAGTGTTTGGATGATTACCTGTGGAATTGGAGATAAGCAGCTGAGAGAACATGCCTTGCAGCTCCAGTAAAATTAATGCAGTTTTGCTTTTTCGTAAGGAACTTATCACATTTATACAACAGTTATGTAAGTACCTTGCTATTACTATTAGAGAAAAATCTAATCAAAGCAGAACATAATAGCAATGTAAGAGATTAAATTTAGAGGACTGGATGTAAACATCACATAAAAGTGATGAAAGGATGCTCAGAGCTGTCAAGGAGCATATCTTGAAACAGGCTTGACAGTCACAGTTCTAGAACCAACTGGAAATTTTGTGCTTTGGCTGATCYGTGAGAAAGTCTATGGTAATAGCACACATTACTGCTCTTATGTTTGTTGGGATTAAACATCGCAGAGGCAGTTGCTTTTCTAAAGTTATGCAGCATTGTTAAGACACACATACCAAAAGTTTGAAAAGGTATTAAATAAAAGTGAATACATCAGAAGAAAAAGTCCTGAAACAAAAAAAAAAACAAAAAAAAACAAAAAAACAACACCCAAAATCAAACAAATAATTAAAGAGTCTTTAATTATTTTTCTTAGTGAAGGTGTTTCAGCCATTTTTAGATCTGTAAATCAGAAGCTTATTGACATGATTATTCAAACCATAAATGGGTGAAAAATATTACATTTTCTACTATTTCTGCTATGTTTGTTATAAATGTTGAAAGTGAATTGTGAATTTTGGTCAAAGKAGACAGTTTCAATTACTTCTTCTTTGCAGCTTTTCTTCTGTGTGTAGTCACTCATGGACTGACTACTTGGTTTGTCTAAATTGCAAGCACTTTTCTTTATCAGTGATTTTATGAAATCCCTAAATAATACTTTGATAAGTGTATTTAGTTAATGTGAGCTATGGGACAATAAAGCCTGATTGTATGTCTCAGTCTTACCAGACTTACTTGATATGCTTAAATGAGTTTTTAAATTGTTATGCTAAGCATCAGTTATATCAGTTTAGTGTACAACTCTTGACAGAGCTCTCTTGGTTTTACCTAAATCTTCAGTTTGTGCTGGTGAATAGTAAGTAGAAGAAGCTTTCGTTCCTGTGTCCTGACAAAATCAGATGCTAAGCAGAGAATCTTACTAAGTTGGAGAGGATGGCTGAAGAAAAGCCACATTCTTAAAGGATAGATTTGGCTCTTCCAAACTGTTTCTTCAGCTGGTAGCTTATCAGTTCTTCCTGGCTGTCCATGTAGTGATAAATAATCACCTACGTTTAGTCAAAATKTTGAAGTTGCTCTGGGTCACTTCAGTTGTAACTCATACCAGTGGCTCCTCCTGGTAGCAGATATGCCTCTGAACTTCATAGTGGTACTTATCTTCCTTTACTTTCAAAGTGCAGTCCTAAAACTTCTGCAATTGTTAGATGCTGGCTCTTTAAAATTGTACGTCTTCCTTTAGGACATTGTGGCAGCTGATGACAGTGGAAATGTCTGAGATTCCACTTCTGGGCTTGAATGCAAGGGATCTGTGGACACAGGATGTTCCAGCAATTGGCATTTCATATTTTTTCCTTTCTCCTTGTCATATCACTGATTTCTGAGTTCTTTTGACTAGCAGATTTATCTTTCATACCTTACTCTGTATCCAGACTTTCTCTGGGTGAAGAGGAGAGGCATTAGGTAGAGTAGCAGGAGGCTTTTCGTTTTCTAGCTGATTGGGAAAGTTTATATTGTACTTTTTTTTTTTCCTTGTGAACTTTGAACTCCATATGAATACAAGATGTTTGGACTGTGTTCAATGCTGAGCAGACTCTACTTTTAATTTTGGTCAGGGAGATCTTCTGTTGTCTGTAGAGGCTAMGGTAAGGCTGGCTGACTGACCGACTACAGCTCTAGTAAGTGAAGAAGGCTTAGTAAGAAGCACRGGAAACAAGGGAACATCAGCTGTCTTTAGTACTATTTATCACCAGCTCACTTGGGTCGCTTGTAGAGTAAGCTGTTCTAGGAACTACTTTTATTTAAACTTTCTTGTGTGGTGCCAGGTTTCCTAGCTTATTCATTCCTTCCTGACAAGATTGGTATTCCTGGATCACAAAAATACTACAGATGGGATCAATTTAGTTCCAGCAATACATAAGCTGAGGACAAACTGTCTCTTCCAGATCTAYGTGGCCTCCCCAGATTTGCATGTGTGCGCTAAGCCTATGCTTGCACCAGTGCAAGTAGTTGCTTTCCCAGTCAGGCTTTCTTAGCATGGTAAAACTTGATTCCTCAGGAATCTTGCAGGGAAAGAGTCAGATACATAGAAAAGAAAGTGACACAGAGTCAATGAGAGAAATAATTTTGGAGCCAGATTTCTCCTTGTTTTCCCCAACAACTGTCAAGGATTAGAGGAGAAGTTAAGAAAGAACWGATTCAGATCAGTCAACTCAGAAGAATGTGCTGGAACCTCCCAAAATATTTATGAGTTATTTATTTATCATAATAATTTTAATGTTGCCTAACTTACCTTGAGRTTATCAACCATTATCTGTGGAGAAAAATAAGACTGATGGCACTGGAGAAATAAGCTACTTGTGCTTAGAGTGATAAACAGCCGTTTGTTTTCGAAAACACTCATTACAGAGAAGCATAATACTGTGCAGGATGTCTCTAAATATTGCTGTAATGTAGGAAAAAAAMCCTCTTAATCTATTATATCCAGAGAAATACAAGTGTCAGGACTTCAGACCCTTCTACCTCTCAGTTCTATAATGCTTGTGTAAGAAAARGAGAAATGCCTCTGGTTTAGTCTGTGGCTATTTAAGTATAAAGCCCTTTGAGGTCATTTCTTCTTTTATCTGTTATATATTTGTTGTGACAGGATAGCGTAAGGTGTCAGCTGGAAATAACTCTGTGTGTTTGTTCAGTTTTGCAAGTTTGAATACATTTTGAATGCTCCCAAGGGCTCATGCAGTCTATTTGTAATGTTGAGGCTTTTTCCTCTGAGCCTTTAGAAATACATCTTTCCTTCTTATTATTTGATCCATTTAATTCTTTTGACAGGATAGGTGAGTGGAGAAAATGGAGAGAAAATTCTAAAATAATTTGAAATAACAAGGTAATTGACAGATTCTGATAATTGTTAACTTGGAATCTAATTGGTGGTGATTAACGTCTTAGCATTGGTATACTTAGGTGGTAGTTAGAAAGCAGTTTAAGCTTTCTAACTGTTCAAATGGCTAACATCCAGCTGATTCATCYTCTGTATAAGATTGGCTTAATGTCATTCCACATTAAAGTATCTGAAAGGAAAGATTCTTATCCATATATTTTCAGGATAGTTTTTGTCCTAGTTATTGTCTGCATTTCTTTGCAAGAAATTCTTGATCTGTTCTTCCATCATAAGACTATATTTGGTTAAGTTTCACAGATATCKAAGTTGTTCTAAATGCAAAGATTTTTCCTCAAATATTTCTAATATTTTAAAGATTCATAGTGGAATTGAAGCCTCTTTGAGCCTTTCCAATCTGTAGTCATTTGCTGAGATGCTTTACTGCTTCARTCTGGCCTCTGTTATTTCTGAATGACAGACTGCAAGACAGGACTTTTCTGACCAGTTGCGGTTCTGTTGCACACCCAGTATTTTGTCCATATGCACAGAAGGTATATTTACACTAGAGAAGAAGATGGGAGTGGAAGAGAAATTTTCAGGATCACCACTTTAGGAAAATAAACTTTTTTCTTACTTTACATCTCCCTACTATGCCTTCCCACAAACGTTTCCTTTGCTTCAGAGTGGTGGTTAGCAGAAACCTTTGTATTAGTGAAAGCCAGACTGCCAGTCTCGTGATACAATTCCACCGCAAAGGCCACTCACAAAAGCTGGTGCTGGACCTATTCGGAGAATTAGTTTGGCTGCAGATCTTGCCCTTCTGAAACTGGATGTTAACTGAATAAATGATGAATGCATAGCAAGGGCTCTGGCCTAAAGCCAGAGAAGTGTTTGTGTAATATTAGTGGCAATTTTGCAGTCAGCCAGAAAAAAAATTGTCTTTCCTTGAATATATGTAAATTCTGGGCATAACAAAATAAATGCCTTCAATGCAAGCTGTGGTTATTTGCATAAATCATGTTATGTTAATGAAGGGGTTCACGCTGTCAGGAAGGAAATTGAAAACTGCCGCAAACAAAACATTGGTAAGGAGATTCAGGTGTTTCTCTGCCCAATCTTGCAGTCTGGCTCTAAAAGTCGTTCTCGGTGTTTATTCAGAAGGGGGCTGCAGGAGAAATGTGTCTTCATGCCTTTTTTATTTTATTATACTTTTTTTCCCCCCAGAGGAAATCTGTCAGATTAGGTGCACTGGAGATAYAGCCCATTTTCCTCTATGTGGGAGCATATGGAGACGTGGAGGTGTCCAGGCTTCCTCCTGCTGAGAGGCACTGGGGATTGCTCTGTGTCTAGTATGACAGAAGAAGTCTTGAACTGAATCTCTGCTGTGATGAGAGGCACCCAGAGAGAATGTGGTTGACTTAGAATGGTTGCCTCTTCGGGGCTGACTTGATTTCTCCATGTTACTCTGGCATGTTGTCAGTGGCTGTGGGAGCCATCTCTGCCATGACACAGATGAGGAGTGCAGGAGGCATTTTTGATGAATTTCTCATTATGAAGATAAAAAGAAACAAAATCAATTTGATAAGGGTAAACTCTCCCAACTAATAATTATATGCAAAATCTCCCTGTTTTCTTAGGGATAATTCTGTAGGGGGTTATAGTGTAAGCATCCATAGGATTTTAAGAGTGCAATCCAAAAGAATAAGTTTGATGGAAAAGGCATCTGTGTTGCGGGAGGCTGTTGCTCATGGTACAACAGAACTGCTGGTCAGCTCGAGTTCACAGACCTGAGTTTATCAGATACAGACTTGCAGTCAGTTGMTTTCATGCCTGATACTAAAAATAGTTTTATCTATGTTGGTCAGTACTTTAGATTAAAAAATATTAGTAAATAGGGACATTAGTCTATAGGCTTTGCCTGAGGTAGTTAATTTTATATGCAGTTTTTCTGAACAGAGGTTTTTCTCACTAATGTTTTGGTTTTTCCAGGAGTAGTATTGCTGAAAGCAGCTGCCAAGTACTAGATTAAGTGTTTTCATTTGAACAGTTTATTAGCTGAAACGTGCAGATTTATGTTGACTGCATCTATTTGTCAAGTTTGTTTGAATTTGGCAAGTATTTATGAGAAAAGAAATGGGAAACATAAAAATATTATGACATTTAATATAAAAGTATTTTGACTTTTCATTTTTAACAATGTCTCAATGTTTAACTTATTCTAAAATTATTTTCTTTCCCAGTCAGTGAAAACAAAAACTTGTTGCCAGTGAAATAGAATGTTTTTATACCTTAGGTTGGAAAGTGGTCTCTGGAGGTCTGCAGTCCAACTCCCTGCATAAAACAAGGCCAGCTTTTAAAAATATTTTTGTCACTTTGAGACTTCCTTCTGTGACTGCAGCCTTTCAAAGGTGATTGTAGATGTTCTTTCATGGACCATGGCTGGCTCCCTCAGTACATTTGGACGCAGCCTTTCTGGTCCCACGAATTTATATATGTCAGAAACTTTGGAGGCCTAACCTTGCCATTGAATATCATAGCAAATAAGGCATAGTGTGAGTATTTCAGCACTATTTGGCTTTGAATTTTTAAAAACCCTCCATGCAGAGCTGTTTCTGTGTTGCTTTTGGGGGGCAATTTTTGGTCCAGAAACCAAGGATGTTTTCAGATTGGCATGAAGTGATTTTCTTTTCCTTCTACCGATGTTGCCAATTTGTTCACTGAACCTAAAATGCCTCCTGTTCTTTTTATTTCCTGGATGTCAAACATGATCTGTGCTATGGCAATACCTCTGTGGTCCAGTTCTTGTTCTGCAAACAAATATGTGTTTGCATATAGTATAAATATTCACCTCAATGTCATAATCCAATATACATGGTATTTCTGTTCTAGCAATGAGCATTCTTCAGTAGATAATCAGATATTCCTTACGAAAGAGAAAAATCACAGAAAAGGTGCATTTTCACATTGAATTTATTTAAATGCTGAAGGGATGTTTCTTTGTGTTGGTGAGAGAGCAGATGTTCTGGGTATCATTTTTGACTATGTGGCTATTGCTTGTTTGACTATAAATATAAAAAAGTAAATTTGCTGATCCAGATGGTTGTCCTAAATTGTTGTTCTGATAGAAATAGTCTTTTTATTGTTCTTTGCATGAAACCATGTGTCTGTATTTGACACCTCATTAAAAGTCATCATCGGTATAAAACTAGAAGCTGTTTGCTTTGTGATGCTAGTGATATTGAATGAGAAATTAGAAGTCCCTTAATTCTAATCCCTAATCTCAGTAGTGCTTGACACATTTTTTTAATCTGTACCTGCTGGAAATTGCAACAGTGATGCTAAATGTGACTTAGCTGCTTGCAGGCTTGCACAAATAGCTTCGTTTATAGGTAAAACTTCAGCTACCAATTTGCAATCAAGCATGCTTTGTATTAAACAAATGTTTAGCAACTTTTAAAACTGGACTCGGAGTGAATGAGAGATGATGCATTTGTAAATACATCCTGTCTTATAAAATTGCTCTATCATTTATTGAGATTTTKAATTTATATACCTGTTCATCTGATTTTCCAGACTAATGTGCTTTATAGCTCCCTTTCAGCACCTCTGAAAATCAAGCTGCCATTGAATTCGTGCATATGTATTTGTTAAAAGTGAACTGCTGTCAGTTGGAGATAATGTCAATTAGTCTTTGCAGTGAAAAAGGATCAGAGCTAGTTTCCATCTTTTCCTTAAAAGAGTAAATAAAAGAGGGACCAAGAGGGAAAGTGTGGGGCCTCTTCCTGGCAGAGGGAGTTCAGCTCAGAAGCAGAGTTTAACCCTTCRGTGGTAAACCCTAGGCTGGTGACCAGGGTTAATTACTTGTCACTCAAGCAATTCAAGTTTCAAACAAGTCATCCAGCTCCTTCCCAGACTGCAGGTTGGAAATGCCACACTTGATAAAAGCTCACAAACCAGGAAGACAGAGCAGTTTACAACCAATGATCTAAAGCATCTATTAGCATGCAGGTTAAACAAATTAAACAAGTGGAACAAAGAAACAAATCAAAAGGAAAAAAAGCCAACCCCAGACTTGACCTGTGGTCCTCCAGAGTGTTACCAAGTGCATTGTTTTAGAAGAACTTAATGAGATCAGGCTAATGTTACACTTGCAGATGAAAGTATTTATTTCTGTAAAAACCTGATTTCTGAAGAACCAGTACTTCAAAGATTTAGAAACAGGAGTCTTCTAAGGTCTAATTCTCATTCTTCAGGCTTGGCTATTGCCTTGAATAATCCATCAAACCCTTACTTCACCACATAATTAACATTCCTGGGGATATGATGAGCTAAGTGATGGCATTTGTTTTTCCTGACTGATTCTGCAGTAATGATTCTTAATAAATCATCCTGAAATGCCTTATCCTTTTGCATTTTAAAACAAAGCAAAAATCCTAACAACTCGCCCCACCAAAAGCCTACTTGAGACGAGTGCTTATTCCCCTTGAAATGGTGGGARTTATAGAGAGCTTAAGACACTTGCTCTGTATAGTTGTGCCAATAATTTGTATCATGGCCTGTATTAGCAGTCTGGTATTGCCCTGGGAATCAAGTTTCCTCAACTGATTGACCCATGGGACTTGATAGTCTCTTCCACTTGGTTGCTGTTTATCTTGCAGTGATTATAGAATCTGAAGACCCACATTTTAAAAAGAATCTGTAAATGTTGTGCTGCTCTGTTAGTATTAAAATTATAGGTTTGCTGATGGCATGGACTGTATAAATGCTATTAGTTTTGCAGCATTGGTTCAGCGTAGAATCTGAATGCTTTCTAAACATGCATGGATTCATTCTCACAGTGCTCTTGTGAACAATAGAAATTAGGGAAATGTTGGTTTTCTCAGCATTGCAGCACACCAGCTGTTCACCAGCTAGAAATAAAGACATTGTAGGGAGTAATATATAGGGAGAGAAGTGTGTACGATCTACCCATCCCTGTAACAATTGCTGCCTCCTTTTTTAACAGATAGCTGGAGAGGGAAAAATAGATTGTGTTGAGGTTTTGTGAGTTTAGGGTTTTTTTTGGGCATATTTGAAAGGCAAAACACAAATTAGCTTTTCTCAGAGGAAAAGGATGTATTTCCCAACTTGCAATGGAAAGTATGCTTGTCACTAAGCTTTCCATGGAGAATGGAAAGAGTTAGTTGTTATGGAGAGATGTTTGTGATCAGCTTATGCCATTAATCAAATTCTACAGTTTTTACAACTTAGCCAGAGGCCAATGTATATACTCTTACTTGACAGTCAAACAATGCTATTTGTTAAATTTTCTTTGAAAGACCAAATATGTAATTCCAGTACAACTAAATTWTTTTTGTTTTTTTAAAAATTTACTACTATTTTTAATGTGATGTACAAGGACTGACAAATCTTGATTGTAACCAAGATTGCTGATGAAGATGCACAGGTATCAACTGATCTCAGGGGCTGTAAAGTCACCACTTTCCTTCTTTGTGTTCAGCTCATGATTTGTGCACTGATGTTGCTGTCAGAGCTTCGGCCTTTTTAAAGTTAGCATTAGTTTTTCTCTATGCTGGGAGCAAAAAGGAGATCCCCAAATGCTGGTGGTACCTTTCCAGGAGTAAGTCTACTTCCTGTGGGAAGAGATCTGCTTTATTTCTCTTTTCTCTTTCTCCTGGTTTGTTGCTGCTTTAGGATGATTCCTTCCAATTAATTGCCTGGTGTATTCCTATGTAATATTAACAATGTAAGAATTATATATAGATGTTTTATGAAGCATAGAGGGTTTTTATGGRGGTATATGTATGAAATGGAGTGAATCTAGAGGTATGCTTGAGAAGAGGGATGGCATCAGGTTGGATCTTAGTTTGTTATTGGGAGCACTGAGGACAGAGAGATATGGGTGTGTTTAAAGCTATATTCTTAAATTTATCCTTCTCTCTTCTCTCAGGGCATTTTTTCCTTTACATGCTCCTTAGCTGACATGAAAGCTGTGACTTTTAAAATCTGAATTTCAAAGGAGTTCTCAATATTTGCCTCAGATGTCATCTTTATCTCTAAGTCCTCAACTATCCTTCAGTCTGCATGTCTGATCCCTCAGCTTTCCAGAAGCCTGTGATCTTTCTTGATAGCTCCTTAAGCTAAATAAGGAGTCTCTTGCCTTTAGGTCTACACGCCACTTGTCTTTCTCATCTGGGTTTCTCAGTTTACATAGAAAGAAACCAGTCTGTGCTATCAGTAGACTGGAGATTGGTGGTGCCTCTAAAGCTCCAGAGGAGGATTTTCATCAGTGGGWACAGTTCTTGTTGCTATGACTTAGGTGGGTTTCAGCTAGCAGGGTCACAGCTCTTTAGGGAGTGTGCGTCTTCTGCTGAGAGGTTTGTGGAAACAAGGGTTAAGTGGCATTAAACAAATTATTTGCAGCTAGACTTCTAACCAGCTTCTTGACTGCTGGATGTGTCTCAGTCTTTAAAGTCAGTAGTCAGTGTAGATCTGACTTCCAAATTCCAGTAAGTTGTTATCCATTTTTGAAATGTTCTCTGAAAGGAAAGCAAAACATTTATTGAAGAGGGTGCAAGCTTTTGCTGGCAACACAATTTGTCCACATTCTACCTCCTAAAACTCTATTTTAAGGTTAAATTAGCATTGTAATGTCCTGGATAAATAAGRGATTCTGCAAATACTAAGATGAAAATGAAAGCCTTAGAGGATGGCAACCAAAAATCAGCCTTTAACTTGCAGTTCAAGAAGAGAAAGGATAAAGGGGGCATTTGGACAGAGTTTTCTATGTCTATTCCTTATATAGGTAGGTTCAGTAGAACTTCCCCATGAAGTGTTTTTGTTGGGTTGTACTTGTTTTCTGACATGTAAGCTGAAAATGCCTAGTCTTTACTGAAATGTGGTTTACCAATAAATACCAGTGCTCTAGTTAGTAAGTATCAGGAAAAAATTCAGTCACCAAAGTGTCATCTGTGTTGCTATATGGTCACTATCTCGTGCTAACCATTCCTATTTAAGAAGCAGAACAGTCAATGACTCTTCAAAAGATAACAGCAGCTGAGGTGTCTGTTCTGTTCCCCATGAAAGACTCTCTTTGAGGTGGGTAAGTTTTTAAATGCCTTTAACATTAAACACTCCAGCCTGCACTACTGATCCCTCAGCTTTCCAGAAGCATTTGATCCTTCCTCAATAGCTCCTTAAGTGAAATAAAAAGACTCTCCATGTTAAGGCCAAGTACCACTTAGTGTCCCTCTCTCAGTAGTTTCTCACTTCAGGCGAGGACCAATGTGCATTACCAGTTATGCACACACAACTTGCCTGTAATATCTGAAAAAAAAAATTGCCACTTGCAAATTTTGGTCACTCTTTGTACTTGTTAATAATATGATTTCTCTGCATTTTGAYGTTTCCCCTGCCAATATACCCAGGTTCCCAGTAGACTTACACATACTGGTTAATATGCAATGGAGAATTAAAAAAAACTACATAGATCATAAAAGAGTGGTACCATTCAGAATGGTGGTAGCAAAAGGAGAGGAAAACCTAAAGAGCATATGCAATGTTTTGCATCCCCTGCAGAAKACTGGAATCCTGCTGGCTTTGTAATCAGTTAGATGCAATTTTTGTGGTAGTGTTATGCTCTTGGAGGCTGAAGCTGATTGATGTCATGTCATACTCCTAGCAGCAATGAAGGTAACTCTGTGTGTATTTGTAACACCTCAGGCACCCAGGTGCCACAGGGAAAGGTACCTTAATTGAGAGAGAAATTTAGGTCCTTTGAACATACGATGATGCTGTTCTTTGCCATTAATATCTGGATTAAGAAGTGATGTACCAGGATTGTCTTCTGTTCTGGTCCTATACTGTTGGTGAGGATTATGCAGTGTGTCCTAAAGAGCATTAAAAAAACCAACAACTTYAATGCAATATTTGGGACTGGAGATTCAAGGAGCTTTTTTTCCCTGACTCAACTGCTTGTTCAACTGACACATGTTCCTTTGGGAAGAGGAGACCCTTTCTTTGGCATTATTTTCTATGTTCTGATAGATTAGTACAAAGATGCTATCCTATTGTTAGAAATCTCTCTGATCCTTTTCTGGAAGACACRTGAAATTGCCATGAGGCACTGTATTTCCACATACTGTGTGATTTATCCATCTGTCTGATCTCCTTGCTTTTCAGCTTTAGATGAGAAGTTGCTACTATAATACCTTAAAAAGACACAAACCCCCCCTCTACGTTAAGAATCATACCATTCCAAAATTCAATTAATCTTTCTAATGAAGTAATAGAGACAATAGAGAATAGAGACAATTACAACTCTCACTAAATGGGATGATACGAGTTTTTCCAGCCTTTTTCTGTTCCTTAGTAACCTAGGAAAAGCAAAGAGCTTTGAGAAGGGGTGTGGGGGAGAGGGGGCAGTTCTTGGTTTAAAGACTCATACATTGATGCATAACTTTTTTTCCTTTAAGTGGTTAGAATCTCATCCAGACAGTTAGCAGTCAAATTATTTAATTTCTGCAATATGTGTGTGTCTGTATGATACATATGGCTCACTTCAGTTGTGTCAGCTTCATTGCCAGCATCTTTTTCTCACTATCATCATGCTTAATCCACTTGTTTTGTAGCATTTATGGAGAGATTTGAAACTAAACAGGAACAGAAACTTCAGTGGTCTTACTCTTGGTGGCATAGCCCATCTGTGCTTCAAGTATGGTACATCAATGGGATTGGTGAGAAGCTGTTTGGTTTAATATCTCTATTACCATAAATACACAGGAATAAACAGAGGAATTAAATCTCCAGCTTCGTCACCCCTGGATCTTGCTTTGATTGGCACTGCATCRCTGGGAAGCTAATAAAAAGTAAAGCTTTCTTAAAACAAAATAACTTTTCCTCTTTCCTACTGTTAGGGTGTCCTAAAATCTATGCATAATTGTGCTATCATAGTTTAAAATTCTCTTTTATGGTAAAACTTCATAAGGTTCTGCATATTTGTAACTTCTGCATATACTCATTTCTTGGGTGGCAAATTAGACCCAATAAATAAACCTGGAATCAAGGGGTAGTTGCTATTACAGAGGCGAAGCTAGGTTGAAATTCTAGAGTTATTTTATTAATTGCTGGGGTGTATCCATCTTCAAAGCAAAATATATCAGCAGGTGAAACTCTGGAAAGCAGCACAGAGTAGTGTAACTCATTTGTACTCTGTCTAAGCTAAGGCTGTCTCAGCAGCACCTCTAGTGAATGTGGTTTCCCTCTAGTGGTGTTCCCTGCCGTAGATGCTGCTCCTATGATTGCCTGGCTGCTTAACTTACACTAACAGTTATCTTGAGCTTTGCTCTCTGAAAATCTAGTGTGTACAAATATTTCCTTAGGCAAATTGTAGATGAGCTGCAATATAGCAGCTTCTGAGTTCTTTATACCTACGGTGAAGCTTTTGTTGCCCTGATCTGTTAGGACAGCAGTTTAAGGCGTTTGGCAAATGTGAAGGGGTTCATATGACAGCCTAATCTGAAAACAAATATATTCAGTGTGACTGAAGTCACTTTGAAGTTAATTTGATTAAACTCTTGTAAATCTTAGTTTTAAAAGCATGAGTACTTGATTTTTTTAAACATACCCCTGTGTCCTTTTTTGACCTTCTCAATGGTTGTGAATATAAAATAAAATCCCTTTCTTTAAAAGTGGAAATGGCTAACTCAATAAAAATGGGAAACCCTCTATTGCCATTAAAAGTTAATAGTATCTGAATAGACAATAAGAAATGCCGAATTTTGTTTTTATTTAGCCTAAAGTTGAAATATTTTGGATGTTTTCTAAGTAAAAATAAAATWACTTTTGGATGAACTGAACCATCCTTTCATCAAAATTTAAATCTCCTTTTTAAATCCTTTTGGGGGGATGAACTTTCTATTAACACAAATGTTTTCCAGTTAAAAATGATTCTGCTCTAAATATACGGTATGTATGTAGTGTCTAAAAGCATTAATATTCAGTAGCCGTGAATTTGAGATAAACAAAGAGCATAACCCACTGCCCTTGATGGAAAAACCTCAACATAAATGCAGTTTGTGTCGTGTGTTATTACCTGTATGATAAATGCAATCAAATCATCTCCTTGTTCTTAACCACCAGTTACGTTTGTGTCACCTGAAAGACATGCAACTTAATGTCTGCATTAAGTTCTGTTTCAGAGCCCTATGAAAAAAGTTGTAGTTATGTTGAATGCTGCCTGAATCTGTGTTGAACCTTATTGCAGCTATTGGCCAGGGTGTCTGCAGTGCAAGTAATAATCATTCAATATGGTACTACATGTATTTACAGCAAAAGCAAGGAACTATGTTGCATTTTGTTGGCTTAGGTTTTGTTGGTTTTGTTTGTTTGTTTGTTTGTTTTTTGTTTTGTTTTGTTTTGTTTTGTTTTAATAAGAGCTTTCCTAAAACCAAAAAAGAAAAAGGATTCTATCCAAAATAGTTAAACCTAGCTCAACGTGTATTTTGTTATGTTTATTTGGAGGCAGGGTTATGTTTGAGGGAACTGATAGGGTGGTCTTGCTACTTTTCACCAGTTTCTGAGCTAATTCCATGCACTTKATTAGTCTGGGTGTTTCAGAGAATTCTTAGTCGTGCTTCTGAGGCTAATTGACTCTGTAGGCATTTTAAGGATTTTGGGTATGCACTTTTTACTGCTGAATGGATGTAAATTATTAAATTTTGTTTCTGGGYAGGCTTATGTAAATCATCTCAACTTCATTGACTTTTCACAATAAAGCCACTGTGTAAAGCTGTAAACATAAAAATTTTTAGCATGCCTCATAGAAAAGTTTTTTTTTTAAATGCACGCTATGTTTTATTTAACATGTGGAGTAGTACATGGACATGATCCTATTCCTTGAGGAAATGGAAAGGCTGGTCCAGGTAAGTGATGATATTGAGTATCTACAGGGGAATGCAACTGCTTACTCCTTGTTGGCAGCCAACATGTTCTTGAAAAGAGGAATTCTAAAGCCTGTATATGAGCAAAACAAATGTATGTATGAGAATATAGGTTGATTTGACTGGGATATTAATGTAAATGTTTGTGACATACAGAGTCTGGGGTTGTCATTTGTTTCCTTGCAATTAACAATGCTCCTGGGTATCCTAAAACACTTCATCCATACCAGTGCTGCCTAAAACCACCAAAAATATTTACACTACTGATTTATATTTAACCAAGACTAGAAGTTACTGAAGATTTTCAGAGGAGCTGCCAGCTCTGCTTGTGTTTTGATATCCAACCTGTGCTTTGTAGGAACTTAGTAGATATCAGGAAGCCATAAAGGTGTGTGAAAAATTGCCAGCTTCTTTGTCTTTACACCTTTTTTGGTGTCTGATTCATTCACGTTTCACAAATCTCTACATGCACATTTTACATGCAAAAAAAAACCTTCTCTGGTCATTATGTAAAGGTGTGAGTAAAAACAGCTAATGCCCCCCCCCCCCCCCCCTTCAAAAATGAAAAGAGTGAGGGGGAGGCAAAGAAATTTTCCCTTCCCAGCCCCTCCCTGCCATGGGATGGTGATGCCATTCTGGCAGTATGTTGCCCTGTATAAAAGAGGTACAAAAATGCATCTTTCCACTGAAAAAAATCTGAGATGGTAGCTAAGCGTTTTAATTAAAAAATGAAAGCAGAGAAAACCTTATCATTACTGAGGGTCTTCTTTACAAAGCATTAGAATCACTGTAGAATTATTTATCTTTGTAACTGTACTGAGGGAAGCACCTTGTCCATTCTCCTCAATATGGCAGTTCCCCTTCTGTTCAGCTCTTTTGTTCTGAAGACCTCACTGTTCAACTTCTGTAATGTTGGGTGAGATATGCAATAATGAAGATAGCCTGGTTTCATGCAGGCCATTTTAATCTTACAAATGGATCAGATGATGACAGCCTGCATGAAGGTAAAAGCACAATTTTTGATCCACCTTTGAGGAACTGCAGAGGGCATTAAYCCTCTTTCTCATTTACCTCATAGGAGGAAATTTCCCTGTGCACATTGGATGGAGTTCTTCCATGTTTGAACGCATATACTAATTGTTTCTTATGAACAATATGCCTACAAGTTTGAGTAGATGTTGAACAATTCATGGGAGCATGAGGAAGAATCAGTGTGGCTGAATCAAGTAATATTTGCTCAAGAAGCCTGAACTGCAGCTGAAGTTGTGTCCAGAATTTGGGGATGGATAAGAGACAGATACTTTTGCTTCTGATAAAGTAGTGTTTGCCACTGCAAAGCATGAAAGAAATATTCACTAGTGTACCTCACTTGAGGTGGAAAATGAAGCGTAGTGATCAATTCTGTAGGATACACCGTTCCTTAGAGAATATTAGGAAAGGGGGGTGGAATTACCGAGACATTTAAACATGCCAATAGGAACGATGCCTTGTCAGCTTAACTGATAAGTTACTGCTACAGTAAAAACTTTCTTATTCTGTTTACTGTTATGTAGTTATTTGCTCTTTCCATGCATAAAAATTCAATAAATGGTAGAAATTACCTAATGCCCAATGGCCCAAAGTATTTGAAATAGAAAGTGTTTCCAGATGTGCTGCTCATTGCTGCAAGAGTTTCTTGTCTGCCCTTTGTTGTCCTTTATCATGAAAGAATGAAAGGGAAGATACAAATGTCTAGCTTTCTCTGTCCATTTAATCTTCTGTCTTTCTCCCTCCTATGTCTGTTATCCTTGTTGAAGGGTGATGTAGGTGCAGATAGCTTGAAAGGAGGAAAAACCACAAACCTGCAAAACAACTAAACCCCTGCCAGTCTTGGTGTATACACTTAGTTCTGTGTGTTTAGCTGTAAGACCACAGAAATGCCCTTCCAGGCAGGAGGTTGTTCTTAGGGACAGCATTATGGTACTGGTACATATGGCCCATTTCCTGTCTGTTTTCCCCAGCACTGACAACTGTTGGATTAGGAATCTTCAAGTCCTTATTTAAAAATTGTTCACACATAATGTCTATATAGAAACAGCACATGTAGTAAATCATGCTCAATGAAATGAATTTTTGTATCCAGATATCACAGTTCCTGTATACGCAGTTCTTGAAACTACTCAGAATTCAATGGGAGCTTACACAAGGAAAAGCAGTTCATTTTTAAGTTGAAAACTGGGGACACAATTTTGCTGCTTTTCGGGTCAACACACTGCTGTATAAATGTGTGGAAAGCATTTGAAAATAAAACATTCTGAGTAGAGTAAAATAATGTTTAATACTTTTTTAAACATTCAGATATGTCTGGTTTGAAAAACTTACCTGAATTCTCTTAAGTATGCTCATGTATTCAATTTTTATATATAGTATTATTTGGGTAACCCTACTAAAATAAGCCAATGCTCATTGTTTCAAAAGGGAAGGGTGTTAAGTGAACAATAGTATTAAAACTTCTTTGTTTCTACTGATCAAATATAAAATTGGCTGATCAAGACATGGACTTAAATAACAAAATATTTTTATCTGAAGTGTTTAATTTTCAAAATTTTAGTCCATGATTCTAACCACTAACTTCTAAATAGACAACCTTATTCATTAGAAAGTGGGAATTCTTAAACTTTCTACTTATTTATATGTGRATTGGTTAAGCTACTTTTTCTGAGAATATAGTAATGTAACTTCTGTCGGTGTCACAGTTTTGTTTTGAAAGTGTTCCAGTGGGCATCAAGACAAGCCAACCCCCAGACTGTTTTGGCTGACCCTGTTTTGTCAGGCTTGGGTTGAAAATTGGGAACTAGAAGGTCAGCAACTGAGTTACTCAACCATGCTGAACACAGAGCTGATGCACAGAAAGTGTTACATTATCAACTGAGCAGACTCCAGCACACCTGACTATTTCTCTTGGGTGAGCCTTGCAGAGCTCTAATGGATATGTGGAAAAGATTGGGTTTTTTTAAAAAGAGTTTTCTACCCCTCCCCYGCTTTCCCCTGCTTTCAGGTGGCATTACATAAACACACAGGGCCAGGTGACTTCCTACATCTTCCTACCTGGCAAGTGGCTGAGCAGAACCATAGGAAGTGATGCAGTGTATTTTGATGTTGACAATAATTTTGCTGGCCATCCATGGCTATAATTTTGTGATTTCTGCTCTAGGATAAAATATACTTACTGATGTAAATCTGGCATAAGTTTCTTGGATTCTTAGAGTTATGTTCATCTAGTTCCGAAGAATTTAAGCTTTCTGGCCATCATCTAGCAGCCTTGTTCAGCTGGATTTACATGGTATGTGGTGTGGTATGCGATTTTGGCATATGGATGAGGGACTGCTTGTCTGTTTCTCCTGCCAAGGAGATACTCCATGTAACTGCAATATATGGCCCACATTCTTTTCATCCAAGAATGATTTTTTCAGGTCACTAGAAAATTTTTATTATCTTCATTTATGATAAAAYTGGCTGGCAATGAGCTTTATTTGAAAAAATGTAAAACACCTTTTTTAATTAGCATGAGCTGCATGACCTTTTAAAAAGAATAACAGAATACTTACTTTCCTTTGGTTTTCTTCTGAAGAATTCCTCTACTTCATGTTGTATCTTAGCTGAATGAGACACCACCTTCTTTGGCCCTCTTCCTCCTTTGGTGAGAAGAAATTCCAGTAATGTTGCTCAYTAGGCAGTGTGCATCCTGTGGGCTGTGGACTATTTGACATTTGTTTTACCAGTGCACTAAGATGAGCTGCAGCAGTGCCTCATTGTCCCTATCCCATTTCTGTTAATATGTTCAACATGTCTYGTTTTTTCTCTCTTGGGTTCTCCTTTTGCCAGTTTGGGCAGTGGGTCCAGACCCAGTGTGCAACAAGTTTGGCTKTTTTCATTCTACATATCCTTTTATACCTTTATATGGGATCAAAACCCCCACTTTAGTACTGTACTGAAATGAGGATAGATGCTTTTAATTTAGCACACACTATTATTCAATTTCACTTACCATTTGACATGAGTGAGGTGTTCTGGTCCTGTAAACTGACAATTAATTTTTTTAAATAATTGCTTGTCAACTCTGATGGGTGAGCAGCAAAACTGGACAAATGTGGGTAGCACTGTTGCTGTTTTCCCAGGAGCATTGTTTACAAGGGCAACYGTGGTATAACCTTTTGGAGAAGAAATGGCTCCTCTTTCTCTTTTGACTGTAATTCATGAGGTGAAGTAAGCACCTCAAAGCTAGGCTGCTTTGTCAAAGAACCTTAAAGAAATCAGCCAGGTTGGTGAATGGTTTTCTTTCTGAGATTAATTTCTTGTAATTATTTTTGAAGACCGGGTTTAAAGTTCTGTGGGGTTTTTTTTCTATTCTTTTTGTGGGGGTTGGTGTTCTTTTGTTTTGTGTTTTTGAGACTGAAACCAACCTGGTGTTTGATACTGAACTGTTGAAAGACCAGTGTGATTAGTTTCGAAATGATTCCTAGGTAGCTTGGGGATACTGTAAATTCAGATTCTTAGGAGAGCTAAATGCTGCTGTAATRGCTCCACTTTAGAGACATTTCAGTCATCAACTTGTTTTCTTATTACTGTAGTGTGCTGTACAATGCAATGTTTGGAAATTAGTATCACAGCACAAGAGAGATTTCTAGCCATTTTAAATGCATGTGACCTTAGGGCTCTGTGGAGGAAGGCACCTGACTGAGTGGAAGGGTTTGTGATTCCTGAGCTGGAAAGGTGTAGGTGTGAGGGTTTGGTACAGTTGTTATACACCTGTGCACTCTACTGGTCTGTATCACACCAGGTTGATTTTCATGACTTTTCCCATTGAGCAAGTACTAAACTGACTGTGGGTCTGTGTTTAAYTGCTGCACCTATCACCCTTCCCAGGCAAGGGACCTGAAACTCTTTATGCTGGGCAGAAACTCAATGATAATGAGTGGCACACGGTCCGGGTGGTTCGGCGAGGAAAGAGCCTCAAGCTGATGGTGGATGATGATGTTGCTGAGGGTAAGTGTGATGGGTCAGGATTTTTTATCATTATCTTTGTATCTCTGTTCCTAATCTTTGCCATTTTTCTCCTTCTCCCTGTTCTTATATTCCTCCCCCCACTTTCTATTACTATTCCTGTATTGTTTAGTKTTACTATGTTGAAAACAAATGTTCAGGTCTGAGTTCTTAACCAGCACCAAAAACTTMTGTGACAGATGTAACAATATGAGATATGGGTTTAGGGGACAGATAAACTKGCACGTATCTCAGATTGCAGAGGTGTCCAGGCTCCTTTTGGGGAAGGCTGAGTACATTCCATTCTCAGTTGCATGTGTTATAGTTTCCAATGCTGTGAAAGCACAGCCAAGGCTCTCTAACCCATTTGTCTGCACAAACTTTTCCTTGATGATAAAGCTGCATTCAGTGTATGTGTTGCAGAGCATGGATTTATGCTCTGCTGTTCATTGTTTATTTATTTGGTTTTTTTTGTTTGTTT
>NW_026623232.1:7081832-7148848 GCF_030028575.1 Malurus melanocephalus
TCAGAGCAGAGAAATGTAGTTAAAGGAAGGAAAGAAAAGATCAGTCAGTCAGSAGAGCTGGTGTGTCCCAGATTGACATTTGCATTGAAATGGTCAGGTACTTTAGATTGATCCTTTTTTTTAATTGTAAAATTTTAGAGATTATATTTTCTGGTCCATTTTCTGACTGCAAGATCCAGAAACCTATCTTTCTTTTGAAGGTCTAAAATTCTTATAGTTGAATATAACTTTAGGAACTGAGTTTTTGAGGACAGTATCAGTAGTCTGGAGGCTGATAATAGAATCAAAAAGAATAAGTACCCTGGCTGCAAAACTGATGTGGGTATTTTTGTTAGTTGTCACTCCTGCTGTTTTGCCAAAAGCTGAAATCCTTTTCAGTATGCAGAAGGAATGGGTGCTGTACATAATGCCAGAACACTATATCCTATCTCTGCAAAAAGTTTTGTTCTTTTGTCTGAATGTGATTAATTTAAACTGTTGTGGTAATTTAGATTACTTGGAAAGCCAGGAGTCAGAAATCTGAAATAAGCCTAAAGAAGTGGTTTACAGGAAAATGGTTTGAGATGTGTTTTCCGTCTGAAGTAAATACCTGCTGTGCTATATAGGTTGTGATTTTGCAAGAGAGAACAAGAAACATATGAAAGAAAAATAATTTCCTCTCCTTGTTGGAAGTCAGCCATGGTGGTTGCAGCTTGGTCAAAATTAGCTTATAGGAAAAATGCATTTTTTATTTAAAGGGGAACTTTCTGAGTTAATGACACATGCCGGCGAACACTGCATCCCAATTGCTTCGAAATTTGAGAATAATTCGTCTGTATATGCTTTTTTTAGGAAGCACCACGAGGTGGCACTCTCTGCATTACCGAATCGATCCCCCAAAGCCATCTGTTTTTGAAGTCTCTTTTTCATGAAACTGAGTTTATAAATAACAATGATACAATCCTATACTAAAATAGGATACGCATATGTACATGTATATGAATTACATAATTAAATATGCATTACAGCTAAAAATATCTGTTAAAAGAATCACGGCCATCACGGCGAAGTTGAAAGTCAGAAAAGCCAGAGTTAAGATTTTCTGTGCAATCTGCATCCCACTTCCTYGGGCAGATGATAACCACCTTCAGTGATGTGGTCGCATAGATTTTTCCACAGGATTCTTGCTGTCTTAGGCATAGATCAGAAGTCTAAATTGGGTCCCCAGTAAAAATAAACAGCCTATTTGATTTCCATCTTCCTAGTACTTGTTTAGAACAATGCATGCCAGTGAAATTTTGCTCTAAATTTAGAGCTGCATTTTAATTTTTTTTAATTTTTATTTTTATGTGTGTTTTGCGTGTTACTCATCAATATATTTATACAGAACTAAGAAGCCTTAACTGGATTTATTCCCTTCTGAGTGGGCATCTTTTTCCCATTTTACAGTTTTGTAAACAAGGCATCAGATTAAAATTGGATTTATTTGTACCAATTTGGCATGTATTYTAGTCATTTGCATCAGAAAGATTTCAGCATGTCTGTAAATTACATTCTGTAAATTATTTCAACCCGGCTACTTAGAGAATTAGATGTAGGTAATTAATGACCACCTATGAAAAAAATTGTAATGAAGTGTCTGACTTGGTTTCCTGWAGGACATCTAAGGCAGAGACAGAATGAAATTCTTCTGGACAGCATTTTGCTGTTAAAACAGAAAACCTTCATCCCACACTCCTCCTCACCTCAGAACATCGGTGGTAAATGAGACACAAATATAGCAGATATGTTCCTCCTTATGACATCTTGCTAGCACCCAAATACCGCAGTGGAGGCTGGATTTTTTTCAGTCTGCTACCACTTGAACTAGAGAGCTTCTGATTGCTGTAGTAGGTACTTTATAAAGCACAGTGGGGGAGCTAGAGGTGAACTCTGCTGGTGGGGCTGGTAGCTAATGAGATCAGAAAATACTGGATTGCACTCCATGATTTCCTAGGAAATTGCTTTTCTGTCCTGATTCTGATCTTGTATTGCTGTGTCCTTTTTAGCTTTTCGCTGAACTACTCCTAACTTTCTACACCACTGCTTCTARCACTTTCTATTTTCTTAAGCCAGTCCCAATTTTTTCATTTATCACCTTTTCTTAGATTCTGGGTTCACCTCCTCCAAACTCCCTCACTCCATTTTAATGCCCCCTATGTCTGGGTTCCCTGTCCCAGTGTACTCTAGATTTCCCAATCTTGGTTTTTCTTTCCCTCTCAGGCCACAACTGCTTTCTATTTTTTTAAGTGCAGAAGAACAAAGGAGAAGATTTCTTGCCTTKGAGCCTTGACATATCTTAATTTTATTTTTCTAATCTATTGGAGTAAAGAAGCAGGACTTTTTTTTTTTAAGTAACTTTCCTAATTTTAAGAAAATACACTTCTGGTTTGGAAAAATCATAAATTTTCATTTGATAACACTGAAACTGAAACTCTAAGCCTATAATAATCACCGTAGTGGAAGTGAGAAAGCTTGTCTAAACAAATTTCCCCATGTATTAGTTCAGTTTCTGGAAACTGGCATTTAGTAGTTTAACTAAAATAATGTTATTTCTGGTAAAGAACTGTTTCAGGATTTGAAAACATTTGCATTAGTCTTGACACTTGAATTTCTAGATAGTCAGAAATTTGTGACTGCCTTCAGCTGCTTTTAAGTTTGATCAGCTGTGTCTGTTTGAAGTTTTCCATTATATGGCCTTTGTATAATTGTCTTTAAATTTAGATCCACTGCTAAAATCTAGAATAAGTGAAAAAGATGAACTGGTTTGTGTAATATTTTTTCTCTGTATTTGAAGTAGATAGTTGAAAACACTTTTTCTAATAACAACTGTGCTTACTTGCTGTCTTTGAATAAAACTTGATCACATTTGGACAAAATATAAACTGAAAACCTGCAGTATTTGCATGATCATAAGAGGYGAGTTAGGAATATATCAGTGTTTGCAGAGGCTCTAGGCAAGAAAATGACCATCAGCTCATTTAATCTGACYCTCTATACACTACAAGCCAGGATGTGTCATCAACCCCTGCGGAGTACCTGTGCCACATGAGATGTCGCCAGGTGAAGTCACCCCAGAGACAAGGCTCTCCCATCTCCTGGCCACCATCTGCAAGCTGCCCGTGTGCACCCCTTCCCCTACATCCCTCTGACAACCATTGTTGAGGCAAACTAAGATTAAAATGGCTCCTCACATCCACTGTGGGTCCTACCCATGGAATGTAGTCCTCCATGAAGTGTTCCAGCGTGGGGGTCCCCACAGGCTTTCAGAAGAACCTGCTTCAGTGTATTCTCTCCASGAGCTGAGGTTCCTTCAGGAAATATCCACCTGCTCTAGCACAGGAGTCCTCCATGTAGTTGTCTGCTCCACTGCGGTCTTCTCTATGGGTGCTAGAGAATTTCCACTCTGGCACCTGGAAAACCTCCTCCCTCTTTTCAGTCCTTGGTGTTCCCAGGAGTTTGAGCTGAATTGTTTTACCTTTTGTTTTTTACTTGTGGGTAGCATTATGTCCTTTCTTACACGTTTTCCCCCTGGCACAACCATCTTGGCTGAGGGGCTCAGCCGTGCCCTGTGGTGGGTGGGTTGGAGCCATTTGGAGTGGGCCATATCAGGCACGGGATAACCTCGGCTTCTCACSCAGGCTGCCCTGCAGCCACCCCACAGCCAGCACCGTGCTGCGAAAACCCAATGCAAAACTGCAGAAAATTTTGTGAGAGAAGAARTAATGGCCCATATGTAGCAGAATTTGAATAGTGGTTGTACAGTGAATGATAGGAAAACAATTAAAAGCTTAGTATTTCTTTCATTCCTGTTGTTGACTAAATGGACCAAAGCCCGTATAGAGAAGATCCTTCCATATGTGACCAAGTAGTTTAAACTACCTTAATGAAAAATTATGGATGGCCAAAATAAGATTGGCTGGAAGTGTTTTGATTCTGATGTTGCCCAGCGTGTCTTTACAACATASTGTTTTATTTCATCTGTCTGTATGGGTTCTGTGTCTGCACTGGTGCCTAGCACACTTACTAAAGCATTTAAATATGCTGTAGTAGTCTGACAGTAGTATTTGGTACACTGAATAGCTTGGATATTTTGAGAGGTTAAAGTCTGTCACAATGTGGTAAATAGCCCAAGTGGTAGGTTGATGATTTAAATATATGGAGGGCTTTTTACCTGTTGCATTTTTCTGTGTTTCCCTCCTGCTGTGCTCTTAAAAGAAGAGGACTAGTGTTAGGCATCAGGAGAGAACAATGGAACAAATATCAGCAATTTTGTGAATGTTCTCACTTCTCTCACTGCTCTATTTATATTAATCTATGTTTACCAAGTGTTTTCAGGAAGCACACTTGGAAAAGTTGTTTCAGATGTGTCTTGAGTTGTTTGCCAGATGGTCTGCTGGATCCAATAGATCAATGTTGTCTTTAAGGGAGACACCTGGTCTTCACAAACAGGAAAGTCTGTGAAGCACAGGAAAAAGCACAGAGCTTGTGCCCATGGCCCTTTAGCAGCCAGTCTTTTCTGTCAGTTTTTGGCAACTGCTATACTCATGCCTCTCCACCGAGCCTCTTCACCAAGATTCTATATATTCTTTCTTATGCAAACTACTGAACAATGATCAGATAGGATTTAGTTCTTCTATTAGTCTGGAAACTGGAAAGCGAAGAGCTCCATATAACCTTTTGCTGATCCCTAATGTTCCTCCTTCCTCCTGTTCTTCAGGCACAATGGTTGGTGATCATACCCGCTTGGAGTTCCACAACATTGAGACAGGGATCATGACAGAGAAACGGTACATCTCTGTCATCCCCTCCAGCTTCATCGGCCATCTCCAGAGCCTCATGTTCAACGGGATGCTCTACATTGACCTGTGCAAAAATGGTGACATTGACTATTGCGAGCTGAAGGCGCGCTTTGGTCTCCGCAACATTATAGCTGACCCTGTGACATTCAAGACTAAGAGCAGCTACTTGAGCTTGGCCACCTTGCAGGCTTACACATCCATGCACCTCTTCTTTCAGTTCAAGACCACCTCAGCTGATGGTTTCATCCTCTTTAACAGTGGTGATGGCAATGACTTTATTGCAGTTGAACTGGTCAAGGGGTAAGTGACTTTCTGTTGTGTTCTACTAGCTTATTTATAGGTAAACTTATAGGTGAGCTTAAAATGCTTGCATGAAGAGAAATTTACTTCATAGTCATGTTTTCTCTGCTGAGCTGTGAGACAAAGCATTTAAACATAAATACTGAAGCTTAACATTCCTGATTTTATCACTGATTTCCTCCTGTGACTGTGGGAAGGATATATTTATAGTATTTTAAGTCGTTTGGACATAGCTAGACTAATGTTTGGTCCTGTCAACTTTGCAGATTAGCACAGAGGAGGAGGAAATGTACCGAGGGCTCTGTATCTCCTTCCCTGATCATTCCCTRCTCTTGCCCTCCTTTTTTTATCCCCATTGTAATGCTTGCTTTTCTGCCATCTCCAGTGAAGGAAAAAGTGTATGGGCTGCTGAATATGTACTTTTGCTGGTGATGCTTGACGAAAAGCAAACTCAGCTTGCTTTTGAGCTGCTATGTTCCTTTCAAAAGACCAATAGMTTATTAAAAAAAAATCCTTTGTTAGCTGAACAAATTTTAATCTCTTATGATTTAGTCATGGTAGACATGTTTTCCACAGTTTACTAGTTCTGTTTATTTCAGTTCAATCTGTTTTCACTTTTTGCTTTGCACATACTTCTGCAAGTGGGACATTGAGCAATAAAAAAAACAACAGTCACGAGCTCCTGGTGCTCTATTGAGAGTTGAATTTTGTTGCCTTTTATTTTTTTTCTTTACTGAGTTGAATACTTCTATCCTCAGGTGGATTTTTGTGTTTGAATTATGTGAATAATTCAGAGTAATGCTCCCATGACTTCAGTCTTTGTTAGGGTCTTTATTTTTTGCCAAAAGCATTGCTAATTGTTTTCCAGCTGTTTGAATGAGCCTAGAATCTCATGTGAATTTTAATACCATGTTTCAAGGGAGTTTCACAATTAACTTCTTCTGGGAGTTATTCAAAACTAAGAACGAAGCTGGGGAATACATGCACCAAATAAGCATATCTGGTGTTGCTTCTGGATACATTTATCAATATTACCAATTTTTAAAAATAATTATATGTGCAGATTGTTTTTGTGGATCCGTGGGAACTTTGTGAAAAAGAGGAATGTTTTRTGGTTAGAATTTGATTACTTCAAATGTTGTCGACTCAAAATATTAATCCTACACTTTGGTGGAAAGGAAACAACTATGTTCTTTCAAAGCCGTGGCTAATATTTTGGCTTATTAGAGGTTTCTAACCCAGAGTTATTTGCCTTCTTGACTTTTTAAAGTTAATTTATCAGCTCTGTCTAGAATGAGAGTCAGTAATGCTGGGTTTCTTCCAGATTTTTAACTACTTCCTGCTGTGTTTACAGGTATATACACTATGTGTTTGACCTTGGAAATGGACCTAATGTTATCAAAGGCAACAGTGATCGTCCTCTCAATGATAACCAATGGCACAATGTTGTCATTACCAGAGATAACAGTAACACACACAGCCTAAAAGTTGACACTAAGGTGGTAACTCAGGTCATCAATGGTGCCAAAAATCTGGATCTGAAAGGTAAACTCTATAAGCTGGACAGTTTTYCCTTTTATTCTGTCTGGGCTCAACTAGTCAACAAGAGAAAGCTTACTGTAACCAATCATTACAGAACAATAAATCTGGACTTGACACATTTTGGCTTTCTGATTCATTTGACAATTTCTTGGAGTGGAATAATTTGTCATATATTGTTTTTTTCAGAAATTGTCATTTTGTGGTTTTTCCAACTTAGGGAGAAATTAGAACTGGGATTATTTGGAAAGTTTCATGAGGGGTTTTTGTTTGTGTGGGTTTTCTGGTTTTGTTGGGGTGTTTTGCTTTGGGTTTGGTTTCTTCTTTTTTGTGGTTTTTTTTTAATTTTGTTTTGGTTGGTTGTTTTGTTTTGGGGTTTGCTTTGGTTTTTTGTAGAAAAGGGAGCAGAAATTACCTCTTGCACAATAAGTTGCTCTGGTTTTAACTTTTTCTGAACATGTGTTCACTTTGCTTTATTCACATTTGGTGGCAAGAAAAATTACTCTCAAAGGTGYGTAATTTTCTTCTTGTATGTTTACCCCTCTCTCCTCTAGGTGATCTCTACATTGCTGGCCTAGCTCAAGGCATGTATAGCAACCTCCCAAAGCTTGTGGCTTCACGTGATGGATTTCAGGGCTGTCTGGCATCTGTGGACTTGAATGGGCGTCTGCCTGACCTTATCAACGATGCTCTGCACCGCAGTGGGCAGATTGAGCGTGGATGTGAAGGTATAAATGATTTCAGAGAAGTTCTACTTTCAGAACTCACTTCTTACTTCATTATTGCACTCTGWGCATCTGCTTGTTTTATCTCAATGTCCATTTCAGTAGACTGCTTCCATTATTACACTTGTCTCCCAAATGCAGCTTAAGGATTGATAGTTTCTGTGAGTGGCTTAGCAGCTCTCTTCTTATATTCCCCTTCAGGAATGGGAAAGGATGGTTCTGGGATGGACTATTACTTACTAGTAGTGTTCTCAGAGTGGTTTATTAGCATTACAGTAGTCTTAAAATACTTGGGAAGATGTTCTGAGCATTCAGTTAGTTTGATATTCAGAGCACCCTTTCTTGGGATCCACAGAAGTGTTTTGAAAAAGTGAGAGAGTCAGGGAAAATGGAAGATACAAGGACCTGAGGGGTAGAGACTGGACCAAAAAAGGAGTTTATTTTTGATGAGGTAGGCCTCCAGTGAAAGCATTGGAGGCATTGCCTCTTYTATCTGGAAAACATTTATCTTCAGTAGTTTTTCTTTTCCAGCCATTTTGGAACTAAACGGGATAAGTTACTTTTTGAAGTAAGTAAATGGTGGTGATTTCTTGAAGCCTCTTTAGATAATTTGCTGTTCCTGTAAGCTTCCATTAGTTAAAAGAATGTTGGCATCAGCCTAACTGACTCAGTAAAATGCATATGGCTTCAATTCCCAGAGGATTTGGGGTACTTACCATCCAAAACTCCAACGTTTTGCWGTCTAGGTTAAATGACAATCACCATTATGACTAGAATCATTCAATACCAGTCTGCTRTGTTAGCTACCAGTCACTAGAGGAAGAGAGTTTATTCTGTAAATTTGCTTTACATGTTTGCTAAGGCAAGATCTAAGTCCCAAACTGATCCTTCAAAAATTTAACCAAGTGAAATAACTCCTTGATCATTTTTCCCTACTGTATCAAGATTACAGGTTATGTCATGAGAAAGACTTGCCACTTGTCAAAACTGTTCCTTCTTARGTTTGAAAGTATCATTTTAGAGAGATCTTAGAGTACCAAATTGACCATCCAATTACATCTGGTCTCTTGCTTATGTCTCAGTGTTCTGGTTGTCTGGGAGCTTTTGTGCCCCAGCCCTCCTGCCATGCTCCCATAATAATATTCTGGTTTGTGAGAATTTCATGTCCTCTCACAAGATCTCACTCTATGTCAACTCCCATCTCACAGCACKGATAGATACCACATAGTTGTAGGCTGGTTTTTTTTCTATCTTTCTCTCTTTTTCTTTATAGTGTCTATTAACAACATTGTTCTTTGTGGAAATGAGCCCAGAGTAGCAGAGCKTATGTCTTTGCCCATTTGTGGCAGATGCCAAATGAAGTGCCCTTTTTCTGCATTGTCATTTATAAGGTTTAAGGAAGAAAACACATTTGAGGTTTTTGAAAACATCTATTTTATTTATCCTTGATGCACTGAAAGCTCTTCTTTAATATTAGTGATATTTGGTATCTCTTCCATTTAAAATTATCTTAATCAATTGGCTGTTTAGCTGGCATGTGATCTCTACTAGCCTTCCTCCTTCAGAGGATCTCCCAATTAGACTATCCTGTTGTTCTGTGCGTGGCTCAGGAACAGAGCCATGATGCTTTCCCAGAAGACTGCYGCATTATTAGAGCTGTGATGTTTCCTTCTCCTGTGCCTAGTGTAGCTCTTTGATTTAGTGTGGTATTGCTGAGGTGGTGTAATGTCAGTGCCACTTCCAAAACACATAACACAACACTTGCCTTGCCTGTGTGCCAGTGTGGTACTGGCACAGCTGTTGCCTGAATGTTGAGGTTGGTTCACTTTCCAGAATGCAAATTCCCCTTCTCTTCTAAAGTCTTTCAAAAAGAACTCCAAATTGGAAAGAGACCTAAAAAATGGGTGGTAARGTCAGTGGTGGTCCTTATTCTGCCTTTGGAGGAACTTGATCTTGGAAAGCTGTACCCATGCTAGCTTCCCAAATGGTCTTTCATCAGTACCAAGGAAACCACTGAAAAGGAATGCATTCTTTTTGCTGACGTAAAATTAGAATTAGTAAAAAACCTGTGAATTTGGTCACCATAAAGCTGTTATATTTGTTCTTGTGGTTTTTTTTTCTTACTGTTTGAATCACAGCAATCCCCAAGGCTTCATCYCAGATCTTTGTTGCTGCCTGCTGATGACTATTCTTACGGCTGTCAATGAAAGTCACACCTCTCCCACAGTCTCTAAGGAAGGAAAACTAAGCRTGTTCAGTCTTCATTTATGTTTCCCTAGTTTGTTTCTATCTGGAATRACCTTGGGTGCAGTCCTAATGTTTTTGAGTGCAGAAAAGCCAAGTGGTCCTTGCTGCCTCATGATGTTTAAATATATTTTTAATGAACTTAAAAATGAATAGTTTTACTGTGCGTTGATTTGCTGGGCATGTCTGTATTTCATCATGAAGGGCAGAGACACCACATCCATGATAAGAACATGCATGCTTAAAGAAATGTCATTCCATTCCCACGTACGAATCTAGTCTTTCAAAGGTCACGTGAGAAATTTCTGCTAATACTTGTCTTTTGTTGCGGCTTTGCTTTCAGAGRCAGAGATTAAATGGTGGCAGCTGTTTTCTCAGAAACTGTCAGTTTGATCTTAGGACAGAATYAAAGAATATGTAGAGGAAGGAAACCTTGAGTATAGTAGAATATGAGATGTAGGTCAACAGACAGCACTGTCCTGGCTAAGATGCACCTGTACCAGTACAAACGGGTGACGTTGCATCTTGTTCGTGTTTGTCATCTCTTTTCAGGTATTTCAGTACTGTGTTTTGTACCATCAATTGAGATTCACAGGTTTTAATTGAAAAATAGTATTCCTTATTGTCTTGGTTCTGCTGCCACTTCCTTTTATTTGATTTGAACAGGCCATTGAATTTCCTTGAATTTCCAYTGTTCTTCTCATGTGCTTAAGCATGATTCAGCCTCCTTGTGCACCAAAGCACGAACTTACCTCAGTATAGATTTGTCTGTGTTCCAGTGATGARTAAGGCTTCTACTTGAGCAGGAAGMACTTTCAATAAAATTTCAATATAAATAGTATYTATAGGACRTCTTTTTCTCTGGAATCCGAAGAATTCCAAAACATTGTTAGTCATATATACAAGTCACTCTTGAAATGCAGGCATTCATGAGACTGAAACTGGCTGCTGTTTAACAGTGTATAATGGTGCTAAATGAAAAGAGTTCAAGACTTAGGGCAAGAATATGTCTGATGTCCTATTGGTTCTATCYATATAATTTCTTTGAGTTATATATGGTGGAATTTGTTTAGGCTAGCACAACTAAATAAATTCCTCATCATGTTTGATAGGTGATATATCATCTCCCTTTTGCATCATGCATCTTCCATGTGTGCTGTACAAATTTACAGTTTCAGCTTTTGAAGTCTACCATTCAATCACCAGAGTGTTAGACAGGATGATAGCTAAGACAGTGACATGTTTTGTGTTTCAGTGTGTCCTGTAGTACCATTGCTTTTGGCAAAGGATTTTGAGGGGGATTATCTGGAAGAAAAGAACCCAACAATGTCTGAAATGTCAAATGAGTTTGTGGAGTTAAAGCTTCCTACCACACACAGCCTTTTTTTTTTTTGCATGGGGTAGGTTGGTTTATTTTCATTGCTCTTTTGCAATTGCTGCATTTCTGATTTTTCAGAAACAACAGGCAGCTCTTCACAGGTCTTGAAAGTCTGGTCAGATCTGTAGTAGCAGCTTGGAAGGGCTGTGGCAAAGCTAGAGACCACCTTACTCCCTGGTGTGTTCAGGTGTGCTACACACAACTGTGAGGAGGATAAAGCTTGGGGAGAATGGCATGATAACAGTGCTTTTGTTCATTTTTACAGTATCTTGATCTTTTGTGCTAACTGCAGCTTTCATCACCATCTTTGATATAACAAGAGGGCCCTTCCCCTCACCACCGCCTCAGAAAAGGCATTGGTGGGAGGGCCTGAGAGAYAAACTACCAAAGGTAGGGAAGGAATTAAGACTTAAATGGTCCTTGTGCCAGTGTTCCATCAGGGTACACTCTGAAGAGACAACATGAATTCTCAGAAAGGRCATCAAATGGGAAGGCCTCCTCTAGTGGAAGCTTGAAGGCAAGTCTGCCACCTATTTTGGGCCTTGCTTTCCCCACCCACAAAATTCATGTGCCAGGTATTCATGTGTTTATGATATAAGTATGAAATTCATTTGTGTCTTGCAAATCACTTTGAAATGGTGGGTGGAGGCTCCTAGACATGAGGAAAGCGTTAGGAACTGAAGAAAGGAAGTTTTCTATCGAGACTTAATTTTCTCTCCAGTCTCTGTCTCAACAGCCTGTGAGGGCTGGTTGGAGACTTTTTATTTCGAGTTTAAGTAATACAGACTATTTCTACATCAGACATACACAGTTTGAGAGAAAAGATGTCTGCACTGTGGTCTATGTGCAAGAATTAGTAGATGGAAGAAGTTGTACCAGGTGACTTCCTTTCCCTTCTTTAAAGTAAACAATTTAAACTTCAGCTCAGGTTATTCTCACTTCTAKACTTTTAAAATGAACTCTTCTTGATGAACTGCTCATTTCTGGTCTTGCTGCTAAATGAGTGGATCAGTTTAGTCCAGCTACAAAAATCTAGACAGAGTGATTCACTGCTTTTTTCTGACTGGTCCTCAAAAAGTTAAGCAGATGTCCAACCTTTTGTGTAGTTTAAAGAGGATGCCCTCGATATAAATGAGTACTTTCTGCCTTTGTGCCGTTTTTTTCACCGCTTTATTAATTTGCCATATGTTCTGCTGTGTTTTCCTTTCTTTAATTTGGACATCCCTATGCTGCATACCATGGGCACAAGAGCTATCTGAAATTCAGCTGCACATTCTAAATGTTTTCACCCCATGCTGTCCCAAGCCAAACAAACCTAACAGCAGTGGTTGAAGTACATTTTGTTTCTTCTGCAAGGTAGTTTTTTCTTCATGCTTGAGAGGTGTTGCTTCTATCTCACCTCTTCCACTAACAGCTTCTCACAAAGGAAACTGATTATTATTGAACTGGCTGATACCATTTCAGATGTTTTGGAACTTTTTTTTTTGTCCTGATTCATTATTCTTTCCAGATCCATCAATAAAATCATAATCTTTTGCTACTTTATATTAAATAGTATAGTTAACCTTTGGAATTCRCTGGTGCATGAAAAGCATGAATGACACATACAGGCTGGATGATCAGGAACGCATTTTGCATACCAAGCAGTATGTGGAAAACAGCAAATCTAATCTCATGCTTAAAATCTCACAGCAGGATAATGTCAAAAAGGATTTCACCCTTCATCTGCTCAGTAGAGAAACTTCAAATCTGGCCATACTTCACTTTCTGTCTGGAATGGAAGGTTGTCCATTGAGGAGTGGAGCATTAATTTGCTCCATGTTGGTTGGCATCTTGCCTTTTCCTTATGCTTTGCTATTCTATTCTCATAGTGCTACTGGATTTATGGAACAARTATGAACTTTTCTCTCAGCTATGAAGAAAATGAGGAGCAGGGCAGTAGAAAAGTACTTGTTTGTTACAGAGAAATTACTTTGTTAGAATAGGTGTTGAAAATGCATCCTTCTCTTTCTACTCTTTCCTTCTTTCTTATGAATTTCTTTAAGAAAAAAGGGATTTTATAACTCTATGGAATAAAGCAGTTTCAAAAGTGGGAAGAAAAATCTATCTCAAAAGGAGGGATAATCACCATCTTGAATCATTCATAGGCTGTGAAACAGTAGCCAAAATTCAAAATGTTTGAATTCTTAGAAACCATAGGAAATAGCTTTCTTACATGGCAGTTCTAATTTATTGGGTTGTAAATGTAAAAGAACACGATGGGGAAAGGAGAACTACTAACCTTTCTTTAGTATCAGCTGTGATATTAGAACTTTTTAAGAACAGAAAGTTAAGAAGGTAAGTATGCACTTCTTAAATAACAATCTTTTGACCAAAGAGATTGGTGATTTGGTGTTTCATTGTTCCTATTGTGCTGTGTGATGGAAATGTTTAACCTTCAGGGAGTGACAGGTWTTCAGGAGCTGTTGCCTGTACTCCCATCTTTGTCCTTTACCTTAACCATTCTGAAAGAGAAAACTCAGAATCAAGTTATAACACATCAAAAATCTTTGTAGACCTGAGCTATAAGAAACTGTAGGCTTCCTTGGAGACTGTCCTCCATTAAAAAAAAAAAACAAACCAATCAAACCAAATAAAAAATCCAAACAAACAAAGCTAAAAAAAACCCAGACAGCAACACCAACAAAAAAACAAATTTAAAAACACCTTACCCCCACCCCCAGAACTCCCAAAATAAAACAACTAAAAAACCCAAACAAAATAAAAAAAAAATAAAAAAAATTTAAAAAAAAAAAAAAAAAAGGATCCTATGCCTACACAGGAGAGCATCAGGGGTATTGTTTTGCTTTTAATGCTCTTCAGTTTTCAGAAAGTGTGTTTGGATCTTCACACAGACTTAGTAGATCTATGATTCACTTCTGCCAGGTGGACTATGATTTGACCACARGTAGCAAGATATTCCCACCTAGGTGAAAGAATGAGCTGGTGTTCTTTGGTTTTTTTGATTGCTCTGATGACGTTGACTAAGATTATACCTGAAAAAAAAAAGGTCTAAAAAAGGTCTAAAACCTGAGCTGTCTGCTTGCCTATTGATGCAAGCTTTTTATCAGTGTGTTGAAATTCATGAGCAGGTGACAGCTTGTGAGGGGGCAAGGTGTTACTGTCACTTATATCCAGTGTCAAGTTCAGTTCTTTGGATAAACAGAAATTTCTGTCTTGTAGAGTTATCAGTTCTCTATGGTTTTCTGGCAACAAATCCACTCTGGACAAAAAGCTGGAGCAATCTCTGCTTTTATGGGAGACAAAGAATTTAAACTCAGCTCCAGAGCTGAGTGTAGAAACCAGCTAAATATATGCTTGACTGAGGTACTGAAAGTCAAATACATTTTTTTACATAAATGGATTCTATGTATTTCTCAAATAAGACAAAATCTCTCTAAAATTATTGGTAAMTTCTGAGAGATGGGTATAAGAATGTGATGTTTTTTCTTCTCTTTGTATTATCTGTAAATTTTGTGATTTTGTGTGTATGTGAATGAAATGCGTTTMTTCTCTTTTTATTTGGTTTTGTCATCTCTTGGTTGCATTATGGTAGTCASTGTTCCTCTGTGCCCTTGTTGCTTACTTTGTCATTTCTGCATATTTTGATTGTGCAAGTTGGCTGTRATAGTTATACCAGCTGTTTTTATTTATTCAAAATAATGTTATCCTTTATACTAACCTGTTGTTTATTGTTCTTTTGTTTCTGTTTGTGTTTTTGTTTTTTGTGKTTTTTTWTTGCTAACAAAGTTGAGTTGACCAAAGCTGACCTGCAAGGTAGAGAAGGTTGTTCTTCCCCATTCCTGGTTTGAACTGAAAGATGCTTTTATATAACCTTTGGTGCCTTTTACTGGATGCAGTCACACCTCTAAGACAGGAACAGAGTGACAAACCACAGCCTCCCTGGAGGGGGATATCTGAGTTGAAGAAGGACATGGCAAACAGTGGAGCCACTTCTGTTGACCTGGGAGGTTTGACTGTATCAGTCTCTGAATAGCCATAAAAGCACCAGTTGATTTCCTGAAAAGCCTAAGGAACAGGCAGGTAGCTGCATAGAAACACAGAATGCCCTCAGACTTTTACAAAACAGAAAGTTTACAGTTACTTTAGTTCTGATCTTAAGGAGTGTGAGCTCAGGAGGTAAAATCTGGGGTTTTTTTTTCTTTTTTTTTTTTAACTTAGGCTTTGAAAAACACCCCACAGAAATAACTTTCTGAAATTTCAGTTTAAAAAAAGCAAAACCAAAAAACACCAAAATCTCTGAACTACAAACTCCCTTAATATTTAGAATGGCATTTGACAAGCCATCATCTGGGCAGGAAGGGTTCCTGTTTGTAGGAGGGTCAGCGCAGTAGCAGAACCAGAGAGCAGTGCATAGGAGCAGCTGCCAACACTGAGGGCATGAGGAGGCCCCTTGTCCCCAGTGTGAGCAGTCAGAGCCGCCAGCATTGCGTTCATTCTGTGCCATAAAGATCCTTTCCCAGTGACTGTTGTTGTGCCACTGATGGCAGAGGCTTCCCCCTGAACAGGCCCTCTGACAAAAAGATAAAACTCTGCAGGCCCATGGTAGCACAGAGTGCCTGGTGCCTGTCCATGAAACTGGGGCTGAGTCGTCTCCCCTGCAGAAGGAACGTCCTTGGCCATGAGCTGAGGCACCAGGTCAAGGAGTTATTCGAGAAAGTCWGTAGGTTGTGTACCATTTGTGAGAATAAGAAGAAATAAGTAGGAAATTGGATATTCTCAGAGACTCTTCAGACTATTTGCTTGGGACATTAGTAAGGAAACATACCTGTTAGAAATTAATAGATCTTTGATATTAATAGAAGCAGAGAGATGTTTTCCATGGCATTGAAAGTGTAACCTTTTAAATATGACAATCAAAGTACATTTCCCAGCTCATCTCTAAAGACTGCAATACAGAGTACAAATTAGTTTATTCCTGAATGTCATGAAAGTTTAAAAATTGCTCCTTCTTTTTAATGGAGAAAGAAATAATGGTATAAGGGGAAGYCAGAGGCATTTAACAATGTGTCTGTGAAGCCACAAATGGCATCTGTTATGGGGTCATCTTAGTCACCTTGAAATTTTGTCTCAGCCACTTTATGTGTCGGGTTCTGTCATGAGASAAAACATAGAACATTCCTGCTTCACCCTCTGAGACAGAGACTTCCTGACATTTTACATGTCACTGGAATTAAATTTTTGTAGCTTTAATCAAGTGCTCCATAAACTCCTTTTCTATTGTATTTACCATGAAGACCTGGTGATATTACTGACTTCATCTGATGTAATAGATGCCATTTTCTTGTTCTGCATTCCAGGTAAAGGCAGGTGGCCATTACCTTCCCTTCAGGATAACATCTGTGTTTGCTGTTAGAGTCTGGTKTTCTGTGGTTCAATAGAAAAGGATTAAAATCAATTTTGAGGAATAAGGATATTTTAATGGATAAACTGCTTATCATTGTAGCAGTTGTTAATATTATGAGGTACCCTCTCACCAAACAAATAATGATACTGACAGTCTAAGATAATCTTTGCAATTGGATCTGTATGAGACATTGAATCTGAAAGATTTGACAGCCTAAAGGTAGACAGAAGTTAATGTGATGTATTTTGCTCTATGCATGTCGAGCATCTGACTGTAACTGTGTTTTATTGGCATCACTGACCTGTTCCCAACTGTAAAAAGTTGAAGTACTCTGTCTTACTGAGGTGAGGGATTTAGAAAGGTGTTGCCCCTTGGGGATTTCTAYGTAAATGAAAGTGGTAAAAGATGAGATTTGAAAAAATAGGAAATATATGTGAGCTTGGGACAGATGTGATGAGAAAAAGTGTCCTGGAAATACACTGGAGTGTAAATAGTTTTAGGATTAAGGTGTTCTGTGCCATTCACTCAAATTGTGGCAATGATTTGGGGACTTATATTAGGCATCAGCAAGTATTGCTTCTCTCTTGCCACAGCCACTGTTGTTCTCTGTAGTCAGTTTTGTGTCTATCAGAATTGGAACACATGCTCAGGAACTCCTGAGCTTCATTTTTGATGTTTATTGAAGTGGATGCATCATGAATGAGAAGTTCTGGTACAAATAGATTTGCTGGATTGGTTTTTTCGGAGTCCTCAGAACCAAAGGCATGTTACAGCTGCAAAGATTATTCCATCTCAAGCTCAATTTTTCACAGAGGTCTTAGCCCTGGAGCAATCTTTGCCCTTCAGATAGAGACACCTGATCACATTGAAGCCTAAGGGGAAGCATTTGGCTTGAGTGCATAAAGTGTTTTATTGGCTTTTCAGGAAACCAACTTTTGCTAAATAAATTTGGCTATTTCAGGATAGGCCATGATGCCTCATACTTAAGAGCTGGACTTGATGATCCTTGTGGATCCTTTCCAACTCAGACTATTCTGTGATTCTTTTATATTGCTGTGATTTGCAGTGGGGAAGCGTGTTTTTCTAACTGGCTCTGTTTGTCTTGTTCATGTACAGCCCTTTCAATTTTCCTTTCTGCTTTTAGTTTCTGTGTCTAAATGTCCAAATGCTGTTTAGTTCCTCTGCTTCATTTTTATCTCACTGTCCCTTTATGCATTTTGTGTGCAGGCATACTCCCTTTTATGCAGTTGACTTTTTGTTCTGTGGTTGGGGTTTTTATTGTTTTGGGTTTTTTTTTTTGTTCTTCCCTCACGAGCATGTGTAAAAGCACATTACTCAAGACCTTTTAGGTTATTTTAGAAATGGAAAGTAGAAGTGTGGCAAGAGGAAGGAGGATAGGTACATACCAGCTGTCTTGGAGGGGAAAGAAATTCCACCGCTTTGTGGATTCATTTCCATAGATTGCCATTGCTGCTTGATTCCCTTCTTCTGTCACCTTGAGATAAATGTGCTTTCTGTGGGAGAAAGTATGTTTGTGCATATTTGTTATTTTAACCAGTCCCAGTTCCTGAAGGTTTCAGACCAGCCACTTATTTGAAACAAAAAGACTCAGAACCATAACTTATATCAGGTGAATGAAGTGTTCAGGCTCTATTGAAGCACTGAAAAAAATGGCTGAATTTTTCAGAGGACTGAGGAATGCTGGCTTTTGAGTTATTTCTGACAATGAGCAACTTTAAATATGGAACCTGACAGATGCCTAACCTTATTTAGGTGATGAAAAGGATGATGAGTTCTTAACAAAGTATGAAACTGAGAGCTTGAAGAGCTGGCCTTGCACTCCTTGAAAATCTGTTTGGTTTTTGGTTCTGGTTTGCTATATTAGTCTGTGATATTCCTGCTTTCTGCTATCTGTGACTCAAGATACAGGATCTMACTTTTTGAATCATGCACTGAACCTTGACTATAGTTTCTTACATTTGCGCAAAGTAAATGCTCACATAACACCAATATGTATTTGGCAGTTGCAGTATATATGGTATGGTCTATCCCATGAAATTTTGCCAAATTTTTACTCAGAACAATTTTTTTTTTTTCAAAATTATTCTAAAATTGGGAAAATATGTGGGGATTAACTTTGTTTCCTACTTAACCTGCAGGAAGAGTCAGTTCTGGAACAGGTTTATTTTCTGCCTAGTGCATATGGTTTACAAGACCTGATGCCTCTCTGAGCTGAACTGCTACTGCACATTGAATTAGAAAAGGCTGGCTATCTCTGGTTATGAAAGAGGAATACCAACAGAAGTAGAACATAGATTTATCAAAGGTGTAAATTGATTGTAACATCTGACTTGTAGTGGTAGAGAGATTTCAGTGCTGGATGGCATTTGTAATTTAGGAACTATCGGACTAAAGAAGCACTTTCTTCTGCAAGGGCTGTAAAAATGTCTTGTGCGTATCACTTTCCTATTGCTTTCTAACATCTTTGMAGATATAAGAGAAAAAGATGAGAGCGTTTAGGGAGATGGAGAATGAAAATGGAGCCATATTGTCATTGAGCTTCATCTGTTGCAGATCTTCATTTTATTGAAACAATAATGTTAACACAGATAGTTGTTTCCTTTCAAAAAGAGTGAATTTTTGATGTRTGGAGGAAGGTCTTAGGTACAAGACCAATAGTGGTTTGCCTATATTATTGTTTATTGCTAGCTGTTATCAAAGCATGAAGCAGTTGTGTTATAATACTGCTGCTGCTGTATAAAGAAACTGATTCCACATGTAATTTGAAAGAAAATAAATGCAATACTGTTTTTTATTCCTCAAGCTCCTTTTCCTGCAAAGAGCTTTCAAAAGATACAGAAGGAATGACTTTTCTTGCCAGTGAAACACCCCTACTTATGGGATGAAACATGGAAGTTTTTGCAACATGCAACAGTAGGTTTTGNTTTTTTTTTTTTTTTTTTAATTTCAGGGCAAAGAGAAATCTACCATACATCTGAAATTATAGGAAAGAGTTAGGGTAGACTAATTTGTCTAAGCAGACTACAGACAAGAGGTCTGGCTATTATGCTTACTAAGGTCATTTTCTTCAAATAGTAAAAAAAAAAACCTAACTAATAAACAACCAATACATCTGGATAGGCAGATGATGAAAAGTGTAGTACTAGTCTTCTTCCCAGGGAGGGAAACCCAACAAATATCAGATCCTGCAAGTCCTCAGATACTGAGCTGTTCCAGTAAAAATTAGACATGCAGACATAAAGATAAAAAGAGCATTGTTGAAGAATCCTGCTTTGCCATTTCACATTCCAAAGGAGACACCTCTGTTGGTAGGCTTAGCCTGGACAGGARGAGATGCATTAAGTCACATTTCTGCTGTCAGGAATGCTTTTCTGCCCTGGGGACTTTTCCACTTTTACTTGCCATCTACTGCCCACTCACTCCTCTTTCCACTGTGCATGTGGCACGAAGAAGGCAATGCACCTAGCTCAGCTACAAACAGAGCTAAAATCAAAGATATCTCAATTTATTATGTGAAGACTAGTTCTGAAACTTTGCTTTTAAATACTTTGACTGTTCTAAGTGTTGCCAAAGGAATGAGAGTAAAAATAGACCTGAGTCCTGATGGCACTGGTAATTTAGAAACAATTCTACTGCTTTATATGTAAGTTGTTTGTCATCTTCTTTCCTTGATCGTTAGCACTAAAGGGCATGTGCGTGATAGCACAATCTTCATGTTTTATAAGCCTTTCTGTGCTTTTGTCACTTTGCTCCTAAATCCAAAATCCTAATTCCCTGTGACATCCCTATTAGTTGCTCTGAACAAAATTCTGTTGCCACAGAGGATTATGACATCAGGCAATGACTGTAAGCAGCAGGAGTAGATGAACTCTCTGAGACAAAGATCCTTTTMTGATGCAAATGTCCCATAGTACTAAGAAGTGAGGCAAAGCACCCAGCATCTGTGCTGTGCTGTCACAACTGACTCTGAAGATGGCAGATGAGGCTTCAAGCTTCCTTGTGGTATTGTAAAGCTTTCAAAATTCCACATAATTCTGTTTTTTTCTTTCTTTTYCCCCCTCTGGCTGCTTAAAGTGTTGTWCCCATCTTCACAGTTGGTGTCTGTCAAGTACAATTCAGATACCATAGCAGAGGCCACAAATTCAAGTACTTTGGCTCTCTGGGCTCTTTTGTATAAACACCTCRAGCCACAGCTGCTGGGCCTCATGCGGTCTTATTCCTTGGGTACAGTCCTTTCTCAAGGCTATGACCATTGTCAAGTCCAGTTACTGATTCAAGTGTTCTCAGAGGAATGTAGGAAAAGTGGAGAAATGTTGGAAATGGTATTCTGCTCTGCTTCTATGTAATAGTATTTATAGTTGATGCTGTAGCAAGTTTACATAGAGTCACTATTGCTTTCTGGTTTAATTTAAAAAATACAAATATAGATASCTTGCTTGTTTATTCCTCTAGGAATACTGGCATTCATGTCTGGGGTTAGAGGTTKGATCATGGGATCGTAATGAGCAGGAGAAGTATCAGTTCCTCATTCCTTATCCTCAGATAATTCAGACATTTTAGGCAAAATGACAACTAATGTATTTTAGACTGTTAAATGTCAACCCTTWTTTTGTTCGGCCAGACTAAGTTTGAAGCAAGTGTCGGACCACAACCTGATGGATGTGTATATGTATTTATATCCATGATTTTTACAAGAGTAAAGGCAGGAGGGAAGCCTGTATATACATGTGCCTACCTTCCCACGCTGGAAAGTCTGTCAGCTTTGTTCTAATCCTAGAAGTGATCTGTTAATTTCACACTGTGCCACTGAGACCACTGGGATTCATATGGCTGCAAATGAGAGTCAGGTGGGTGGGAAGAAGAGGCGGAGGGGAGGAGAAAAGTGTTGAAAAATGCTGCTCAACTTTCCTTCAGCATGGCAACATGGGGTTTTCTTGCTGTGGCTGTTGTTGTCACTTCTTTTCAATAGGTGCAATAGGTGAACTTTACTTCAGGGCTTTTATTGTCTTCTTCTATTAACCGCGCGTATGATTCTACCTAGAGGTTTGGGGATTAGTGTTTGTTTTGGTGGGGTTTTTTTGGTTTGTTTTTTTTTTTTTGGTTTTTTTTTGGTTTTTTTTAACAGTATAATGAATTTTGGAAGAAGCTCAGGTTTTTCTTAACATTCAGTCAAACTCTTGTGCTTACTGAGTCACATGCTCCTTCTCATTGCAGGAGAGATGTAAAGAAAAGCAGATAGCTGGAAAGCTACTGAAATCCACCCATTCTGTTCTTGCAGTGGGGAAACATGATCTGGTGGGGAGAGCAGAAACTCTGCACCAAAGCCGTGAGGGTCCATTCCTGGCTTGATCATTAAATTATTGGGAGGATCATGGCCTGACACAGGACTTCCAGTTGCATGTGGTTCTATGAGGGCTTGTAAATATGGAAGTGCCCAGGTGTGCAGGTTCAATACAAAAGATGTTGAATAATGATGGAATTTAGTGAAATCACTATGAATGGCATCAGGTGGGAGTTGAAGGGTTTCATTGTTAGAATATTTTTAAATGATGTCTCCACTTTGGTCTGTCCTATATAATCTATAACATACAGCTGGTGGTGCTGATGTGACGAAGAAATTAGTACCAGGAGTAGGATTGAGCCTTGTAGAGTTGCTGTTGCTAGCAAAGGCTGTAAAGAAAGATGCTGGGATGGGTGGCACAGTTGTTTCTTTGTACTTATAGTGTTGTCCTAGACTGGGAGTGGTTAATGAACTGATCTCAGGCAGCCTAGCCAGCTGATGCTCTATTATCTGCTTTATTTCTTTTGTTTCTTCTTTTCCAACGCATACAGGATATGGCATAGTAGGTATGTCAAATGTATGTGTACTTTTTATTTAAAATCTTGCACAACAGGAGCAACATACCTTTGTCTAGAATGCTGAAGATAAAATACTTTCCCAGGAAGTAACTTGTAAACTCATGTTCTTGTAATCTATGACTTGCAGCTTCATGCCTGCTCTCAGATGATTCAGAATCCAGCTACCTCCCTGTGGATGACATAGTAGCTGTCATTCAGAGTCCCTCTCATCTGAAGATCACTTTTTTCCCCATTGCTTGGATTTTGTGTTTGCAAAGCTTATCTGAATAGGATAGCAACTGCTAGCTGCAAATCACAGAATAATGAAAGGCTATTCTGTTGGTAGTGGCTGCTTCCTTCTCTGCTTCCACAAAAGGCATGAAAAGCAGTCCAGAAAGAGAAATGCTGTGGACTAAGGTCATGCCCTTCTGAGGACTGTATAAGCATATATACGCATAGGTTTCCAGAGGGACCTATGTAATAGATCGTAGTCTTTGGGGTATTTTTGGTTGATTGGTATTAACCTATAAAGCCAAATTATAGACAGCTGAGGCTTCAAAACTTCAGTTTGAATYGATTTATCAGGGTTCTTTGGGGATGATGAGGCATTGTTCATGGGCCCATTTCATAGCTTTCATTTCTATAAGGGGATCAAACTTGTAGGGAAGTGCAGCAACCTGGCCATGTTGGCATCAAACCCTATTTTATTGTAATTTCTTTGACCACGTTTGGAACATATGAGTTGGGCCTGCCTAAGCGGGAATATGTTGCTGTTCCCTCTTCCTTCTTGCTCTGTGTTACAGTTTGCTATTTTGTTGTGAGTTGTACACTTGTCTTTGTGTTCTTTTTACCTGAGTTTCTTGCACGTTCAGGAATGGAACAGTGTTTGGTTAATGCTTTCTTTCTTCTGCATGAGGATCCTTCCTGATGGTAATGGTAGTGATTAATTGAATCCTTTGTGAGCCTGACCAAAGTTATTCTCCTTTTTATTTCACCTTTTTCTTGTCATCCCTTCTCCAGGACCAAGCACTACCTGCCAGGAAGATTCCTGTGCCAACCAGGGCATCTGTAATCAGCAGTGGGAAGGCTTCACCTGTGATTGCTCCATGACTTCGTATTCTGGGAGCCAGTGTAATGATCGTAAGTAGACTTTTCTGTGCATTGGTGAGCTGTGAGTTCTGATACATGAGAGAGCAGAGTACACATTATTAGTTCTTTCAATTGCAATAAAACTTTCCCAGTGTGAAAGCCAATTTTTTTTCTTGGAAATTTCTTTAAAGCCTGTATCAGGTTATTTTTTTTCCCCTTAAAATGAAAATATGCAATTTGGCATGTTGGTTTTGGTTGGTTGTGTTTTGTTGGGGTTTTTCTTCCCCTCTTTTTGAAAAATAGCTTGACCAGGSCAATGGTGATGATTTATGGAGTTCCTGGTTCAGAGACAACAGGAATGACTTGCAGATACTGTATGTTATATTTGTATAGGTAAAAATGTCTAGGTTTTGTGTATTGAATTATGCATTGAGATTTTCATTCAGACCTTGGTGAAAAGGATGTGTAATGCATGCAAAATGAGTAGTGTTCTAGATAGTCTTCTACTGAAATAGTAACTGTATGCTGAGCTGCTGGGTACTGTTTGCAAGAATGTTCAATTAAAACCAGTGATCAGCTAAATATACAGCAGCACCCATCATGTTTCTTGATGTATTGATTTGCTTCATCTCAAAACATTGGATAGTCTTGGCCAATTACTACTAAGATTTCTCATAAAATAATTGAACAAACCCCTTAARTCTGCCTTTAGGGGGCAGATAATCAGCTTTTTGAGATTCCCTCTGCTCATCATGGTTTGGCCTTTGCCTCTGCCTGGAGGGAACAGATCACTTCAGCTCCATTGTCTGCCTGTTTCTCTTATTTGAGGTGACAGCCCCCTTCTCCCTCACTGCTCCAAGGCAGGGAACAAAGGAACACATCATCAGTGCTGTAGTAAGCATGACTGTGGGCTTCAATAATTTGGTTCAATGTGTGTATAAATTTTAAACTCGGAAAARACCTACAGCCCGCTCTGACCTCCTGCATCTCAAAAGCTACTGCTTTTCATTAAGATACTTGTGGTAGATCTAATTAATGGTATCAGCAAGGTCCATGCAACATTAGTGCCACGGCACTGTCATATCTGCAACCCCTCCCCTAAAAATCTGAAACATGACTGAATTGATGCTCATATGACAAGCTGTTTAGCACATGGTGACACTGTTTCTGCTGAAGGCCAAAAAAACTGATTTTCTGAGTCATTCATAATATGTAGTGTTGGTCTCCCAGCATATTTCTCTCAAGTAGATATTGGAAAGCTCTATCAGCATTCATASTTTGACAGGGGCTGTATAAAAAAGGTACTACTGACACAGATTTATAGACTGTAATGCTGTGTCTGGTTTTGGGCTGCTTTGGAATTCAGAATGTTTCCTTTGGGTCCAGAAGAAACATTTCATGTTGGAGCCACAATATGATGCCAATTTTCTGCATTTTTGTTTTGATTGGCTTGTATCAATTGGACACCCACTTTCCCATTCTCAAATTTCTTGTTCAGTCAATCATTTTAGACTTGCTAAGCGTAGCTCACAAATGTGTGAAAGAAACCCTACTTTGGATCCTGTTGGACTGCATTTAAATACATATGCAGGAAATCTCTTACATTATTGATACTCTGGGGTTTGTTTCTAATGTGTTTGGCTTCACAGCTCCAGAACGTTTTAGTGCCCTTGTTAAGCTGTTGCTAATGACTAAGAGCAGGCCCTGAAGCATTAGGAAGAGCCACGTTTCTGTAACTGGGGGTTTCTTGCTGCTTTTTTCRAGCTGGCAGCTGAAAACAAGGCAGACAAGGGAGTTTGAAATGAGTGGGGGTGTTGTGGGCAGTGTAGGAAGCAGACTCCTGTTGTCAGGCCTGGCTGGTAATTTACAAATGCTCACAGAAGGATGTGAGTTTCAAAATGATCTGGAAAGGTAAGTCATGTGGACTTCATCTGGAACATGACAAGCCTTCATCCTGGATACTCAAAAAGTGCGTATAACATTTTTTTTTGTGGTTTTTTTGGTGTTTTTTTTTACTTTTGTCTTTGTCATGTATCAAGACATTGGAAATAGAGATCTACTCCTGACTTCATGATACAGTTGGGATATCTAGCAGAGAAGGCGTAAATCCTGTTCCTACCTTTTATATATGGTTGCTATTGTACCCAAGTCTAATGGAAGTACCRGCATCAGTATATCAATTGAAGTAAATATTTTAGACTGGATTTTAATGCATGTAATGGCAGAGAGAGATACCTGCTGTGTAACCAATTTGAGGTGTTACACTGATGTAMATATGGAGTATTGAAGTAAATCGAACAGGTTGAGTTTTACACAATGAAAATTATAGCAAAAGGATGACTTAAGGGATATATTTTGCCTTTCCATTTCTTTTAATCAACTCAAGTGTTCATACTGGAAATTTGCATTTTGATGTGTTTGATGAAGTATCTCAGTGCCTCTGAGATAAATGATTCCTACAGTGTGGTGATCTCTTCAATTATTCTTGATCTCCTAGATTATCCCAAACTATTGGTAGGCGTGATTTGTGTTTGGGTTTTTTTATTATTTGCTAGAGCAAACTTTGCAAAGATATTCAGTCTTCTCACTRCTGAGTAAACCGTGTTGGCGCACCAAGCTTTTCCTTTTTAATTTTTGTCGCAGGTCTGGCCCATTAAGCTTCCTAATTCAGATGCAACAGATTTGGAACTTCTGCTTCTGAAGGGTGAAGAGGAAGCTTCCCCTTCAACTTCAGAAGGGGTAGAGATCCATGTTGTATGCCTATAGACATGTTTATCCATTCACCAGTATTGCTTAGCAAGACAAGGATTTAAATTCCTAGTGGAAATGATGATATGATACAGCCTTTAATTTTAGCTGTTGTTCTGTAGCTCTGTTTTAGATGTTCTTTACAATGTAGGAAACAAGATTCTTCATAATAAGAAATTAYTGGAAGCTATGGAGGCATAAATGCAGTTTTAATATGCTTCATTCTGAGTTGTACAATTGTACAATTTAAATATTCAATATTAAAACAAACAAACACAGTAACAACCTACAGACACCCCATGCTCTCAAGTTCATTTGAGAAGGTCTGTTGTACAAAAGTGAATTTAATTAATTAATTAATTAATTAATGTTTGCCCGTCATACTGGCCAATATTAACACCTGAAAAGAAGGGTAGAAATAGAAGCCATGGGACTATTTGGGGTATACTGGTTCAATTCTTATTGCCATTTAAAATCTGTTCTTCATTTTTTRAAGTTGTTCCACTCTTTTCAATCTTTATAGGTGTTTTAATCTGTTCAGCATCACATTCAATAAATATGGACTTTCAACCTCTTTTCAGAATGTGCGTATTACTCTAAGATGTCGGAAGTCAGTGTTGGTATATTGCAGTTGATATTTGGAATATTATACAATCCTGGCATACCAAGCTGTTTTTTAGACTGTTCAAACGTGCAACTTTAAGCATGTAAGGCAGCAGAAGTAAAGTTAACCCATAATGTTGGAAGTGTCTTGTGTCTGGGGTGTGGTCCCTCCTGTTACTGTCAGCTATGACACCAGATGAAAATGTGGTAGTTAAGCATTCCAACCTACCCGAATTTGACTTGTATTTAAACTGTTGTCTATGAAAAGCTTTACAGATTCTTAAATTAATTCATGTTCTTGTCTCTCTGGTCAAACAATAGCATTTTCTTTTCTGCAACAATGAGAATGCGTGATAAGAGGCATTGTCAATCTAGCTAATGGAAATGGTATATGCATGATCAGACTGGATCATAGAAAACACTGCTTCTTACTCTGTGCCTCATGCAAATGAGTAACACTGAGGGTCAAGCTTCCCAAGAGCAATTGCCAGGCTAACACAASTATGTATTAATGGAGATGTTTGTCTGCATAAGATCAATGATTTGCAGCAATGACTAGTGCAAGCAGGGTATAAAGTACCTTTTCAAACAGGTTGCTTGTTGTTGTTGAAACAGTTAAATCCACCTGCTGACTATTGATTAGCTTTTTAGAGGGGTTATTTATTCATATATTTACAAACTTTGGATTGTGATAGCCACCTGGTTTAAAACCAAGTTTTCCATTTGATTGGTAAAGAGAAAAGGTAACCAATGATAACCAAGTATTTTTGTCCTCTTGTGTGTCTATCTTCACATGCTTCCAGTCTCCATCCTTTTCAAGGATTGCATTAATAAGTAAAGCAATCCTCTAACCTTTCAATGAGAGAGCTTGGCTGTGTGATGCTTGTTTTTGTCTGGGAGAGAAGTGATATATGGGGCTGATRGGGGCATTTTTTGTGCAAGAAGTTACATTTTTTTCCCAATCCCTTTCTATGTGATGCATAACCTATATTCTTTTACTGTCTTTATGTGAATCACGTTTGGAGGAGGGAAGGATTAGAGGGAAAGGGAGTTATGGTAACTTTGTTCTTTTATTCATTAATTTAGCACTATCACAAAAAGAGCTTTTGATAACTTCAGTTACATAATCATAATGAGTGAGGCTTACTAGCCAAAATCTTTTTTTTTTACTTGACATAAAAGGAAGGATATCAAAATTAGCAAAAGAAGTCTAAAACCAATACTTTAGAGTAAAGCACAGAGTGTGTTATGTTGACTGAGGAAGACTGAAGCTGGCTTCTTAGCCACATGTGTGTGAGATACCAAGGTTGTCAGAGCAGACCCATCCMTCTTCATTAATGCCCTTCCTTTTTGCTCCTTAAAATAAGTGAATGAGTACCAAAGTGTATTGCTGCTTCTGGAGCATAGTCTGTAAGCTAGGCTGCCCTTGCTGAGCTTGTTTCCTTCATGTCTGCTTAAACAGCATGGCAGAATAGTCATTAGGAGAGACTACTCGCAGGGCAAATGGCTAAATGAGTAGCCCTTCCTTAATGGTGATGGCTTTATTCTGATGTACTCATGAGCCATTTGCACCCCAAACTTTGTCTGTGTCACTGAGCAATTACAGCTCATGCTCTCCATGGCAGGATTCAGACCCCTAGTCGGGAGATAAACCCTATTTCTTCTCCTTCAGTATTTTGCATTTTTCACCATCTGGGTGAATTTTTGTCCAGAATTCATGACCTCCTTTAATGTCAATGCCAGCATACTCATCTTGATTTACTTCAGAAACCCTCTCCATTGTTCTTGTTTAATTATCACCCATTTGTTTCTAATGTGCCCAGCTTACTCACTTACTGAGTCAGAGAGCAAGAGGTTGCTAGTGTGTAGAAAATAAATCTGCATAGACTTCATTAGTCATGCATGGCTAAACCAGTCAGCTGTTTAAATATCAGCATGCTTGGGGATTTGTCTTTGATATTACAGAGACATCCATCCTACATGAAGCAAGAGTCACCTCTGATTTATCTTGAGTGAATCATACTTCATTACAACAGGTCAGGCACTCTGCCTACTTCTTAGTTCTYTCCTCATGCTTTGTTCTTGCTTACTTAGTGGCCTTTCACATATTATAACTAGTGTTTCCTGGCTGATGGCTCATTTTCAGTTTCTAACCTAGGCCTTTAGTGTCTTGTGACAGTGAATGACCTTAACCTCTGAAAACTGGGATAAAAAAGAAGGGAAATGTAACTGTGTACTTTACTACAGGATGTAAATTGTACCACTGYGATTTGGGTTATGAACCCTGCTTTCATACTTCTCAGCACTGTTTTCTTTCATTTGCCCTGCAGCTCCAAGAAATGTAACACCTTTAGGGCAAGGATCTGGTGCTACTTCTTATTAAAGCACCATGCACTTTCCTGATGCTTAGTAATAGCCCACTCCATAATTGCCTTAGCTCTTCAGTGGTCTAAGAATGTCATTCTTTTTAGTGTACTAAAAGGCATTTCCCCTCCCTTGAGTAACAGCTGTAAAACATCAAATCAGACTGCAGATCAAGAGCTTGTTTGCCCCATGTTCCCTTTGGGAGTTATCTGGAATGGAGAGTGCTGTCAACATTAGAGGGAGAAATTTGTCTGTCCCTATTTTGGAGGAGAAAGAGGGAATTTGAGTGACAGGTGCTTTTTGGAATTGCTTCTTCTGCACCTTTCAGCTTCTCAAGGTGCCCGACATGAAAGCATTCCCTTTTTTTAATTGTGAGAGCTAGCCAACTTTATCCTTTTGTGATCCCCAAAATGCAGCTAGGTCTCCAGTGAGTAATTTAATTACRATTGCTTCAACAGCTTGGCAGAAGGAGCATTTAGAATGAGAGCTGCAATCAGTCATTGATATCTGTGCACACCTGGCTGCTGTCAGCACATAAACTATGGTCCAGCCGTGCTGCAGACTTCAATAGCATGGAAGGGGAGAGAATTTTTACAGGTGGGAGTGATTACAGCCTCTGTTATCAACCTTTGAGCAGTTCAAGCWGTTAATTCTCTTCCTGATGCTGCTCAGCAGCTATGCCATTTTCRTAAGCGTGTCACGAAGGCTCTTGCCATAATTTTGTTCCTTATGATCTCTGCTCTCTTTGACAGCATTTTTTTTAACTTGATAGTCTTTGGTAGTCATGGCAATAATTATCACTTCTCAAAAGTGTCTGAGCAAGTGATGCTGTGTGCTACGTATTTTGCCCCATGAAGGATTTGGCCTCAGAAACAGTTCYTTCAGTAATGGCACACCCAGGGTGTAATCACTGATAAGAAACTGATATAAGTTGGCAGCAGTAACAGAAATGTTGTATAGCATAATAGGTGTCTCTGTTCTGTCACCCCAAGCTCCATTTGTTGATGACGATCTGTGAGCACATCTTTCGACTAAATGTAAGATAATAAATTAGGTGCTCTAAATTGTCGAGTGCAACAAGGATTTTGTTTATTTTAAATTTAGGTTTTTCTTTTTAATATCCTACACATGCTTATTGTTGTTTTAAGAAGCAGGAAATGTAAAAACTCAGAAAATTACTGAAATAGTCTTCAATTATCAGTTTTACTCTTTAAAGATTMTTCTTATAGAAAATGTACAGAAATGAATTTGGAAGATGATAAAAAATATATGTAGAATTGGATTTTAGAGGTAAAAATCACCCTGAGCTTGAGGACTTTTAAGTGGATTTTTTTTTCACACAATGCTATGAAACTTCTATTCTCAATTTTATTGCCCAAATACTTTTGATAATCTCACACCTACTCTGACTTCATCAACATGAGGTATTTTGAGTGCCATGTAGTATGCAGATAGTACCTGTTCCTTTGCAGAGAAGGGAAAAAAAAATCCTTGCAAAATCACTTTGGTCTTTTGAGCTGTTGCTATTGATCTGCAACAGGACATCCCTGTCACTGGTCCAGGTGGGCACACAGCTGCCTTTGATCATTGCCTCCAAGCCCCTATGAGTCTGTTGTAAATGGCACTGTGGGTTATGAAAATATGATTGCCATATTGGGCTTGCTGTCCTGGGTGGAATCTCTGACTTGCAATAATGCTTAATCTGTTTTTTGTCCCTCGTGGGCTTTGTGTGCTCTCCCATCTTTGCAGCATTCACATGAGTTATATTTGTGTGCTCTTAAGCCATTGATCTAAATCTGCTGTATGGTAAGTGGAGTGTAATGGTGTTAATGAGATGTGATAGGGCTCATTTAGTGCTTTCCCAGACAGCATGGAGGTGTTTGCTGCAGCACACCCTATATTGGCTCCTTATTCCTGTTGGACCCTCAAGGTGATTATTGTTTATTTCCCAGGCTGTTTACACAGAGAACAGTTTGCAAAGAGGAGCTTACATTATTGGGTGAGATGAGGATTGAAGTAAATCTTCTGTGTTTTGCAGACTGTACTTTGTTTGCAGTAACATAAGTACAAAGTAATTATTTTAATTCAATTAGGGAGGTAACTCTTACCTAGGGAGGTAACTCTTGATTTATCCCAGTATTTGCCAAAATCTGGCATGTGATTCTCACAGTCCACATATCAAATGTACCTAATTGTTTTGTAGTTAAAATTTATATGTAATGTTTTTATACCTTAGACTAAAAGCTACCTTTAAGATTATAGTCGTTAGGTGGACAAATCTATGTCATAAAATATTTACAGTGTGGGTAGCTGAGAGAATGTCAGCATGCAGAGAGATTCAGGCAGTGCTGGAATTTTTAAACTTTTTTCTTCTTGCTGGCTTTTGAGCCTGCAAGTGTGGGGCTACATAAGGGAGGAAGCTGGGTCAGTAGGGATCGAGAGACAGATCTTTTACGCTTATTCTTTTTTTGCAATGGAAATTGTTAACATAAAAACAAAGGCAGGAGGAGTCAGAGGTCCTGAAGAAGATTCTTTGTTCACTATCCAAGCTGCCTAATGTAGTAATTATTTCCTGTCATTGACAGAAGGCTACTATTGATCTCCAGTGGAGTTTAGCTGCATATAGGGACATAGCTTTATTATGTTACAATCTTGTTACCCAGGAGCTGGTATAATAATCTCAGCTGTAGAACATTGGGGATTAGATGAAAAACCTTAATTACAGTTATCTTAATAATGATCCCTGAGGGGCAGATTGAAATTGGCTGCTTGGGTACCTGTGAAACAAGCTTTGAGCAGGGGAGCACATTTTGGTGATTKCATTTATCTTTGTGGAGGTGTTTCATTGTGTACTGACATCTGAGGCCTTGGCAAATGCTGGGAGTGGAGTCTGGGACTTCTGTTGCCTTTTGCTGTCCTTAGAGATTTTGGAACACAAAATAACTTCTCTGATTGTGGGAGTAGGCTTTTCAGTAAAAGAACCTAAAAATATTCATATAACATGAATTCTATTGGGACGTAAGTGTTAACTGAAACCCCAGTTAGCTAACAGCTGTCCACAGAAGAAGAAGCATGCAAAGCTGTGAATGTTAGTTCATTTCAAACTCTTGGATGCATACAGAGCTGGTAAAATTTTTTTGTGGGTGGTAGTTTAATCAGTGAAAACTGTACATTTAGGGCAAGCAAAACTTTGCATATTTCAATGAAAGTCTTAGAATAATTTGAATAGAAAAAAATGAAGGAATAAAAAAGCAGGACATGGTCAATTTCATTATTTTCAAAATGAAACTCAGGGATTCATTGACTACATCAAAAGGATGAATTCATCATGTAAGATGGCAGAAGACACGCAAAAACCCAAGAAAGAAGACAACTAACGGTAGTTTAAAAGTATTGGCCTAAGTTAGTTCATCCTCCTCTGCCTATTGTTATTATTTGATAAGTTACTGTTCTATGATTTCCTGAGGTTCTTCCCAGGCTTCTGTGTTGGACATAAGCAGCATGGGCTTGTGGTAGCCTCCCTGACCCATGATATGCCTTTCAGAACATTGCCAACAGGGTGCTTGAGAGTGTGGTCTTGAGCAGGTTGGGGAAAGAGAGTAGAAAATTATTGTATCCCTAAGAAAGCAGAATGTGATCTTATAGCTTTTGTTCAGGTGTTTCTAGCCTTAATGTGAGAGTAATTGCTCTCATGTCTAYTGAGTAGCTGTCTCAGATATAACTGACCTCTAGACTAGAGTGTCTTGACTAGACTCTGACTTTAATAACACAACTGCCAAATTATAAGCATATTTTTCTTCCAGAGAGACTCTAATGTTTATTTTGAAGGAAGTGTGGTTGAGGCTCTATTCTTCCCCTTGTCTCTGGTCTGAAACGTTTCTGCAGTGCTTGACCACAGCAAAACTGGTGTCAGGTTTGCTGGCTTTCCATAACCATCTGTCACATTTCTTTTCTTTCTTTTTTTTTTTTTTTTTTTTTTTTTTTTTTTTTTTTTTTTTTTTTTTAGATTGTACTAAATGACCTTCTGTCTGTTACATTTCTGCCCGCTGATCTCAGGCAAATGATGAAGATAGATAGCAATATCACAAGCTATCCATCATGCAATTTGTAGGTCCCTTAGAAGCATCTGTGTCTTAGCAGTTCATCTGTCACAGATAGTCGCATAATTCAACACCACAAAGTGCTTAAGAGAGGGCTAATATTAGTTTTTCTTTTTATGTGAAGACTTCAGCTGTCAGGTGTCTTTCACTTGGGAATGCAGACTGTCACAAGAAGTGCCTGTTCACCAGGGTTTAAATTATGAATCCAAGCCAACTGCATGTTACAGGTGACACTATTGCTGACATCAGCAAAGACTTTTTCCTGCTTTGCTGTTGTAACACTGGATTGGTTGTGTTGCCAATGCAGAATGAACTGAGCAGACCCAACTTTCAAGCACTTGCTCTGTGTGAATGGGCAGAAGTTCTCAGAAGCAGTGACTGTGAATCTGACTGCCAGCAAATAGGTGTAGGCACTCCTGCTGTGTGATACRGGCAAGAGAAAGTCTGTTCTAGTGCCTGTGCAGGTGCGTGAGAAACAGAGATACCTGTATCTATCTTGAGGTCAATGGGTGTAATATTTGACTTCAGAAACATGTAAGGAAACCCAGTAGGGCATGATTTTGATGTCTGGTAAGTGTACCATCAGCTGTGCAGAGTGTGTATTTGGTGGATRAGTTGCCATGCATAGATACTGAAACGCCTGAACTATGGCTGAGCTGTACACATTCGCACAGTGTGCAGAGCTAGGCAGGGCACCAYGTTAATCCTGCATGCTACATGATGCTGAAGCACACAGTGTTACAGCATGGGGAATAATCTGAGAATTCATCTTTTTATAGTTAYTTGAATGCTTGGAACTGAGATCAGAAAGAATTGTCTATGCTTTACATTGTTAAACACAAATCGTAACAGTTCTGTACTGTTAGGAAAAAAAAGGCAAACCAAAGTACCAAAACAAACAGAGCYTCAAACCATCAAGTCTGCTCTCTCTTTTTTTCCCCCTCCATTTTTTGTACTTATTACCAGCAGCATTTGTCCCAGTTGGAAGAGGTTAGAGGCTTAAATCCCTTACCTGATCCGGGTGAAATATAAATGCTTCTCATGGACACTTGAAACATAAATTTGTCCTTTGTCTTAAGGGAAATATCCTCACAGAGAACCTCACTTGGCTGGGGAATTGCTGCTGGTGGGTCATGTGCATGGAATATTTATAGTTCAAGKAATTTAAACTTAATTTAGGCATACTAGAAACATACTTAGCCCAAATATCACACTTGAGAGACCTGTACTAAAATCATTATGGGACCTATTCRAAATGCATAGACAATATATCAAAGTACTTTCTGGTTTTAAACGGCTTTCAYCCTGGAGACCAGGGTGAACTGAGAATAAACCTTGAAGTATTTGCTAAAGTGGAGSTTGGTATAACAATAATTGAGATGGAGCTGAAAGTAAGATCAACTACATCCCTCCTGTACAGAGATCCCTGTATTTGACTCCTTCCTTTAAAAGTCAGAACACTTAAATGTTTTCTATTGCAGAAGTGTATTTCTGCCTGTCATGAAGTAAAAACAAATCAGGTCTTCATGCTTTCAGTGGTGCCTGGAAATCCTTATTTATTACCAGTAAGATGTGAACCACCTGGGTAACTTAAGCTGTTCCTTCTTAGACACTGTAAGCATGCCTCCATATTTGGCAGCAAATACTGGAAAGGGTAGAATAGCTGCTTTTCTGAATTTTCTTCTTTTTCTAAATGGAAAAGGGCTTTTTTTTTTTTTGCTTCTCCAGTACTAAATAGAGAGAAGTATGGGTCATTAGTTCTGGCAAGTTTAGTATTTGTAGACTTGTTTTCTTTGCCCACCTTAAGTATAGGCGATTCAGACTTGCAAGAAAAGGGTGCTCACAGCTGTTCTAGGCCTGCTGGCAAATAAAATTCGGTGCAGATGGTTGTCTGCCCACACTCTATTTATGAAGAGGCTGCAGTGTTTATRTTAACGGTGATGAGTTTGAGAGATAAAAATAGGGAGTTGTTTGTTGTTCATTTGTTCTTTATAGATCTGCAGTGAACTTTTTATAATGCACAAATTCGATAGAGAGATTTGTTAACCTTCTAGAAGAGCAGGCTGTCAAAAAGCCAAGCTGCAGACGTCTCAAATGCTGGAATTCTTATTCCTTGTTTCTTATACTTGTTCCCTTCACACCACAAGATGGTGCTGTGTACCCGCAGACTCCAGGCATCCTTTGCTTCAGTCGTTGGTGGATATTTGGATTATGAAAACTTGAAATGAAGTTAGAAATAATCTCTATCTACCAGCTGTCTTTTTCTCCTCTCCAAATTAATCTCAAAAAGAGGTTTTCCAAAATCACCTAAGGCTTTGTATATTCCTCTACAGATTATGTCTTCCTTGATATTTATTGAGTTCTGCAGCTTTGCCATGACTTGAGGGCTTAGAAAACCTTCCAGAGGCTMCTTCCAGATGCCATAGTTTCAGAGAAGCCATACTAAATAGCCAAMAGAAGAGCTGAGGTTGTGTCTTCTTGTCTGTGTTCATTCCTTGTGGATAGTTTGCTGAGTCAGGAGGATGTCTGCATGTTGCAGGGGTCTGCCTAGTTCTATATTTATTTATTTAGTTTTTGTGCAAAACTTTCAAGGGCTTCAGGCCTGGAAACTTAAATGATGTGATCTTGTCACTTAAAATAACTAGCAGTTCTGCTCTTCTCATTCTTCTACCATATGCTTTTCTATAGGTTTCTATTTACGTGAAGTTGAMTGAGCTTCTGCCACAGTGTGGGAAGAGACTTCTGGGGTAAAAAGAAGAAAAGTCAGTTTTCCCAAGCTTGCCAGGGTATTAGCCTGCCTAGGGTTCCTAAAGTGGGTTTTRTGTCAGTGTGGAAAGAAATAGAAGCAATTTACTAGCTATTTTTGAAGTTATGGAGAGAGAAYTTCCCTTTGCTCTGTAGAACAGATTCTTTACAGAATCAGGTGAAAGGCTTCTCCATCCATTATGTGTCCCTGGATGGACACACATAGCTTCTTGATTGTCACTCATATCTCTCTGYGTTGTAGGTGTGTGTTCAGTGTCTTCACAGCTCTGTCTCTCATTTCCTCATGCTTCTATAAAGAACAGTCTGACCTCACTTGTTCTCCCACTTTTGTTCTTAGCAGTTTGCAAATGCTTGAACTTGCACGTTGCTGTTTTTATGCTGACTGAGAGTGGATTCCTGATTTGCAGTTTCTAGTTTCCAATCCCCATAAGTAGTGTGGAGGTGATTAGTAAAGAARAGGTACAAAATCTTTATGTGCCTAAATGAGGCTGAGACCCTCCCTAGTTTTTGACTCCTTGTAACTTGTCCTGATTAATATGGAACAACTGCAGAGCAAGTCAGTAAGAGTTTTCCGTTTCAAATACCTAAATGTGTTTCAGCACCACTCCTAATGCACATCTTACAATTTTCATGGCTGTTACATTTCACTCAGCTTGGGAACTTTAGGACCTAACTATATTGATGACACCATCATGTAAAGAATGGTTCTTGCTTCCTTAGCTCATGACACTTTTTTGGTATAAGCAGTAGTTTTGCCAACAGCTATTAATCCCCAAGAGCTGTGGCATGGAAATTCCAAGTCATGCATGCTCTCCAGGGCAAGAGAAGCTTYTTATCTGGATACCTCTAGCAAGTTTTTAAGTTGCTAGTAAATGTTCCAATGCTCAAAGCTCATCTCTGATTTCTCACTCAAATTTAATTCCCAGATACAACTTCAAAAATGCTTCTGAGCGTCTTCAGATATACACCAGAGGGATTTTTAACTTCAAAGGTGGTGTTTCTCCTCACTTCTCAATCAGTGTCCTGTCTTTGCTACCACAAATATTTACCAAACAATAAAAGCTACTCTACGTTGATAGGTTTTTCTCTCCAAGTCCTCCCCAGATCCTTGTCTAGGGTTGTCTTTTCTTGATGTAATAATTTTGGCTTCAAGGCATAGGAGATTGAAAAGTATGATCAAGACTTTATGAATAATGCTGTGAGGSTGTTTTCTGCATACAATGTGATGCTTGCTTAGCCCTCCTAGAAAGTATGCATGTTAGCAAATAACTGAACTCTTTTTGATGTTCCAGTTAAGTGATTTGGGTTTACTACATATGGATTATACGGAGCTTTGGAGACCAGACTAGGCAACAATACACCAGTAATTTGAGAGCATTTTGGATGTGAAAGCAGGACATGGGTGAGGTAGACTAGRTCAAAGCAGGGCCTGTTCTTTGTGGGAAATAGCTGATGCTAGTCTCAGTAGTTTGGTAAGTACAGCTTTTGCCCTGGCTCACCTTGTCATCACCGTTACAATGCAGACTTCTGGCTTCTGTGTTAGCGTCTTCTCTCTGACTTGGCATTTGCTGTCTGATGGGGGAAATGGTTCTCCATCTTTTCCATGTGTTTCTTTCTGAAGGCAGCCCAGGACTTGTGCATGGCAGCAGCTGTGAGTTGACAGAGCTTGCAGTAAAACAGCGGGAGGACACATCAGAGCAGAAGAGATTGAATTCTCCAGAGACAGAATTTTTAAACTAGCAAGCGTGGAGCAAATTTTCCCTTGCTCCTTGTTCCCTTGTGGTTTTTTTTTTTTTGTTCTTTTCTTTGTTTTGTTTTGTTTTTTAGTGACTCCAAATTTCCTTTGGCATTTGTTACTGCTGTCTTGTACATCTTTTCAATCTGGGAGCTACTAACTACAGAAGGTAGTGAGACTATTTCATGTCAAAGGGAACTTCCTCTTCAAAAGGCAGTTGGAAGGTGGTGGTAGGATGAGCTAGTTTGGGATTAGTTATGTATCTTCCTCTGGTTCAATATGGCTCAGGCTCTGAGAAAAGTAGCCATTCTACTTTGATRACAAGTACATAGCTTACTTTGTGAGATGTTTTGAGAAGTGGAAGAAGATCTTGAAAAATTCTTGAAGAAAAGTTTCAACATCAAAACAATTCTGCTTTTGGCTTTAAYTAGGTGTGGTGGTCAGAGAAGAGAGGTCAAAAACTGAATTAGATTTTTATCTTGTCCAGATAAGTGAATGCTATTGACTAAATTCTGAAAACTGTTATTTTTTTAATTGGAAATCCAACAGGAAATTTTAACTGAGCCACTGTTCCTCATCTCTAGCATTTGCCCATTACAGCTTTTGACTTGTTGTTTTGGCAGTGTTAGTTCTCTCAGAAAACCGAGGTTGAGTTCAGATGTTCTCAGAAACCTGTAAAACTTGTAAACCTGATAATGGAAGTATCTCTTCCTAATTTTCTGAACTGTAATAGGAAAGTCCTTGGTACTGGGAATCCTATTCTTTCAATTACTTACAGGTATAATACAAACTAGCAAGCGCAGTGACCAGCTGCTTTAACATCCAAAGATGCTTCTGAGTAATGCTAAATCCACCTGAGAATGATCTTCTGTTTCACACACCAAAGAACAGGAAAAACCTTCTTAAGGCAAATGATTGTCTGTCTGAAGAAGCAGGGCACAACAAGGCCCACAGTCTTCCTGTGCCTTGAACATTCTGGCCTGGGCAGTAAATCTGTCTTCTTTTTGATCCAGGAAACCACCTATGGCAGAATTCCACTGTAACTCTCAGAGGACACCTAGGTTTTATCTCTTACTGTGATGTTAATGCTGGTCTTCATTTAACTGCATCCTTTCCATGTGTATGATAGACAGTCTTGCCCTTCCAATTCCTAGGAAACAAATTCTGACCAGGGTTTTTKCTTATTAGTACTCATATGGTATTGTGGAGACCTTCTCCTGGACTGCTGCAATGTGTGAGTTAGTGTCTTTGCTGTATTCATTCATTTGTTCACTGAACTGCRCTGGTTTGTATCATAAGTAGATATGACAGTAGGTCCTTTTGAGTTTCTGCACTTTTCGTGATATGAATAGCTGTGTAGGCACAGCTTGAGAACCTGAAAATATGTATTTGAAGTTAGATGGGCATAAAATGCAGGTTTATCACTGATTCTTAAAACAAGCATCCTTTAGTTCACCTAAAGACACACGCATTGGTAAGCCTTCAGAAAAATTGTGTAAAAATAAAGTTTATTCTAGTAAAATAATGGGTTAAGTGTTTAGAAAAGAATTTGGAAGCGATTTTGGGACAGAGCTTCTGAAAGGCTAATTCCTAAGCTTGTTTCAAAACCCTTTCAAAAAGCAATTTCATASCCCTGAATTAGGTTTCTTACCCTCCAGTGCCTAATGTTGGTCTTACATACTCTCTGCAGATTTGCAAAGAGATCACTCAGATCAAATTTTAAATCTCTGCCTGCCACTTTAGCTGTCTGTATGGGTTTCCATTAATATATTTTCACAATTTGTCCCTTAGCTATTAGAGTTGGTGGCAGTTCAAGTAGGCATTTTCTTCAGAAGGCAGCTGTGGAGGATCACCATTTGAATGTTTGCTTCACTGTTCAGATTCCAAGTAGAGGATTCTTCTGCTGCCATTTTCTGCCTTTCTCCTTCAGAAGAAATTAACMTAAAAAGTTTCACTTGAATATTTATTGATCAGGAGTAGAGAGAAGCCTGTTAAATACAGTGGAAATTGTTTAAGTAAGGTTAAGTTTAGACTGCATGGAAACATCCTCCTATTTTGCAAACTAAATGGAGCACTCACTGATGTCAGCTGGCTCCAGAACTATGAAAAGCCTAAGTCTGATCATGATTAAACACAGCTGAAAAAATTTGTTTTCTATCTGCTACCATACATGTTGCCATTTTCAGGGGATCCAATTTACTTTTTTTTTTTTTTTTTTTTTTTTTTGACATCATGGGAATCTATTCTTGATTGCATGAATAGGGTTTTAAGATATCTCAAATGATGAGAGAGAGGGAGCATTTCTATCATCTGGGGAAGGACACTAAAGGATCTTAAAAGCTGGAGAAGGTCCAGCAAGRAAGGTGATTTGGAGACATGAATAAATGTATATCAAAACAACAACAAAAAAAAAAAACAGTAAAGAGGCAATCCCTCTGTCTCAGTATTTCTTACTTTTCTGGGAGCATCTCTAGCTGAGGAGGAAGGATTTTTGCTGTTTATGTGAAGGAAATTTAATGGTCATTTACAATGGTAATGAATAAAGACAATTCTAGAAGAAGCCACTCAGAGTAAAAAACCCAAACAAAATAATTTTTGTCTGTTTTTTTAGTGATTACACAGCATTATTGTGTAATCAAAAGGCAAAAGTTTCAAGAATGTTTCCTCTCCTCCTACCAACAACCCCTTTGCCTCAGTCCACAAAAGAACTTGCTCTTTCTTTGAGTAAGGACTTAGTAATGGAATGACTGGCTGTCACTGAAGGTTAGTTGTAGATATCTCTAGAAGCAGTATTGTCATGCAGGGTTAGGCCTTGTTGATGCAACAGCTCTTTTGCTCTGTGTTGCATGTGCATTCTAACTTCACTGGAGATAAACAGCTTTTGTTGATGAACATTGAACAGCAATGGATAGTCTRAATGGAGAGAGAAGACAGCACTACACCACTACCTAGGCTGTTCCTGGGACCTGGRAATTATGCACTAGCAGTAAGTAGCTGAAGATTTGTTTCATTCTACAGAGGTTAGGACTATTCCTCTCTGGTTTCCTTCAACTGCTTAGGCACATTCCATTGAGACAAGAATTTTGATTCCTTGAAAAGGTAATATCGCACACAGTGTGATGCACTTCCTTCTCAGGGCTGATGCAGATCTCTCTTCTGAAGCATAAATCTCAAGTGTCAGCTGGAGGTGCTTCCCTTCCCTACTTCCTATGTGGGATCTCTGTCCCTGAGGAACCTTGGAGGGTCCCTGTTGCTCTTCATTTTGCAGTCTTCCTCTTTCCATCAGGARGGCACCTTACTGTTGATCAAGTGCCACGCATTTGCTGTACTATTTGGTTAATGTGATGGATGCCTCTTTCTCTGCCTCCACTGTTTGGAGCTAAAATGTGGTGTTGTAAGCTAGGAGGTGATTAACCTTTCCTAATGGGACTCTGCTGCAAGCGGGATCTCACCCACAGCATCTTCATTAGCCTCGACCAAWGCCTGCATTACCTCAGATTAGGTAAGTGGTCATTTAGAACACAGGAGAAGGAGGGGAGGAAGGGCTTATGAAAAAGTGTCAACTAGATTAAGGGCATTAAAATTTAATTAATGTTATCCAAGAATTCTGGAAGGCAGCATTTAATCAGGCATGCAGTTGAAAGCCTCCCATCATCAGAGGATTCAGTCACAGTGAGCATGGTTTTTGGAAGGAGGTATATATTGGTCATGGATATGGCCTCTGCAGGTACCATACATGTAACAGTCGCTTTAGGGTTATTTATTTAAATTTAGGGGCTCTTGTAATTTTCCCAAGAAGACAGAGCTTGCAACTGGAAGCTACATACTCTGTCTTAAATCAGTTAAGATTTTCTGAAGAAGCAGTGAAGTTTGTGTTCTACAGAAATACCTCCTCACTTTACCAAGAACAGTCTTGTCCAGACAACTTATCCATGGTCTATTGTTGGCTGAGCATCCCAGAGAATTTCTCTTGAGGGTCTAGGGCTTTCCAAGCACTTCTGCCTGAAATGTTTAGAATATCTTCAACTGCCCTGATAATATGGACTATAGGAATGGCTGCCAAGAGGGAGTTGCTAGATGAGATACAGTCATTGTGGCGAATTCCTGGTTTTTGAGGGTGTTCTTGGGTTTTTTGAATCCTAAAATAATGGTACAATGTTGTATGTGGGATGTATCCAGACAGTGCAGCTGTAACTAAGGAATGAAGCAAACAGGTCAAACCTTATAATTCTACAGCACTTCTCAGTCCATGAGAATTACTTTCCTGGTGTGCTGTAACACTTCTGGCACATGCGCATGTTGAAAAGATCAAATATTTACCATTGCATATGGGTCTGCAAAAGACTTGACTGCATCCTACTCACAGAAAACAAAGACATAATTCGTARTGATAACGTCGAACTCCATCCTTGTATTTTATGGAAAACCTTAATAGAAATTGATCTTTTGATAAGGGTGCATGGTCAGAAGACAAAACTGCATCTTTCCATGACTGATGGCCATCAGGAGAGCTGTCTGTCATGGAGCAATGTGTTGAGAAGTTTTTCTGCACCCATGAGCCCCTAAGATTTTTCAAGTGTTTTGTTTTCTGAGTTTTAGAGGAGGTGAGATGTTCTGTCTTCACTTGCTGGCTGTTTGTGGCTTTCATAATAAGATAGTGTAAAMATTCAGCTCAGGCTTACTTCCCAGGTTTGGCTGCTCCACAAGTCCCTCCCTTAGAAGCTATCTTGTTTCACCCTTCAGCAGAGTCCAGCCAGAGTGGTTCTTCATGTGGTTGTTCTGGCAGGTCACGGTATTTCAGAGCTGTACTTCTGATACCCTGGTGCTGCAGAGTGGATTTTACTGTGAAATGCAGAAAAGCAGAAGGCTGCAAGGGTCCTTGGGAGTCTTTGCCTTCAGTGCTGTGCTTTGTTAGGGAACATATTTCATAATACCTTTCAGAAATACATGAAATTTTATCCCTCAATTAGAGCAGCTTTTTGCCCCTGTTCCTGGTAAAGGCTTTTTAAAAGCTTCATTGCTCTGCTTATTAGAAACCTTTGTCTAATTTTCAGTCTAAATTTATTCTTTGGCAGTTTCTAACCATCTGTTCTTGTACCAGTATTGTCCTTAGTTATATAGTCATTTCTACTCCTCAGCTATTTCTACCCCTGGGTGTTCGTGCRCAGTAAATGTATCTTCTCTCAATATTTATTTAACTGGTCTGAACAAGCCAAGCTCTTTTAATATTCTTTTTACCAGGTAGGCTTGTCTGTCCCCTGATAGCCTCCCTCTGCATCTGTTTTAGTTATTTTTCCTTGACCAGTATTGTACATACATTGGCATTTATTCACGTTCAGAAAGCACAGTCCTGAATTTTTGAAAAAGTTTTTGTGTTTTTTTTAACTGGTTATCATGTGGAAGTATTACTCTCATCTGAATTATGCTATTGGTTTTCCTCACAGGTTTTACCTTCTTTGATACTCGGGAAATAGGAGTAAATAATTGCAGTAATGTCTGTGCAGTGCTGGCACAAGATTAAATGTAGACTWGTTTGTGACCCTGGGGATATGTCCTTTTCTTCCAGCAATGACAAGAGTGGCTGCAGACCCTCCTGCTGTCCTTTTCAGAGGTGTTTGTGGGGCCTGGTTGGTGCCTGGTTTAGATGTTTYTTGCTAAGCAGACCTTGTTGAAGCWTGGCACATTCAATTACGCTGTAGACTTGCTCTTAYCTTTCACAGATACTTGCCACAGGGATGTTTGAACTAGTCAAACTCTCCTTATGGTCCATGAAGAGCAACAGAATCCTCCAGGACCTGCATCCTCTCATTCTAGAATAGGTATCTTTTAAGCTTGGTACTGTTATGAACTGCTTATGAACATTTTTGTAAATAGGATGATGCATTCAGATTAAAACCACTTTTTGTACTGTTTTTTTGCAGCCCATGTAAGCAAAGTGGGACTAATAGCAGTTCCATATCTTTCAGATGTGTGACAAGGAAAAGCACAAGGGACTGCCAGGCCATTCAGGGTTTTTAAACTCTAAAAATGATAGGTGGGGAAAAGCAGAGAAGAAATKATATTCTGGTTGAATGATTGCCTGTGGGAAGAGCTTGTTTCTGTCCACTACTGAGAGATTATTCTGCCTCTCTCTTTTGGAAGCTGAGGGCATGTCTTGAGGAAAAAGGGCAAAAAAAAAAAGTGAAAGGAAGAATAAAAACCTGCAACAGCTCAAGGGGTTGGAGGACTCAGAGTGGATGTGTTCCAAAGTGTGTGCTCTTTTGGCATCCTGGTGAAATCCAGAATTTAATTTTCTTTTCTGTAGAACAAATAGCTGCTTCCCTTTTCTTCAGAACCCTTTGTCCYGTGCTTCTCTAAAATGGATCAAGTGACTTCCCTTGGCAAGTTTGGTAACAAGCCATGATGGAACAGATCAAGCAGGTTAGGGGCTCTTGTCTCTTTTCTGAAAGAAGAAATCTGACATATGAAGGGTACGTCAGAAGTTTGCTCTAATGCTGAATTTATAGCATGGAAACAGGTCTGCAACATGAGCCAATTCTTCCCAGCAGCACAGCATGATTTTGGGTTTCTTTAAGTTACTGGGGAGAGACAGATAAAGGAAACAAGCTAGGAGATAAGCTGATGTGCCCTTGTTTTGGCCCTATACCACTTCACAGAAACAGAATCAGGTCACTTATCAGCCATTTCATTTAAAATAAGGGAAGTGTCTTAAAGGACCCTCATCTGTTGAACAGATAATGTGGATGCTACTGAAAAGGAAGCCTGATTAGGAACTGTCTACTAGGTAATCTACTGTTTATTGGTATAAATGAGTAGTATTTTGGGGTGACATGTAGAAGTAAGCAACATATGGCATTGACTGTAAATGGTTCCCAAGTCTGTCAAGTCTTGAACAAGTAAGGAAAACAAGAAGCATTGGGAGGCATTAGGCTGTTGAAGGAGAAGGGGGCCTAAGTGAGTAGGCATGCTGCTTGATTTCTTTGAGTATTTCTCTCTAGTCTGCCCAAATGGGGCTCACATCAAGTGATAAAATTATGATTTTTGCAGTATAGAAATATTTCTGCCTAGGAGAAAATATCTGTTGAATAACCTAGTCCATAGACCAGCAAGAAGAATGTGAATGCTAYAGAATAAGAGAGATCTGAAGGCCTTTATGGTGTTGTCTGATGCCAAAAATGGCAATGTGACCTCAATCTAAAGAACAGGATGCCATTTCTTATATATAAAGCTTTTGAGATATTGAGAAGCTGTTTGCAGAATTAGACTGTATAGATATATAACCCTTTATAAAGTCATTCTAACATTTTTACACTTCATGATTGGTTTTTATAGACTATGATAAATAAGTACAAGTGTACAAGTATACAAGAAAAAGGCAAAGCCCTAACAATAAGTCTTAGCAAAAGTCAATAATCATGTTTTATTAATATATAAGCTTTCCCACAGCATTGCTGAAATCCCAAAGCAGCAAAATGGTCTCTTTATCAAGTTCCTTTTTCTTTACTGCTTGGCTGTTAATAACTGTGGCTTTCCCCTCCCTTTTACGTGAGATCCGGGATTCAAAAAGGATGACTCTTGTTTTTCAGCCCAATTTGAATTAAAAGTAGTGGCAGACAAATGTCACTGGTGGTCAAAAAAAAGTCACAATGATTTATTTTTTAATGTTATTATCATAGCATCTCTTGGTACAAAGAATGATTCTTTTCAACTGCAGTTATAGCGTTGGCTTTTCCCCTTTAGCAATCTTTTTTTGTGTTATTTTGTTGTTCTTGGAGGATTTAAATCTTACTGTTGGAGCCACGTGACATTTTTGGCCTTTCTGTGCGAGGGGAGCTAGTAATCAGCAGTTGAGTTCTGCTCTGGCACACCCGCCTRTTGTTCTCTGGGGTGTCTTTCTCACTGTAAAATTTTCCACACTAAAAGAATGACATTCCCAAGTCCCCTTGCCTTACTAAAGTTTGGGGTCATTGCATGCACTCTAGGGCCTGACTCTTCCTCCCTCTGGAGCTCTCATTATCATTTACATCTGCAAGACATGGRCACTAAAATTTAGTAAAAAAGAAGCAGATGTATTCATTTTCAGAGACATAAAATACAAGGAGTAGTGTTGTAAGAGCTCCATGAATCTTTCAGTGACATATGATCACTGGCACTTGTGCTTCTGTAGCACTTTTCATTGCAAAGTCCTTTTGGTATTACCTTCATATGAGGGTAATACTCCACACCTTTGGGATAGACTGTGATGGAGTTTCAATAGTGTGTAATACTATCACTCACACCATTTAAAGAAACAGATGAAGGAAAATTCCACACCACACTGAAAGCAGGAGAGTTCAAGGAAGCAAAATGGGCTTGATCATGCTAGAATTGCATGTGCCCTTCTTTTTTTTGCCAGTCTTATGAAGGGTTAAGGAGACATGCTATTGTATAATTAAGACATGTTTTGAAGTCTTTCCATCCTGAAGTTCAATGAACTGATGTGAACAGTGTATGACAAAAATGTGCATAAACCTAAGAAGGTTAAAAAGATTGATACAGGAATTGAGTGATGTATCTCCAGTGCTGGCTTGTCAGTGAACAATTCCAGCACCACCTGGACCTCTCGGGTTCACATAAAGCATCCTGGAAGRAACAGTGTGCTTGGAGTATGTGCCTGCCCTCTAACTGAGCAATAGAAGTAATTTCTCGACTCTGTTTTTCAGCACTTGTTTTCAGAGCTTGTCTGAATTTTGGTAAAATCTTCATGAAATTACTTTGGGATAAGAAACTTAGGGAAGCAGATACTTTATTAAAACTGATGAAGTAATGTAATTAAAGCAAATAAATATATTATCTAACATAGATGTAGCTGTTTCTCATAAGTGAAAAATATTTTTCACTATATGCATAAGGCAAAAATTTCCTCAGAATAACAATTTCATTGTCCATGAAATTATTCTTCTAGCTTTTCTGACCAGCTTCAATCTCTATGTAGATAAAAGTTCTTTTCATTCTAGGATTGTGAGGTCCCATGTATTTCTGGTTTTGCATCCAGAATTGTCTCCTTTGACAAGGGACTCCTTCTCTCCTTTTCCAAGTATTTTTTTCTCAAGTTACTCATGAAAAGTAAGATTTTTATCCTTAATAGATACAGGCTGCAGTCATATACTAGCAATACTCATTTTCCAGATATTTGACCACCACCTCAGAGATCATGTTCTGATTTGGGTGCTCTTGATTAGATGGTGTCTTTTTATTAAATCTCCTRCTAAACCTTCTGTAATTCATTCTAGTAGTTTCTTTTGTTTAATGCCTTTTGTTTAACAAAATATTAATATTGGCCATTTCCAGAGACCTTCCCTTCAAGACTCAAGCATGTTTCCATAATGTGTAATGATGCCTTACCTTATTCTAGTGCCAGAGGACTAAACAGGCAAGTAGTCAAAACATCTCTGCTGTAGAGGTGTTAAAATCTCCTGAACAACTGTATCTCTCTTTAATTGTTGAGCTGCTGTAGGATCTTACTTTGAGGTGGCTTATTCGTACTGGACAGCTGKGATTACACTGATGGCCTGTCTTGATTGTCCTGCTTCACCTGACAGTAGCATGAGGCCCTCTGAGCTTGTTGGCAAGAGCTTCATGTGGACTGGAGAGGTCAATTKTCTTGTAACAGGCTGGGGAAGTTGATTTATACAGTGGTAGTCAACCCAGGATGAGCAGATGGGCACTGACAGGGCAAAGAACTGTGCTGTGATGCTGGAATTGAAAGATTAAGGGATGTACAGGGAGGCAAAATGTAAAGYATGATTTTTGGGGGGAGAGGAAAAGAGTTCTAAGTGACAACAGCAGAGTGCAAAACACTTGGTTATGCTKTGTAAAGGAGTGGAAACAAGGGATGGATAAGGACATATAAACTGGCAGCAGATTGTGGTTTATGATARTGACAATCCCAGAGGAATGTCTTTCTCTTGGTGACATTGAACTAAATTGCATTACTCAAGATGTGTACTAAGGATGGGTAATGAGATGTGTGCATGGGAAAGAAGAGACTGCTGCTTTTATGATGGTATGAAATGACTGGGATGAGTGTAGGAGTGTGCCTGCACACACATACACTCTGTGCTTCTGAGAGCAGGCACAGAGGAGGGAGGCAGATGCCAGGGCAGGGTGGGCTGAGCAATATCTGTTTGAGAGCCCTGTGTGAACCTGCATTCAGTGTGTGCCTACAGTGCTGGATGCTGGCATGTCAAGTGCAGCAAAGATATCTCTACTACTCTGGACCAGCTGGCTACCTGTGTACCCTGCCAGTCAAGGAATCTTGCATTAGCCATCTAAATGGCTACTCAACTCTTCAATTACCGTCCTTTTGGCTATGTGAAAGGGAAATGGATACCTGTGAGATCCTCAAGGTATTTAAAAACACCTTGAAAGAATCCCCAGATAGCCATTATGAAAAAGGAGAGTGATGCAATGTGTATCTTTCACTGCTTCTCTGAGTATTTAAAATAACCCAGTCTTTTTTTCTCTCTATCCTGAMCTGCAGGCGACTGTCCACTCTTTTGGGTTTGGGTTTTTCGGTTGGGTTTTTTCAGAGTTTTGGTTTGATATTATTATATTCAGTAGTAGTAGTAGTATTAATTTGGCTTTAAGATGGTAGTGCCTTAAAGCAAGGTTTGGTCAGTGGAATAGCTCTGCTCCTAGATTTTTTTATGAGAGAGATTCTTAGTTTGGATTTCTAAACATTTGAGAAGCATCTGAATACGTGGAAGAGACTTGCTGATACCTAGGCACATCACTAGCTTTCAGGGATGCAGCCTTTGGTCATTGCTTCCTGTTGCAGTACCTTCTTTTCCCAAAGGCAAYGAGGAACATTTCCTTGAAGAACATGTCATCTTAGAGCTGACTTGTTCCTGAGAGCAGTGAGAGAGTCTTTGCCAATGCTGACTGGAGTAAATTCACTCAGGCTGATGGCTGATGAAGGGATGGAGGATTTATAACTTATTTGAGTTCCCATACATCACCCTCTGTGTCGCTTGCTTATGATGGCCCTGACAGGAGATAAAGAAGTGCAGGAGGCTCAATGCAGGCCATAGTGACAGTCCAGGGACAAATGTCTCTGTTGGGTAAATTGATTTGAATGGTTCTGCTGAAATATTAGGCTGGGCTGAAAATATGATTGCATTTAGTGATCCAGCTAGCTTTGTATCCTGATGGAATTCCAAATGCAAGGAAAGTTAATTAAAGTAACTTGTGTATGTATTTTGTCTAGAATAGCAGACATGGATTTTTTTTGACATCTCTGTATGCTAATCTTTTACCCATATCTTATCAATCTAAATACAGTCTTGTATTATTTCTAATGTAGTGAAATTGCCATGAGGCTGATAAATATCAGTTGTAATTTATAGGGTGTTTATTCAGGTAATGGTGTACAGAATACTTTTTACAGCCCCTAGAGTCTAAACTGGTAGACACCTAGAGGCATAAAAATGCATTATGAAAAGGCAGAAAACAGACAAATTGTTTTATTTTCTGAAGGTAAAATTTAATGGGCATAAAACTTAATATGGTGTTAAGAATCTGTGGTGGGTTTTTTCTTTCATATTTTTTGTTTGTACAATGGATACAGAGCTTGAAAAAAAGTGGCTGGCATGAGGATTGTTTAATTAAATTTTTCTGAAGCCGAATACCTTGTTTTCTTTTTAGTGCTGCCATTGTGTCCCCTGTGAGTCTGAGCCAGCATTTCCCCCCAGCTGTGAGACGTCTGACAGAGAAGGGTTGAGAATGGAGGCTGTGCAGGAGGGAAACCTGCTGGCTCTGCAAGCTGTGCCTGCAGAGTGGCTGGCACACAGCTGCTCCCCAAGGCTCTCACTCCTTTTAGATGCTCTGTGGTGCCTATCAGATCTTTTGATCACTTTAGGGCTTTAAAGAAAGTAAGCTGTTCCATGCTAGCCCATGTCACTACCTTCTATGGTAAGAGAACATTTCTGTACAGTCCTTTATAGCAGCGAGTTGTGAGCCACAGCTGTCCTTGGGCTTGAGGTGGTGTCRAGTCAGTGTTTTGCCAGACACCTGGATTAAAGCTGTGTACAGTTGTTCTCGAGGTGCAATTTGAGGAGGTTTCTTTTATGTGTGTCTAAATTTCCAGCGCTGCTGGGAAATTGCCAACTGTTCTAACTCTCCTAATTTTGATCAGGGAAGCTGAGGTGGGGAACAGAAAATGACACTTCACTAAGTCTGCTTGTTATGTAAACTGAGAAGTGGGCCAGAAACCCAAGATTGGTCCATCTCTCTTTTCACCAAGGTACACATGACATTGCTCTTTCATTGTTTCATATTTTGTTGTTGCTGCATCCGATGTTTTCAGGAAGGACATGGTTTTAGAAAGCATTGATAGCTGACAAGTAATTTTCAACTTTTTCTCTTGAGACATATCTGTTACATTAAGCTTTTCCTTCACATAGCTTTCCTATCTACTATTTCCTGTAAATGAGTGGCAGGATTTGGATCACTATTCTTTTCTGGTTCAATTGATTCCTCAGCAGCTCTAAATTGCAGGCATCTCCTGCAGTGTGGATGTCGAGATGGCTTATAGGACACTGCCAGGAAAGCCTAGAGCATGCAGATTTGAGAATAATCCAGCAAAAACTTGCTAGAGTTCAGACTGCAAATCATGTGGTCTCCCTTCTAATCTGTCATTTCTCATCAGTACAATTACAGAAGAGATTATCCCTAGTGGAACTGAAAAGGCAGAGGGCTTTGACCAGTGAGCCATGGATAATTGGGGCAAATATTWGTGGAGGGCTCAGTCTCCTGCAGCCAGCAGTGGTGACAGGTGGCATGACTCTGGCACAGTGTTGTGGCATGGAGACAAAATGTCAATCAATCATGTTTTATTGCTTCAAATTTTCTCAGAGCGGAAGCACAACAAAATAAATSTACAACACTTGCTGTACATGAACAGTAAATATACAAAAAATGCGTCACATATTGCCAAAATTGCTGGTCCAGCATGTACTGTAGTAGCAAAGAGAGTATTCTGAACTCAGACTTGGCTCTGTATCACTCTATCACTCACAGGAGTCAGATCAGATATACTCTCTTTTCTTTTAAAAATACTGCATTGTCATTTCAGACCTCTGACCTAAAACTTGAAATTTTCTGCTTGATTAAATTTTCCCATTTCTTTCCCAGTATAAAGAATCCACAGGCAGGGCAGTAATTGACCAGATGATCCTGAAACTAGTTGTTTTCCTCATTTGCTCGAAAGCAGTTAGTAGGAAGATTGACAATAAATTGTTTTAATTAAATACAAATATCAGAGTTTTTTAGTACATCTCTGGATTGGATGGACAGTGTAATGTAATATCAGGGGTTTTTTGTGTGTGTGAATACTGTAATTAAAGCATTGTTTTCAACCCTAGAAGAGGCTGCACTTTATCAATTGTAACTAACAGTACAAATCTACCTCACAGGGACACTTGATTGCCGATGTTTCCAACTACATTTTAATATTCTTTGAAAAATGTAGAAATAATGCAAAGCATCTATTCAGAATAATAAGGATAYTGTGGTGGAAAGTGTTCACTTTAAGCAAAAACTATTCGTGTTGGTTGAGAAAGTGGTACTTTGCTGCAGATCTTGGAATAAATAATGTAGAGCCTTTTTATTAACTCTGTAAGTAATGGCTCATGTCAGGGTCCAGATTTCCTCATTACTTCTTTGGAAAAAGCTTTATTAGTTTTTTAGGAATATGTGGTCAGAGATAACAGACACTGGTGTCTGATAACAATAAACTTACAAAGGGGATCTGGTCTGTGCTGCTTTTTCTCTGGCAGAAGTGTGATGAGCTCCAACTTATTAGCCAATTCACTTTTTTGTCTCTTCATTCCAGTACTGGTGGTTCTTAAAACAGCTTCRGTTGGAAAGGGCCTTATAGATCATCTAGTTCCAACCCCTACATTTCCCACATGTAGATCTGTTTCTTCAGTAAGCCAARAGAAAATGCCTGTGTTTTGGCAGAGGGCAGTGGTGTTTCCAAGGGGTCAGTGTTGGAGCTGATACTGCTTGATGCATTCAGTAATAAGTGAGGTGATAGGATAGAATAATCCCTGTCTTTAAATTTGCAGGGAGCACTAGATTGTAGAATCAATTGGTATGCTAAATGTCTGGGTTGAAATTCAAAGACACTGCCATGGCCTGGAGAAATGGGTTGCTAAAAGTATTAGCCACTCTAAGTAAGCACTGTGTGGTTAGGGTTGAATTTGGAATCTTGTTGCCAACTGAGAATGGTTGTCCTTGTTACTGTTGCCTGCCTAGTATCAAATAAAAAAATAAGCGAGTACCAGATTTATAGCAAAAGCAACTCCAAATCCTACCTACAGAACCCCTCTTTTCRTTTCTATACAGATGTCTTTATAAGGCTTCAAACAATAAAATCTGAAACAATCAAACCTAGGAAATCATATGCRGATTTTGTTTCCCCACCAAAGGCAGCAAAGAAGATGGAATTGATTTGATGATCTCTCCTGATTACATGGTAGTGATCTGCCAAAAGCTTTTGGTCTGCTGAAAGTTTGCCAAAAGCCAGTTTTTAATATTTCTGGCAGAAGAAGGCAGCTGCTTCCTTCAACCTACATTCAAGACTAAGGGGTAATGACAATGAGTTAGGATAAAAGTGAGGTTGTATTTAGAGGCTGTGCAATGTGTCCTCTGAGGCTGCCTCTAATCAGAAGGYAAGTTGCATACACTTGAACTTGACAGAACTTTATAGCTTTCTATATGCAGAGAAAGCATTTCACTGGCGGTTTTACAGAACAGTGTCTTCACACCTTCATTTTTATAACAAAGAAGAATTTTCATTAGATACACCAGTGTTAGGTTGTTTCTGTTTCTGTAACTTTTTTTAGATATTAATTTCATTATGTCCTCGTACACAAAGACTAGCATATAACTAATGAGATGTAGATTAACCTGGAATTTTGCTTGGATGTTGTTGAGAGTTCAAATGCCATCTTCTGAATGCTTTCAAGAGTCTGGAGGCACCTGGAAGTCTGTGGGTCTGCTTTTGAGATGATGTGTTCCAGGCAATAATCAGAGATAAAGAATCATTGCTTCAGTGGCTGGCACTTTTACTTTGTTGTTTTGAGTTCTTTGTTATGGAGCTGGCCAAGAGTGCAGCATTAACAGTTTTGAGTGAAATACATGTGTTATATTCTCCATTCRTTAGTGTTAGAATGTGCTTGTGCCTTAACAAATGATAAATTCWTTCATGGATTGTCACAAATTATAACTGTATGTTCCTCATCTGTCACAGAATATGAATGAACCATGGACTTCAATGCAGCCACTCTGGCTTGCCACATATCACTGAGCAGTCATTGTGTTTGTAAAAGCAAGGATTGAAGTCTTGTCAACTGCTATCATAAAAAAAAAAAAAAAAAAATAAAAAAAAAAAAAAAAAAAAAAAAAAAAAAAAAAAAAAAAAACCAACAACAAACCAAAAAGTACCCATATTCTGATTTTGATTTGATGTGAGAAAAATATTTAGTTCCAGCATTTAGGTCAAAGTAAGGCAACATGATCCATTCAGAGCCTGAGACATATTTTGGAATCATATTGCTTATTATTAGCACTCCCATTTACTCTTTACGTGACCTAGGAATACCAATTTGCTCTCTCTATTTTTTTTTCTTTTTGTTAGCCATCATATAAAGTTGCATCTCTTTTCTTGTCATTTTATTGAAAATCATTGAATGAAAAAGGACAATAAAAAAGTTCTGCATATTTTTGTTGGAGCGATTTTTTCCTACTCATAGTTTGGATTTTAGTGTCCTGTCAGTGCCCCTGGAACACTATACCTTTCCAACTCCCCTGAATATTGGATTAGTAATCTGATCATTAATTTGCATAGCTTTGATAGGGAAAATGCTTCTACAATTTTTTGTCAAGTGTTTTGTATAGAAAAGGAATATGATGGCCCCTGACAACTCATAGGGTTATATGCTGCTAAATAAGTGTTTCACATCTTAAAAATGGGCTTTGCTAGTCATGAGTTGAAAAATTCTATCTAAAGAAAAGCAACATGATGGAACATAAACAGCTTCTCTGCACTGATTGTTTTAGTGAACTTCTGGCAGAGAAATGCTGTGATAGAAAGAATTTACTGTAGCCTCCTCATGTCCTTTGGATTTTAAGGTTTTTCTGTTTCTCTTATGGATTAATGTTTATTTGTTCAGTAGTCTGAACTGTACCATTGGAATTATTTCTGTAGAAAGCATTAATTTGTCAGGCTGCTGGGACACACTTCCTACTCCCAGCTGCCATCATCAGAAAGTTGTGTCCTTCCCTAAGCAGCTGCTTTGGAAACAGCTGGCACAATCTAGCCACCCTTCAATTTGTGCTTTCTAGCAGCTGTCTGGCACGTTGATATTTCTGAGATCATCCCTCTTTTTAACGAGGCACCTCTGTGTGTCTTTATTGTTGCTCCTGGGTGTGCTTTAGGTCCCAGCAAAATCTGTGAGCTCCTTGGTCATCACATTGGATTTTTCAGTGGCAACATGATGGCTTGATACGTTGCTCCTGTGTTACAACAGATGTGGTATTGCAGTGTGGTAGAGGGAGGACCCTGATAGAAGTGTCAGCCTAGAGCTAACCAGTGACATCCAGTCCTGGCTGCTGGACCCTGGCACTGTCTATGCTAATAATAGCTCTCATTTGTCCAGCTCCTTTACTGGAAGAGGGCCTGAAGCAATTTATGAGCTGCACTCAGGCAATATATCCACCTCYGGTTTGAAATGAGACAAGTATGTGATGGTGCACAACAAAGCTGCATGAGTTTCAGAAGGTGTTGGGTAATTAATGAGAGCTACTGGGTGAATGACAGTCTTATTGTCACGTGAAAGAGCGGACAGCCATGGGATTCTCTTTAGATGTCTCCCTTTGAGGAGGAYGTCTGAGCCAAAGAGAAAGGGCCAAGAACAGTCTCAAAATCTGGATTATGGCGATTTGTCATTTTCAATTATTTCCTTCCCAGGAGCTACACCAATGTTTGTTCAGCAGATCCTGGCTYCTGGGAGGAGCCCAGAGCTTCTGTTGGGCAAAAGCTGATGTAATCAGAGCATTTAATGAGGATGTAACAGTTGAGCACGTGCTCAATTGTAAGGCTGGTAAGTTTTAGAAGTAAATCTGCTGGAGCTTTTTGCACACGTTGTTGTGCAAAAGGATTGTGAGTGTGAGGAAGCTTGTTCAGTTTATTAARCATCTATGGAACAGTTAATGAGGTTTATTTAATTGGAGATCTCTTTCAGTGATGAAATGCACTGATGGAATGCTAGGTGAGTATGTGAACTGAAGCTGATGTACTCCAAAACCCTCAGAGCAACTAACTTTGTATCTCTGAGTTAAAAAAATGTTAATCAAGTTTATCAGGAACTGTCTCTCATAAGCAGAATTTCTATGTATGAATAATCATCTGTATCTTACTCATAACTTACCATGCATCCCACTCTGATTAAAAAGTCTTTATTCAAAGGAGGAGATACCAGAAGGGTATGAGGATACTGGACATTAGGTAACATTCAGTATTTCATCCCTTTGGGATGGTTGGATTATTTTATTAACAGGAGACTGGAGTCATGGTGTGTGTGTGTGGACTGGCATTCTTCTTCCTGTAGAGTGCTACTGAAATACCTGTGGCTTTAGAACCCCATCACCTTTTTCAGGGWCTGGAGCTGAGAGGCATAGAAAACAGACCTCTGTCTTTGCAAATGCACAGCTTGTGTGGAACCTTCCCTGTTGCTACTTGTCATTTCCAATTTTCTTTGTAGGCAGAGCTCTCTCCTTTCTCTGATTGCCCTGCAACTCAAACAGGGTCTCTTTTACTGCTTCCTAAATATGGCTTTGTAACACTTCTACAGCCTTAGGGGAAGGATGGTTTTCTCTCTGAAGTCCTTCAGCCTTTCCACAGCCCTTGACCTCATCATCTGAGCTTCTTTTGTTCCCCCTCTCACAGGGCAGAAGAGAGGAGGATGGAACAACTGCAGATGTACCATTGGTCCTGTGGACCAGGGGATTTAGAAAGAGAAATTTCTGACAAAGAAACACTGGTGAGGAAGAGAAACATATACTTCCACTCATGCAAGGCAGTGCAGAATAAATACCCTGAGGCAACTGCAGCTCTTATCGATTTCAGGTGAATGGAGATATGCTGTTTGGAATCAGATTTGCTCAGGTGTTAGTGACCTCCTGCCTTTACAAACTCCACCAGGATTGTAACCACTGTAATGCTAAAAGGTCATTAAGTTTCTTTCACCTAAGCAATGAAAATCAGTGTGAGATAGAGGACAAGGTGCTTTGGAAAAACAAAGAAAAAAGATACCAAATAACAAAACAGTTTTGTCCTGAAGGTGTTTGATTACTATGTGTTGGGAAGAAAGTAGGAATGGGGTGTTTGCTGCTTTTCTCAGGAGTCAGTGAAAGTGGTGAGTAGCAAGTCATTTCTGGCTGTGCCAGAGAGAAAATGTGTTGCCATGCCTGAGTTGCTCAAGATCCATACTCAACTTTCTGTTCAACTGAATCCCTATTTTTGTGCACCTGCTTCATTGCTACTGATGATAGTGTCCTCAGAATTTTTCTTAAGGCCTCACATAAGATGCTGAAGATCAGGACTTTCTCAAGCGTTTTCTTCTCCAAGTGAAGATGAGGATCATTACTCAATGCTCTCAGTACCAAGATGGAGAGTATCCTGGATGCATAAGATCACATTCCAGCAAAACTATTTTTTTTTTTTCTTAATTCTCTTGCCATAAATGCAGAAATTCTATTTCTCCTTAGGGTAGTATCTCTCTGATCAATAAAACTGTGGCAGTGTAATATGTATGTGAGAGGACCCTTAGATACTTGCTGTTTCAAGACATTTATTTCAATCTTCATATTTAGAAAAGACTTTAAAAGTGAGGAGAGCAAAATGCTGCCACAGCATTTGGTGGTGGTAGTGTGGAAATTGTATTACAGCAGTAGAAAAAAGGTCTTTGAAGGGCACACCTCCTGAGATGCTTTGAGTGGAGAGAAAGACCTCAATAGTTCCAGGATGGATGACCATGTGCACGCTTTTCTCTGTGTATCCATAGAGAGAGAGGAGAATTACAGAATGGCTGATTCAAATATGACTCGTCTGAGACTCCAAAAGGGCATTCAGAGTTAGCCCTGGTACCAAAGCTGTTTTGCAAATGTTCCTACTGCATGTGTCCCCAGGCTAGGGTTGTCTGTAGGCTTTTCATTTTAGTTCTGTACATGGTACACCCAGTGCTGATGTGAGCAGTAAGATGAATGGCTATTTATTTCATCTTACCAGAGCTAATCCATCATGGTGCATGTAGCAATTGGATTTCTGCACTCCAGAAAGCTTTTACTTCCAGATATTAAATAAATAAATAGATGTAAGGGCCTCTCTATCTCAATCTTTATTTTCTTTCTTCTTGTTCTTGTCCTTCTCCTTGCCTGCTGTGTAACAAATATGTTTGTTTATTTTGGTAAATATCCATCTTTTGAAAATAGCTTTATTTAGCACTTAGCCCACTGCAGACAGGAAGTGACTGATAACAGCATTATTCTGGCATGCCAGAAAATAAGAGTCAAGATTTCTTTTTTGATTCCTTGATTAATTGCAAACAAATGTTTTCATTCCTATGGATCAACAAAGACATTGCTTCAGGTTGGAAAGATGCAACCTTTGCTAGGTCCTATTAGTAGCTTTCTGTTGGAATTGATTATTCTTTTCCTTTTTTGCTGTTTCAGCAAAATAGATGAAATAATGATTAATACTTCATCACCTGAGGTTCTCTCTGTAGTCATTAATAATATAACAAATTTACCCACCCCTTATCACCTCTAGTTTCTTTATAACATWCTACTAAAATTTCCAGAACTGTTTAATTTTTTGTTTCTATTGAATATAAAAGCTTTATCTAAGATATTTATTCAATCACCTTTGGTTAATTTTAATTCCAGAGACATCCCACTGACCCACCTGTCTACTGTATATGCAGTGCTCAAGACCAAACTATTTTATACTCTTTCCTATGTGATTGGTTAGTTAGGTGGGTTTCTRTTTTTACAATATATTCCCAAGCCTAACATTCCAGTTTCACTTTATATGCTAAGGAAAAACTCCTAAGGGTTACTTTCTCAGAATTAAAGGACAGTTTAGGGAGAAAACTAAAAGAATACCATCATGTTTCTTCAATTCATTATGATATCTGTTTGTATAAAGCATTAAGGAGACTGGAGGTGGGTTAGGTGGGTTAAGACATTGGGGCCCAAACTCTTTATTAAGAAGAGCTGTGAGAGGGAGCACCTCAACGTATAAAGAGTCTGTTTTTACTGGCTACTGAAGCCTCAGATTTTACTGTAGATCTTTGGGACGATTTATTTTTGAATTGTTTTTCTTTCCAAAAAAAAMCAAACAAACTGAAACCCATCCATTTTCTGTGTTCTCTTGGATTTTCCTTGGAGATGTTAACACCCAAACAGCCTGTAAAATCAGACAGCTTACATTTAAAGTACTAAGGCACAGTATGAAGGATAAGCATCAAGGTGAGGTAGCTTACCATAGGCCAAGAATGGTGGGGGAGGAGGAGAAGAAAAGCAGCTCAGCTGACATACAAGAAGGGAGGAAAATGAAAAAAAAAAAACCACCACACACCAGGAATGAAATGTTTTCCTGCTTTCCAGAGAACCTGCTCATAGCTTAAGATTGTTTGGGCTTTCTGCAGCTTTGCTGCCTTCCTTCCTTTCCAGTTAATTATTCATACACTTGGTACCAGCAGGCAAATTTTGTTTTCCTTTAGGTGTAATTAGAGCGATCAGAGGGTTTGTAATATTGTAATAAAAAGGCACTTTTGTTCTTTGTTTCCCCTCCCTTCCTTTTTTTTCTCTCTCTCTTCCTCTATTTTTTGCTGATGTCTGTCTGCTGACCACTGTCTGTTCACCAATCCTTCTGTCCTAATTTTTTTCCTATTCATTTAAGCTGTSTCTCTGCTTTTTTCTCTGTGTATAAGTGCAGTTACCAGTTTAAGAACTCAGATAAACTTCTGGACTGCAGGTTTTATGAATTCTTGCAGGGAAAATTGGCCTTGCTGTAATAGCTAGTGACTGCACTAATTCTGAAATGAGCAGAACTAAATTGCACCCTTGAGGGCAGTCATTTGTATACAATGTTTTTGAAGAGAAGTACATCAGAGGAAGAGGTTACAGCACAGGTTAATTTTTCTGTGCCTTGTCTTTGCATGTTTTGGTACATGGGGAGAAAAGATTTTCTTCATGCTCAGAAAGTCAAAGGTTTTATTAGGGTTTGGGTTTTTTCGTTATTGTGGGGCTTTTTAATCCTCTCGTGTGGATTCCGGATCATGACAGGAATTGAATTCTCTTTTGATAAACCACCCTTGTTTGCTTTGAGATATGCAACAGACTTACTAGATAATGTTGTTTATTAAATTGCTGTGCCCAGTGTGTAAACTTAATATTTTTTTCCTGCAAGGATGTATACGCATACACACATGTACACATTTCTGGGGCAGCTGAAGCTCCCTTGGCGCGGTTGTTTTCTTGCGCGTGTCAGAGCCGTTCAGAGATTTTGCACAATTTATTCAGTACATCACAGTACTTCTTTTGGGATCTGTTTGAAATGACCTGTGCACTCGAGTGTAAAAGGTGAATCATCAAGGAAGAAGGTTTTCTGTAACCAGCAGTGACAAGTAGTCCATGAGCACTTAAGATAATTTTGGCTAAATACTCTCTGCATCTTCTTAAGGCAGCTGCTGATGGGCTTCTTTTTAGAGTTACTCAATGTCATTAATATTATTTGTGTGATACTGCTGATGAACTCGCAAGGAGATGGTATTCATCAATACACTTAGCTGGTCAAGGTGAGACGTGCTTGATGGATAGGGGGCACACAAGTTGGAAGAGAGGACTTCYGCAGCTTTGTTCTCTGGCTGTAAATATAGCTTGTCCTTCCCAATGTCTGACTCCTTCTTAGATGTTAGTGTGGGTAGGGGTCTCTGAGAGAATTTGAACCATAAGAGGGCATGAATTTGGTGATGGCTTTTCCCATGGAAAAGCCTTGTTGACAAGGGGAAGGAAGAGTTGACCTCTGGGGTCTCAACCTTCCACGTTGCTTTCTCCTTCCTCTGCTGGTTGGTTGAAGTGATCAGCGCCAGTCTCAGCACTGAGTGGCAGTAGCACTCTGCCTGTAGCCCATGCAACTCTAATAGGGAAAGGTCTGCATCACAGGCAGTGTGAGCACCAGCTCCCTCTGCCACGTTCATAGTTGGACAAAACAAGGAAATGCCAAATGTGGCAGCTCTGACATGTACAGGCAGAGCTATTGAAAGGACCAACAGTGAGGAGCCACCTTCAATGGATTTTTCTTCAAATGCARTAGCCAATTTCCCACATATGAAATCCTCTTTTGATCAAAGATGGTATAAAAAACAAAAAAGATTTTTTCTGATATTTTTTGTATTTTTGATATCTGTATACTTCACACTGCACTGAATGCCAGAGTTTCTGCTGCTCTTCACTATTTGTGCAGACAGCCTACATCATCCTACAGGGGAGAGGCATTATTACTCCGATTTTTCACATATGAGAAATGACAGGGCTTGTCATGTCCAGAGAGCAGAAGCGGGCAAGGGTCTGCTGGTGAGCATTAGCTCATTTCTTTTCCTGACAGCCTACCAGTGCTGCTTGGAGCTAGAAAAGGTAAATGGATATGACAGTAATACCTCTTTCTGGTGGCATAGCTTGATCATGCAGTCAAAGATCCCCTCTGTGCAGGGTTGGTCAGGGTCAGCTCTTGGGTGAGTGAGCTCTGAAAAATACTGAGTATGCTTTGTGGAGAGGCATCAGCTTTTTGGTAGTGCCTGTGATCCTGCCTGTATTTTGTGTTATTTTGGAGGTGGAGAGTGAAGTGAAGGTGAGTCTCCTCCGAGCTGAAGGGAAGAGTGCCTCCTGTCAAAGACACCATGGGGWTAGGCTTCACTGAATCCTGTGCACSGTAGGTGATCATAGAATCCTTAAGGCTGCAAAAGACATCTGAGGTCATTGAGTCCAACCTTTAATCAAACACCTCCATGTCAACTCAACCATAGCACTAAGTGCCATGTCCAGTTGATTATTGAACACTTCCAGGGATGATGGCTTCACTATCTTTCTTGAAAGCCCATTCCAATGCCTGAACACCCTTTCTGTGAAGAAATTTCTCCTGATTTCCAACCTGAACCTGGTGCAGCTTGAAGCCATTTCCTCTTGTCCTTTTGCTAGTTGCTGGGGAAAAGAGGCCAAGCTTCACCTCTGAAGTTCAGGTATGCTTTTCCTTAGAATAAAGCTGTATATTGTTCTTGATGGTTTATTAGGCCAGTGGTATTAGCATCAGTATCCTGGCTAAGCAGCAAAGTCTCCATTTGTTTAACATTCCCTTTACACCTGCTTTGCAGTCTTTCACTTCAACCCTAGCTATGATTTAGCCTTTTTGGAATGCTGAGCAATTCCCCTTAAAAAACAGTGAGGAAACTCTGTTTTTTTAGTTTCTTGATACTTTCCCCGGTCTCTAAAGTTGATAAGTTGTTGCTTTGTCATTTATTCCAAGTTTCCTGGAGTTCTGTAACTTGTCTTTCCCCCCAGTTTGATTCAGAAACTTCTTTGCCATCCAGAACCTCCTCTAAAGAAAGCACATTCATTAGAAATAATAGTAACTTTGAAACCAATAGGCTGGAAAGCCACTTAGCCTCTGTGTGTCTGTAATGTGCTTTGTGCTTATCTATAGTTCTGACTTGCTTAGAGAAGTGCCAGGTATTTATTACAGAGCCCTCGGAGCCAAGGGATGGGAATCCCATGTGCTGTTCTTCTGGTAAATATTTATACCATAACAGTTGAGCCTGACAAATTTGATGGCCTTCTATGACCAGGGTTAGAGTGATGGTGGATGAGGGAAGAGGCAAAGCACCTGTCACTGTTCCAAATTACACCTTTGCCCCTAAACTGGAGAGACATGGATTTGATGGGGGGAGCACTTGGTGGATGAGGAATTGTCTGAATGGTARCGCTCAAAGAATTATGGTCAATGGCTCCGTGTCCAAATGGAGCCCAGTGATGAGTGATCCACAGGGGTCATTATCGGGACTGGAACTCTTTAGTGTCTTTGCTGGTGCCATGGACAGTGAGACTGACTGCACCCTCAGTGAGTTCTTCAACACCCAAATTAAGAGGTGTGGTTGGCACATGGGAGGGAAGGGACACCATCCTGAGGGACTTTAACAGGCTTGAGAGGTGGGTCTGTGCAAACCTTCTGATATTCAACACGCCAAATGCAAGGTCCTGCACCTGGGTTGGGGCAATCCCAAACAGAAATACAGGCTGGGTGAAGAACGGACTGAGAGCAGCCCTGAGGAGAAGGATTTTGGTATGTTGGTGGATAAGAAGCTCAGTATGACCCAGCAGTGTGTGCTCACAGCCCAGAAAGCCAATTGTATCCCAGGCTGCAACAAAAGAAGTATAATCAGCAGGTCATCTTWTAAAAGATGCTGCTCTAAAGACCAGTGATGTTTAGCTGTGGCAGCAGCTGTCTCAGCACATTTCTCAGGATTTGTCTTCTACTGTACCAGAAGCTAAAATTCTAGGCCTACATGATGGTGTTGATGGACAAAGTTTTACTGAGCCAGAGCAAGCACCTCATATCCATCATTCAGCCCACAGCTACTTTATTGTGCAATTTCTAATTTCACTCTCTTTGGTAAGTTTTCCTTGGTATGTGGCTGATTTTGGCAAACACATGCTGTTTTATTTAAGCAACCTGATAAGGAGGGGTCTGATTTCTTCTGTTTMAGGGAATTCCTTGTCATGATCTGGGAAATTACATACAATCAGTCCTGGGAAAGGTGACTGGTCCACATACTCTTTGAGAAACATTTTCTTCTTTATAGCTATTGGTGCTCTGGCATGCTGAAAACATTTAACTTTTAATGGTGGTYGTTGGTTTCTTTTCTCTTTGAATTTCTTGACTCTGGACTGAATCAGAGCTGCTTGCCTGTAAATCACAGGGCCTGAGTAGCTGATGGTCTGATGTTTTTGGTGATTTGCTTTGGGAATGGGATAAAATGAACTATTCTTGTAGCTATCAAGTCCTGGGTAACCCAGATGGTGCAATAGGGAAAGTAGGAGGAAAATCCTCCATCAAATAGCGCTGACTGTTGTCACCTCTTTTTAAACTTAAACTTAAGTATTATTTTATATTTTGATAGGGAGGTGGGCAGAATTTCATATTTAATAAACCACTATCTGACCAAATTACAACCCAAGTGATGAATATTTAATTAGATCTGTACTCAATGAAATACATTGCTGCTTAGCTGGATTCAGGCTGAGTAGCCCATAAATTGGTATTTTGGTTGTCAGCTTCCACAGTGCCCTGGACAGTAACAAACAGATAAATTCCTGTGGATTCCTTTATAAAACATTAATGTTTGGATTGGATTGTGAAGGGTTTAGGTGGGTTTAAGTCTTTTATCCTTTTTCTATTCCTTCAAGAAAAAAAAAAAGAAAAAAAAAAGGATGATGGAATGAAATAAAAAAWTTAGGAGTACTTTAAATATTGCAGTGCCAGCTGACTGCATCCCTCAAAGTTAGCAGCCCTCATCATTGCCACTGACATATGTTAAAGAAACATCTTTAGGAATGTGTTATTGCCAAGAATTAAAACAAGTGATAGCCATTCTTTCAAACTTTAAAAAAGTAGTACTTTATATGTATAGAACCTGAATGACTTTAATGTCATATTGCATTTTCCTTCCTCTTACTGCTATTAGTCAAACAGGCACTGGGAATACAGGATAATGTTTTTGCTATGTCCTTAGGATTTACYTGCAGGCAAGGTGTGGCAGATAGTCAAGTGCCCATTTGGGTTCAGTCAGTGAAACTGGTACTGCAGGTTTGGCTGAAGCCAAATCTCTGAGGGTTATCTTACAGCTTTGAGGTGAGGCAAGAATGGCACAGGCTCAGAGTTTGCTGCTACGCAACCTGTCCAGAACGGAGGTAAGAAGATCAGACTCTGAGGATGAGGGACGAGCAGCATCCAGTAGGTCCTGCTCAGTAATTTCATGTCTAAACCTCAGGGCAGTATTTTCTCTCTCCAGGTGCTGTGCTATTTCTGGGTCTGTCTTGGTAGTGTCCACTGAACAAACACTGACTATATTTCATGCTATATTATTGTTTACCGCAGCTGATCTTAATTTATATTATTATATAATATAGCAACGAGGCAACCCAGTCAGTGCAGATCAAAGGAATTAGTGCAGCTGTCATGTGGATAAGCTCACATTGTGCCTCACAACACCACCCCAGGCTCGCTTGAATCGTGCAGACTCAACTCAGTCTCCCTCTCATCGCTGTGGGTACAGCCGAGGATATGTAAATGCGTGCACGTATGGATCCTGTAGGTATTTACACATGCTTAGGCAATGCTGCCTTGCAGTACGGGTTATTATCTGGGCCTGACAGCAGCCTTTGAATGCAGGCATCAGTTTCCCATCCGAATGATGCCTGGGGCTGTCAGCAGTCATTGGGACGACTGGCAGGGTGTCAGCTAAGCTCTCCTCTCCTGGAGGAATATTACAGCAGCAAAGCTGACGAGGACTGTGACATCTACGAGGGAGGACACTGCATGAGGTCTGCATGGTATGCATCATCCCCTACTTGACGAGTTTTTCACAGCAGGGACTTTTTTATTGTTTCTATTCTTGTCAATATCTGTCAAGGTACCCAACATAGTTTTCTCCTTTCAATTCCTTTTTTCTTTTCTGTTTGCTTTCTTTCCCTTYGTAGCTCAGAGTCCCCAGCTGCCATCCATTGGGATCTCATCTTTGCTGATGTCTGGAGAGTCAAAGAGCTGGAGCAATGCAGTAGGTAGCAGTCTGCTTCCCTTCAGCTCTGACCTAGGACACAGCACGAAGCCAAGGCTACCTGGGACTGGTGGTGTAATTCGTTATCAAGCATGAAACTAAGTCTCATCTCCAGGGGAGGATGAAGTTCTTGGAGATTTCTCGGCCAGAGCAATCTTTTACCTTTCCAAATTATAGGTTATATAATAAGATTTTACTTTCCTGAGTTTCTATTTTAAAATTTGAATATAAAATCCTTTTCTTGATCTCTCTTGCACAATTCAATGTGCTATTTAATACTCCAATTTCATCTCAGTAATAGCATTTCAGGAAAAGTACAGAGAAATGTTCCCAAATACACTTTTAAAAAAAAATTGTTTGGTATTGAAGAATCACAATATTTTTTTTTACTACTTTATTTTTAAAAAGCACCTGTCTTCATAGGATGAATGAGATAGTATATGGATGGAGATCATGGCCTGATAGACAATCATCTTTCCTGGGGTCAGGTGCCAGAATACTTACTTGGATCTGATATATAATTATCCAAGACATTTGATGTGGCTTGTGCAATTGTCTCTTTTCAGAGAAAGGTTTGGCACTCAATTCCCTTTAAGAGAGAGCTGGGACATCTCTCTGAGATGCTTCTAAAAATGTCCTGAGCAGCCCATGTTTGTTAGGCTGTAGCCATGAATTCCAGTAGGTCACAGTGACAGAAGAACAGTACCTGCTCAGAGGATTCAGGATTTGAGGAGAAAGCAAAGGCAGGACACAGGGCAGCATTGGCAGCTGTCTGTCCCTGCTGTGAAAGCCAGCCTGGAGAGCTGTGGGCTGGGTTTGTTCTCACTGATGAGAGTTGTGCACTGCAGTTGGTGAACTGTATTGAATCCCCCACCACGCTGCCTTGCTTTGCTGCTGGCATAGCTTGTTGTGTTTATGAATGTGACAGTCAAACACATCAGAGGCRCAACTTGCCCACTGATCTGTGAGACTGCCTGCCTTGTTCAGTGGGAACCCAGCTGACAGTGGCAGAGAATGCACCGGGCTCAGTCGGAGGATTTATGTCTGAAAAGTTCCTTGGGACATGGCAGCCTAGGAGGTCTGGTTGTCCATTCATCAAGTTTAAATAAACCTTGAGGGGGGAGGTTATTTTCCTAGTCTCAAGACTGCTCTGAAAGGTGTTGGAAACTATTTTCCACTTCTAGTTAATCTATTTAACATGAACAATGATGTTTCACCATGATATAAAGTGGATAAAGAGGAAAAGGCAGGAAGAAGACTTCAAATGCAGAGCACAGTAGTTTTAGAAGAGGGTCAGAGGTCCTGGTCTTTCCCATGGTTATTGTGTCAACATACAGAATTGTGCTAAAACTAGGGTTTGTATTGGCATAATTATTTTGATATATATCACACCTAAATGAGCATAATTAGATAAAAATGATAAGCTATCTTAGCCCCTTTACGGTGGGAATGAAGTTGTTCTGTGAAATTTTTTTTGTTGTTTTCTTTTTCTTTTCCAAAAACAGTCATATGTTTTTCTGGCCTCCAGGTTATTCCAGGACATAATGTTTTTATTTCTGTTGAATGTAGCAAGCAATGATTGTTACATGTTGTGGTTCTCCTTTCGTGAGGAGGCATTTTACCTTCCCCCTCAGGATCTCCTTGTTTCTTGTGCTGTGTGAGGTTATTGTACAGGAGTTTCAGCTGTCTACTGTAGTTGTTTCTGCTGGAATTCGTATTTGTTTCAGTAATATATGGCAGATTATTATCTGGGTGAGGACAGGGCTAGTAGCTGCATTACACTGACTTGTAGCATTGCTGTGGCCTTTCTGAAGATAATTTCTTCTAGCAGCAGTTGCAAACTGTGCTTTCTTCATCTTCAGCTTTAGACTGAAAAACCCCTAATCAAAAACAAGGTGACATTTTCAGGTCTCCTGCAATGTAGTTAACTTTCCCCTTAGCCTCTGTCTCTGGTTGTTGCCCTTTTCACAGCAGCGTAGGATCATTTTCAGTGCCCAAGCATTCTTGGAGGGCAACAAATCTCCTTAGTGCTAGATTCCTATAATAAGAGGCAGCCCTGCACTTCTCCTTTTGTGCTCTGAATCTCATTTGCTAGATTTGCTGGTGTGTGTTTCAGTCCTTTAATTAAGTCCTCCCTTTGTCTCTCTATCTGCCCGAGCMTGGTTCCCATTTTTCTTGCTGCAGCACTTAAGCATAATTTGCTGTCAAACACATGCTCTCTGATTGAGGTTCAGCCAGATTTACTTGCAAATGTGTCTGGGTCAATAGCATTTGTTTCAATTAGATTTACAAAGAGCCATTTTGGTGTTCTGGCATGTTAGTCAAAGTGGAGGTTGTGGGGAGGGCCTTGGGCCTGCCAAGCACTTAATTAATTAATTAATGATTTTAAAAGGAAAAAAAAAG
>NW_026623232.1:7148910-7352553 GCF_030028575.1 Malurus melanocephalus
AAAAATAAATAAGAATGGAAAAAAAAAAGAAAAGAAAAAGCAATTGAAGAATCTGAGATTAAAAAAAAAAAGAAAAGAAAAAGCAATTGAAGAATCTGAGATTATTGGCCTGTGGCCAAACAGTGCTGTAGTAGTTTTTGCTAAGGATTAATCAATAGCCAGGGCTTAGTCTGATGGGTGCAGTAAAATACAGTGCTTTGAGATGTAAAAATTAGTAGAACCAGGCATCTTTGGGTGCAGATGGGGCTGTGGCCACAGTTGGCTAAATGAGCGAAAACCATTTGTAGCAGGGCTGAGCCAAAACCATAATAAGCTGAGAAGAACTAGCTATTATCCAGTATTATTTATTTATTCACACTTTCTCCTAAAATTGCAGGGACAGGGTTTTCACATGTGAGGAATTTGAATTTATGCATTGAGGTAAGAAGCTTGAATCATCTGCCTTGTTACCCCTGCAGTCACTATGAGGAATTTGGCTTCCCATGGATGCTAAAGGCATTTGTGYGCTCAATTACTTTTAATATACCCATAACTATCTTTCTAGATAAATAAAACAAAATCATTAGRTGTGTCCCAAATTGCTTGAATATCTTTTTCTATTTTTTCGGAGAATCTATTGAAGGACTAGGCTTAATACTGTGGTACTGTCCTAAACTTATCCTTTCTTTGCAAGGTTACCTTTCCCAGTCTTTGTGGTCTTTTGGTGGTCTAAGTGCAGGGCTCCTTGGCATGAAGCTGGTCTTTATATTTTCCTCCTGCTTAARTTGCTAAAGGAAAACTTCAGTAGAGTCAATTGCTAGTAATTTTAAAAAATTCTGTCGTTGTTTCACATGCCTGATGTCTGAGAACCAGCAAAACCTTGTAGTGTCTTGTGGGGGTCAAAGGAGGGATCACAGTGAAGCTGGGCTGGCAAGAGTTAGAGCAGTCAGGCAARCCAAGTTCCAGTTGGAGACACGCTGGAGTTAATGCATGGGACAGGAGAGGCTTTTTTGTTTTTTAAAGCTGCTTCTGCAGTGATCCCTGCAGTTATCCTGAGCTGTCTTTTAAAATCTGAGTTGTTTCAACCAGCTATGTTATTGCTTTCTCTGTAAGTGCTGTCCCTTGAGCTTTGGTTCCTTTAATCTCTCTCAGCTGCACCTTGTACTGCTAGGATACCTCGAAGTCATTGAAAAGATTGTGGAAGAAAGTTCTCTTCATCGAAATATATAAATATTTGGAAGAGTAATAGCATTGAGCAATTTTCTAATAATAATAAATCGTGTCATATTCCTTCAAACAGTACAAATRCAGACAAATATCAGAGAAAAGACTGAAGGGTTCAAATGTCTGGTTAATATCAAAAGCAATTCCATACAATTTCCATTTTTAGCAAGTTTCTTTAATATTTTTAAGTTAACTTTACATTTTGCTGGTGTCTCAGTTATGATCAACTTGACATCTTCAGTGATTTTGAGAGGTAGCTGGGCATACAAATATCTTCTTTGTACAGTCAGATATAAATAAATGCTATTAATCTCTATTTTTTCTTATTTTTGTAGTTAAAAAAAAARGATTCGCATGTGAAAAGAAGCACAGATGACACAAATGTGGTCCTAGGCTGGCTGTTGGGTAATACTTACATCCTTCTCAAAAAGATTAGATGTAGAACTTCGAAAAGCAAGGGACATTGTGGGCCCCCAGTGTGTTTATCATGGTYGCACCAGTAGTGCCAGCTGCATTCTTAAAACAGGATGTCTGTTGTGGTTGGTGACATAAGAGAGAGTATGGTGGGGATGGGTTCATTAGGTTTTTCTGTGTCTGTTCAGAAAATCTGGTCTGGCACCACAGAATAAAAAGGGATCTCTATGCTGTCATTTTTATTGGTATTGCTTTTGAGAGCATACTTTTAAAACGTTGCAAGGTGTCAGGTGTTAGTGAGCTGGGGAGCCTCACATGGAGTTGCTCCAACCTTGAAAACCCGAACCAAGGCAGTTGATTTATAGCAGTAAATTGCACAGCCCCGCATCCTGATYGGATCACACTGCCCTTCAATCTGGTCTAACCACTGAGGAGAGAGATGGTCAACTCTTCCAAATCTGTTGTACAGAGAGAATTTGTCTGCAAAATAGCAGATTAGGGGGAAAGGAAGCAGCTTGGTCTCATGGGCAGCTGGGAGGTGGCAGTGAGATGACTCCTGAGTCCTGTGCTGCTTCAGTTGTTGTCTCTTGACCTGACACTGAGTGAGGGGGATAACTGGCCTGTTCAACCTCAGGGTGTGAGCTGGACAAAAGCAGTAGAAAAACAGCTGCTTCTAAGTAGAGGACTCCAGGGTGAGAGTGGAACTGATTTAGTATATTGCTGAGGGGCTCTTAACTCCAGCTGACTTCACAAGTCTTCRGTAGTTTGTGTAAATTCACAGATCGAGGACAAATGCACTCTGTGCTCTGGGGGTTTTTGTTTGAAGAGGGCTGCTTAACCTCAGCAACTTCTCCAGAGGCATGGAGAAAGGTCTTTTTTAAGAGGCCTTTTTTAAGGGGTCATTTTTGAAGGTATCCTGTGGCAGTGCTGTACTGTAACACGAGGCTGTGTGTTTATTTCCATGCTCTGCCAGCCCCTGATGCCGGTGCCACCTGTTTTGCTTCCCTCTGCACAGCTGTGCCTTTGTGTACAATTTCTGAAATGGGTTTTTATGACATCTGTGTTTTAGCTCCCTTGGGACCCATCACTTGCAGTCCTTTCTCACAGGGCACTCTCTCCCTCCCTTCCCAGAATCAGTGTTATAAATGCAAGGTTGCTTAAGTCACCACTCACTGRAAGAACACAAAAGATTCATGAGTCAAAATTTGCCTTGGTGGAAATGAAATACTTGCTATCATGATCTCATCCAGTAGCACAGAGTGGAGATTTCTTTCCTTAACGGTTGAGCCAGTGGCATGAAAATGATAGCAGGTTATGCACAAAAGTTCTGCTAATATTAGACCTGTACTCAAACATTTGTTTTGTTTCAGAACTTGAATTCCTTGTGGTAGTGTCACATGAGAGTGGCTCAGGGAATGATTCTATGGGGAAAGTGCTGTAGTCACCATTACAAAGTCTAAMAATTGCCAATGGACACAACTTACCTTTCATTGGTATGAAGCCCTCTCCTGCAAGAAGAGCTATGAGGATTGCTGTTTGTGTAGAAGTCACCTGTCCTCACTCAGGACATACGTAAATGCAGTTTAAATCAGTGTTGTATGGGTGTTTTCTAGAGGTGTATGAATGCCCTATACATGTCTGGTTGCCACTACTCTGGGTACACACTGTGGTGTCTGTAAAAATCCTCCAGTGCAGGCCACAATAAGTGGATGAGCACTGTGGTATCCTAGGAGGTAATTATTGAGAAAGTCTGGCTACTTGAAGATGATCAACATACCTATTTTAAAAATGCAGTTTGCAAAAACTTGTAGTATGTATTCAGATTTTTAAAAGCAGAAGACCAAAATGTAACTATAGTAACAAATACGAAGTAGCAAATATTGCAAGCATTGAGGACATGCTTTTCCCCTGCTGTGTTGAAAGTGCAAGGAGCAGCAAGGAGAAAAGGGGTAACATGATGTGAAAGCAGAGGCTGTTGCTGCGAGCAAGCTGGTTGAATTTCACAGTGACCATGATGGCCTTGAGATTAGTCAAGTTCTGAGGGCTGCCTTTGGGATAAGGTGGTGTCTAAAATTCCCTCTCACTGCAACCCCATCACATGTTCATTGAGTTTAATGTAGAAGGAATGCAGTGAGTCAGGTTGCATTTTAACTGCTGAAAGAGAATATTGTTGCAGTGTAAGTTTTTGGCCACTGACTTCCAAAATGGTGGGGTTGTCCCTCTTATTGTCATTCAGACSTGTTTTTTATCACATCTTTGAAAAACCACTCTCACTGCTACATTTTCTATTTCCTCATTATGTACAGGCTGAAAGATGAAATAAAATGTATTTCAACCCTAGTTATGGCATAAATGAGAGTGACTTCTGACAAAGGGCCCTGATTATTAACTGATTACTTGAACTTGAAAATGCTCAAAATACAMGTTATGGCCAGTTTTTGTCAGCTGAACTGATATTTCTGATTAGTTTAAAACAATGTTTAAAATATCRGTGCCTCTTATATAGCTGGCCATCTCTCCAAGGCTGTTCTTCCCCTCCTGACACAGTCCCTTAATTACACTTGGAAGTGGCCTAAGTTCACAAGAAGGGATGGGGAGGYATTTGCCTTGAGTGCGGTGCCCAGCAGCTCCCCTGCACCTGTTCTGCTGTGATTGTTTTCATTGCCAGGTATCAGCAGGATTTTCAGCTAGGCAGATTAATGGGAAAATTAGAAATTGTGGGTTATCCTGAATACTGCTGACTCATTTTAGGGGTAGGTGTTTCCTTCAAGGTAGATGCTGTTGCACTCTAGAGAAAGAAAAGAATGTGTGACTGTCATGAATACAAGTATGGGACCTTTGGACAATGCAGCTTTTTTATGAAGCTTGCCTTCTAACTAGCATCTGAAATAGARGGAACATGGCAAATTCCTAAATGTCTTCTGAAGTGTGAGATGTGAAAGAAAAACCACATCTCTATTAATATGTTCTTAAATTTTGCTTGGGAAAATCCKGATCCAAAGTACCTGGATGTTCTGGTGCAAAACCTGTGAAATCATTGGGCAATAGTGAACTGCCACTAATGAAACTGTGTGAAAATGGTAACATTACTATTGAATGGAAAACATTATTTCTCACAATGCTTCACGTTTTGACTCAGGCTGAAAGAATCAATATAGATGTAGGAGTAGGGAAACTTCCTCTGGTTTAAAGAGAACAATATAATTTAGTAATCTGACACAATGGGATTTTCTTRTGAAGTTTGAGCTTTACTGTAGAGCACTGTCATTAATTCTCAAATGTAAATCTTTTATTTGAATTTACTGTATAAAATCCATGGAAGCAATGTGAAGTGTACCATATTCTATTCCCTGAAGCAATTGTAGAGAACTAAAGTAAGCTTTTTTTTTTTTTTTTTTTTTTTTTTTTTTTTTTTTTTTAAATAAGCAAAGGGCTCTCTCTCAGATAAAAACAATGGATTTGCATTACCTTTTCATACCAGCATAGCAAAGCAGCTTCAGCCGTACTGTTAGTTCATCCCAATATCTGTTTCCTGCTTGTGCAGGGAGAACGAACTGGTGCATGTTGTAGGCAGTTGAATGATTATGACGTTAAGTGGAGATTTGAGTGATTCAGTTAATTTTTCTTTTTGACTATGGATATTCTTTGTGGGGTGACAATTTTCCTTATCTCTGATGTGGTTCAGTTAGAAAAATATGGTTGATATTTTTGTGCTTCAGTGAAATGTTCTGAGATAGCTCAGTGTATTATACATTTGGGACAGTCTGAGCACCTATGGCATCTGTGCAAGACTCTGGTGAGAATATAAACTCTGTTGCTCATATTTTTCAGATCTTGAATAAAGAATTACCACCTTGTTGCCAGTTTTCATCCATTTGTGTTCTTATCCTTCACCTAGTTCAACTAGACTGATTTGTGGTTTTTCTTCTTGCACTTGAGAGTTTTGTTTTGGYAGCTATCTCTGTTCTAACAATTTCWTTTTGTGTTTTGGCCAAGATAAAAATAACACAAACAAATCAAAATTGATTTCCTTGCTATAATGAACCCAAGCCACAGATAAGCTGTGGCTCAAGAGCTGGGTATCTTTCAACCTACCATGGCAGGGCTTAATTCTCTTCTTCCCCTGGTTAAACCAATATCACTTTCTGTGACAGAGCTGAGAATTTAGAGTCTCAGCAAAAGCCAAAATCTTGTACAGGAGCAGTGGACTGATCTGAGAGTTTTACATCTCCCACAAGTGAGGGCTGAGCAGTCTGGCTGTCTTGTGCCATTCCTGATGTCAGTTACCTTCCCTTAAATGCATGAGCTGGCCTAGATCACTGTCACAGCACAGTTACACCTCCATTTTAAAAAGCATCCTTTGTCTCCTCCCCAGTGCTCCCCAAAAGGAGCAGTATGGTTTTCTTGATTGTTTTTTGGTGATGGTGAGTTTTTTGTTTGTTTGTTTGGGTTTTTTGTGTTTGTTTGGGTTTTGTTTTGTTTTGTTTTGTTTTTTTTACTCTTGGTGGTTCTAGGTCATCTGATCATCACCTTATTCATTCTTTTTTCCTCTTGTACACAATCTTTTCTCTCTTGGTAACTGAGGTCAAATGCTCATATGTAGGTGACACCAATCATTTGATACAGTTTGTCTCATTCYTCTGTTCTGGCTCAACCCCCTTGTGACATTCTTTTGTTCGTCCAGTGACAAATGGGGCCTGGAGTGAGATGGAAATGAACTCAGGAGTGAGTTTATGGGACTGCGGGGGACCATCTGTTAATGTAAATGTTTAAGGTAAAATGCATTAAGGCCTGCGCTGACGAGACATTTCATTTGCATTCTGCCTCTGGGATTATTTCTGGCTCATGCCTAAGGGCAGCAGAGTTCCAGGGCAGACAAGCATGCTTTTTCCTTTTCATCTTTTTGCTAGCGCAAGTTTTACGTTATGGTTGAGATGCCAGACCAAAAATGTGAATGTGGATTTGGTTTTAAAAATTAATGTGGCCTATTCTTCACCTCAAGAAAGCATAGATTCTATAATACCTTTTTTATTTCTAGAAAAAGAGAATTTAAATATAATTTTTTAGAAGAGAGAATGTTAAATGTAAAAGCAAGAAAGAACTGATCATAAAGAGAAAGYGCAATAGGTTGATACCACTCATCTCTTGCGTTGTGCATATCTTAACTTGAAATAATAGGGAAATCTAACCTACATTTTTCTGATGTGTTCTGATAATCTCATGAGTAACCTAGGAGAAGATGTCTTGAAAATGTTTGAAGGTGTGTCACTGCATGTTCATGTGGGGACAGTCCATAATTTTAATTCTGACAGTCTTCATTTAAATCTGTGAAGAAAATTTAGGTATTCTCAAACCTTAAGTCTGTAGTGTTATGAGGAATGTAGTTTTAATGACTCTTCTGCATTAGAAACAGGGAATTCTCTTCAGTGTTTTTTTTTTTTTTTATTTTCTGCTTGACTCTAAGCAGTCCTTAGAACAAAATATTATTGGTATGGATGGCAGTCATATTACAGGGCATTTCTGTGTTGGTGTTTCTTTAGGAACATGAGCTTGAAGAACAGGAGAGACTGAGAATTGCACTCTGAGATATTAATCTCAGCTCTAGTGACTTCACTAGTTTTGAATTTATGGGATAAAATACAGACAAAGTCATAATTACTAATAAAATAAATGTTGATTACATAAATCTCCAATCTAGATATGATAAGTCTGAACTGAAATAAAACTTTTTCTTGTTCTCGTTACATAGATAAGTTGTTCATGCAGTGTCATGGGTTAACCCCAGATGGCAACTGTGCGCCACTCAGCTGCTTCCTTGTCCCTGTCCCCGCCACTGGGATGGGGCAGAGAGTGAAAGAGTAAAAGTCAGAACTTAGGGGTTGAGGCAAAGAGTTAAACAGGACACAAAAGGAAGGTAATTATTGTTATGATAGTAACTAAAGCATTAAAATACACAAAGTAAGTGATGCTCAATGCTCACCACTCACTAACCAATGCCCAGCCCTGAGCAGTGGCCCCTGGCCAGCTTTCCCCTGATTTATATGATGAGCGTGACAACATATCCTATGGAATATCATTTTGGAGTCAGCTATTCTGGCTGTGTCCCTTCTGAACTACTTCTGCCTATCGAGCCTTCTCCCTGGCAGGGCAAGAGAAGCTGAAAAGTTCTTGACTTAGTAGAAATATGACTTAGCAAGARCTAAAACCATCAGTGTTTTATTAACATTATTCTTACACTAAATCCAAAACACAGGAGTGTACCAGGTACTAGGAAGAAAATTAATTCTAAACCAGGCAAAACTAAGGCATACAATGAGAAATGTCAATATTTGGTCTTAAGCCACATAGATGAGACACAGCTTAAAGCCATTAACAAGGATTGTGTCCAGTTCATCTAAACATAGCATAGTCTGGACATTACCTTGTTCTTGATTTTTCTTGCGTATGCCAGTCTGAATATGGCTGGATGGCTTGTATGTGGCTGGCTCTAAAATCAGCAGAGGATAATTGTTGTCTGTCTTTCATTTATAGGAGYGGAGAGTAAGGATTCTCACCTAATTCTTTTTCCTGCCTTGGTGGCAGGAATGTCACAGGAGTGACATTGGCACTCAAGGTTGATGAAGAGCTTTGTACTAAGGTCTTCTTAGTTTAGCATTCTTATTCTCTACTAATTCCTTGCATGGGCACCCTGCACTGAATGTGCCTTTGTGGGGGTTAGAAGTGGATTAAGCTTAACTGCCAAAAGAACTCTAGGTATAGAATAAGGGAATTACAGACAGAATGCTGTTAAGCCACATTCTTATTTGTTCCAAAGTAATTTCCCTGTGTTGGCAAGCACTGAGGAAAAGCTTCTTGTCTTCTCATGGTTAGAGGAGAGAAAATCCAGTTTCGATTGAGCGTGCCCTTCTTTTCCCCTTTTCTTCTGACTCTGGTTTGCCCTCTGTGCCAAGCTGAAGAATTGCACGTTCACCTTTCACTCTCTAGCTGAAGAAGATTGATGTGCAATTAAGATCTCTAAGGAGATGTATTAAACGCTGCAAAGACTCCAAATTCTGTCATGAATCTTCTTGTTATTTTGTTTTTCCACTCCTTTTTATCCTGTGTATTACTATCYCATCTCCAGGATTGTGGTGACCCTGGCTCATACTCCAGTAAAAGGTGGGAGCTGAAGGTATTATGAAAACTAGTCACTGAAATCTGCCTCCAGTCACAAAGATCTTTGAGACTGGTTTGGCGTCATGCCTTTTACCTCACTCTTTTCTCCTGTTTTATGCTGTGTTCGGTCAGGATTTGATGAGTCACAGTTGCTGCAATGTGACTTGCTTCGAATGTTGTCCTAAGACTTGAATTTTTTTCTTTAACATTGAAAGAACTTCTCAAGTTTTGGAAATTCTATTCTATGGTAGCTTCTTCCCTAAAACTGCTAAGAGGAGGGGAGATTTTTGTAACTTTTGGCTCATGACAAAATTGGGTAATTGTATGAAAATCTGGAGAGCCCAGTCATTGCGAGATACGCACATTTATTTTCTGGATCGAGATATTCAGTGTATGTGGTTTTCTTGCTTCTCACTGATTTGCTTTCCTAACATTTTAACAGAGCTCCTCTCTCAAAATGAAGGTATTTCCTCTCTTCACTTGTATCTTGCTGCTTGGTTTTGTTTAGGTTTTTTTTTCTGTTTTTACCTATCTTCAAATAGTTTTGTGTTTTGATTTTGTGGTATTTCTTTGCTTTTTGTTTTCTTCTTSAAGCATTCTTGTGTAGTTTAATTTAAACTTCCTTAAGGATTTTGGTACAGGCAAACTTGAGCATACCAGTGTGCATTAGGATTTTCATGGAAGATATTTCTTCGCCTGAATGGGGGTTACTACTTATCTGAAGTCCATTGTCCTGTTTCTTGCCATGATACTGTTCTTTTGATGTGACAGTTTTCAGAGTTTCTATGCTTATGTATGTATTGAGTATGTAGGTATTGTATGTAGGTATTGGTATGTAGATATTGAGTCTATAATATTACTTCCTTACTCTATACATACAAAATTCTATAATTGCTGCTTGTGTTTGAGTTTGCAMATGTTTTGTCCCTGTCTTTTATTATACACTTGATTTTAATTTAGCTGAATGAAATGGAAAACTTCCTGCTCATATCTCTGGATTTGGAAACTAGGCCTTATATGATGACAGACTAACTGAAAAATCAGGCATGTTCTGATATCTTATTCCTTATTGGCTTTTTGTCTGAGATAGAGAAATACTCTGTTAGGTGCAGTTTTTCAGACAGAAGATCAAAACAAAAAATATGATTAGGTTGAATGTTCTTTGTTTATGGTGGAGACTCATGATAGCAAAGACTATTGAATTTTATCTCTACTTTTGTAGAACTCTGTGTTAAAATTCCTTCAACAGATGGCAAAAGTCAAGCCTTGATTACTTGCAGTCCGCAAGAGCTGTGTGGTATGTTTAGATAGACCAGAGTATTAGTTTCAGTGTTCTGAACAAATTAGACTACGGGTGATTATTAAGTTTTCCCTGCCGTTTCAATTGCATTGAATATTGTCCAGTTTCTTGCCTGAATAATTGTAAAAATAATTGTTGCTCTGTTAAATTCCAGTGCTGCTTTTTGTCTTGCCTACTGGTGAATTGACCTGCCTGTACAATTCCTGCAGTAGTGTCCTCTAGAGTAGGAGTCCCTACAGCTGCAAGATTTTACTGTGATTGGCATTTCGTGTGCAATCACTTCAAAAGTGACATCGGCTGAGGGAATTGAGCTTGTAGGATAGCTAAGCATAAATCTGAGGGCTGCAGAGACTCAGCAGCTATGAACTTCAGAGCAGAATCCTCATCCTGTAGGGCGCTGAGCAATTATAAGTCCTATTGGATGTGATGGAAGTCAACACCTATAGTCTAATGYAAGTCTATAATGTAAGATTATGCAAAACTATTAAAGAAGTTTACATTTTTTTCTGGGAGTGGTTGCTACAGAAATCAGATTATTTTTTCAGTACTGAAATCCCAGTAGGGTCAAATATGTGTTTTTCTGTGGGATTTTTTCCTAAAAATAAGTATTTGAAGCCGGTGTCAGACAACAAAAAACAACGTGTTGTGATGGTGAATGTGACCACTTCACTCTTTATGAGAGCAGAGCTGCTGTTTAAAGCAAACAAACTCATCTTGAACATAAGAACTGAATGTAGGAAATAGAGTTAACTTGGTCTTAGATCTTGGTGTTCTCTCTTTCTGAGTATTTTTCTGTTTCAGAAGGGAGGAAGAGGGTATTATGGTTTTTGCCATGCCTTGTGTAAAGGAAGCAGTAYGTACTAAGGAACAGAGAGCCCTGACTGAGCGAGTACCTGAGCGACTTTACTAATATAAACAATATTGATGTCCTCTTGTGAATATTGTCCCTAAAGTTAAGCCTCAGGAATGAAGTTCCTTCCAAGAGTTCGAAGCATAAATAATTATATTKTAACATTCATAATATATATAAAAAGCAATCACACTTTTATTTTGTCTTGTTAAAATATCGTTTGTGGCTGGGATGTTTTATTTGGTGCGATTTCTTTTGCTTCAGAAAAGTAGTATGAATTAAGCTATAACTGCCCCAATGGAACAAAGTTAATAGCCATTTAAATTAAACTACAGCCTCCAGTGGATTACCACCTCACTCTCTTTGCTCTAAAATAGAGCCATTTTATCCCCCAGGTTACAYAGTCTCCTTGTCGGTCATGGGAATTTAAATTTGATGCATTATCCACAGGAGGGCTCCCTTATTGTTCCCTGAAGGTAACAGAAACATATTGGGAGTTTCAAGGGGAAATTTCAGTTTCAAAATGCAAATGCAAGCAATACAGAGTTCAAAGGAAGTCTTTTTCCTAGTTCACACCAAAATCTGGCTTCATGAAAAATTTTATGCAGACCAGCCTTAATGTACTTTCTGTTTGCTGCTGAAACTAATATAAAGGTTGAGAATAATGTTCCTGCGTTATATCTGTACATTCTGAAATAACTTCTAAAGTGGTTTTGTTTTCCCCGAGATGTTAGCCTTAAGTCTGGAGAACTACAAAAGCAGCTCACATCAGGGTGGATGAAAAGAAGATAAATACAAACACCATGCTGCAAATGAGATGTTTACAGAATATGATAAATCCTCAGATGCTTCTCCAATTGTTTTATATTTATCTTATCTTTTTTAATGGAGGATGTTGGGAAAGGAATTGGACTGGGACACCTGGTAAGGAACACCCTAGAATAATACTTTAAACAAATCCTTTGTGAACCAACAGCCATGYCAGTTTCCCCTTTTTTTGCTGCCCTGGCCCAGTGCCCTTAGAATGAAGGAGAGATAATTTCTTTCATTTTTTACAGACCATAAACAGTCTGCTAAAGTGCCTGTGATGGGAAGCTTTTTATGTGTTTGGGCAGAGAGATGTGAACATTTTTTCTATCAGAAGCTGCTGCTTGCCAGTGTGTTTTGGTTGTTGCATAAAATCATATCTGGTGACAGAGCAATGAAAGAACTCAAGTCAAGGACTTCTGAGYTATTCTGTTTTCTTTTCCCATATACATATTTTGGAGCTAAAAATTAGTATTGATTAACATAATAATTTCTTTCCTTGATGGGTGCGCAGCTTGGGTTGATGTCCGTCAGTTGCTCTGTTTTGTCACATTTCTAGCTAGCTCTAGATTGCCCACTCCAAGGAAATGTGTCCCTTTCAGACTGATGTTCACAGCATGAACAGTATTATTCAGCATAATATTCCACCTAATCTGCATGAAAACATTTTGTGAAGAAAATRTTAAGTGCCCTGGTGAACTCTGAACTTAACTGATATCTTTTAGCCTGTTCCGTTGGAGAAGAAAATCTCAGAGATAATTCTCAGAAGATAACTCCAAGAAAAGTCTTGCAAACTCAGGTAGAAGAACAGGATTAGATTCCACCTTTTTGTCTGGAAAATAACTAGTTATTATCTGATAACATTAAATGACACTATGAAGAGATGCCAACTTATCAGGGAATAATTGGAAATTGCTTGTGGCTATCTCCAGCATAGATGGTTTTGTTGTATTTCCTTCAGTGTTAGATTGACTTTTGCTGCTGGAGAAGAATTTGGGAGAATGTTTAGAAGTGGGAATTATGAAGTTGAGTATGTGCTACTGTGATGAAGACTGAGATATGGTATGAGATAATAGTCAAAATGGTCAGAACTCCTGGACTGGAGCCCTGGTTCTGATCTCAGGTCAGCCTGCTGTAGGTGTGAAAGTAAAGGCTAAAGCTTTTAATACTTCACAGCGTCTTTATAAGGGTTATTGTCAAAAGTTTTGGGGACCCATGGATTGGAAATGGCATGTGAATAGTCAATGTTATCRTTCATGATTATGACAGTGGGAGTCCTTTGTCTCTGTGGACATTTTAGGGTCATCTATGTAAGTTTTGACCGTATACAACAACATTWTTCAAATATATACACATGAGAGGACTGTATACAGATATTCTATAATTAGTTTCAAGCTAGATACCAAGGTCTTAAAACTWATGTTCAAGTTTAGATGTGGTTCGGAGGAAATAATACATTTGCATAATTCCCTTTCTTTTTTGGCCKACACAAATTGAGCATTTTGGTTAAATCATGCTGTTCAAGAACTTCTTTAGCAAATATTTCTTGGTGAATCTGGCCTCTTTTTCACCTTTTCTCCATTTCATTGAGTCCATCCAAATTTGTGTTATCTATGCAATATACTATTTGAAATGTGCATCTTTTCAAGACTGGAATATTCCTCTAATAAATACCATTTGCTAGAACATCTGCAAATGCAAAAAGGCTTCAAAAATAACCAAATCACACAGTACGCTTATGAAAACTACAGGAACTGGATGATACAGTGGTAAAAACAAAATTCTTATCTGCAGCTCTTGCTAATACTGTTTTTGTGAAGCTGTAATGATGGTGAGTGATGACCTTGAAATGTCTTTTCATCCCATTGCTGGAGAAGCAAAACTGGTAAAGCAGTTTAACATTTCTGTCTGTATTTGAATTAAACACCTTTTTTAATGCCTATGTTGGATTTTCTTCTAGAAAATCTGTTATGCAAACACCCTTGTATGTCCAGAGAAGAGGTGCAGTAAGAGTTTCAGCACAGACAGACRTAGTATTTTTACCTGTGTTGGAGCACATCTCATACACTCTTGCCACATGTGCATGGTTTCTTTTATGCTGTGGTAGTCGGAATGTTGAGTGTGTCAGTGAGAGATTTCTACTTGAAATCTATTGTGTTGGTGGGAGTTCAGCATATCCCACAGACCATCTCTGAAATGATGCAAAATTTCAGAATCTGAGAAAATAACTCACTACACTGTGTTCATTTCTATTTCTGTTCCTCTTCCAGCTGGCCATGTGCACATACCATTCATTCTTTCAAGAACTTCTGTGCCTCCACAATCTATATTTCTTTGCTCATGGGTAAACACTGAGGTCTCATAAGGTGATTTCTAGGACTGAGTTTTGTTGGAGATGTGTCTATGCTGTGGCTGTGAAACTGGAAGGAGCAGTACCAAGATCTTCCTGTTGAGGACAGTTCCTAGTGGCACCGTTGTGAAGGTCATTTGGAGACATGCACTGCAATTCATGTTGAAGCAGTACAGACAACCTTTGGTTTGCAGYTCTTCTAAATGCAAAAAGACCTAATCTTTTCATAACGGTGCATCTATAAAATGCCCCCACATCATGTACCCATGTCCATTTCACACAATTTGGGAGGAATTAAGAAAAATGCTTTCCCAGGGCAGACCATAATCTTCCATGTCATCATACCTTAGAGGACTGGTTAAACTCCCAAGTGTGCCCAGTTGGCAGTTTATTTGCGTGCTGTGGCTTCTTGTGTTCATCTCAGCTACTTTTTTTTATTGTGCTGCTGTTAGTCTTTGCTTTGTGTGAATCTTTTTCACTTCTCAGTTGCTCTTGAACATGTTGACTTCCATTATTTATTTTTCTACCTGTTGCTTGGATGAGTCTGCAGCTTGCTGATCTACAGCTAACATGGGTTTTTGCTTCAGTTGAAATGTACTGGAATATGAAAGAGAGAGGCCATGGCAGGGCAATTCAGGCTTCTGCAGGCCCTATGGAGACTGTCAGTGCTTCCAGGAGATTTGTTAATTTGGGTATGTGTTGGTGCAGCAGCCACTTACCCTCCTCAGCAGGGTTCTGTGAAGGGAAGGCTGTGCAGTGCCAAAGGGTACTACTCCTTCCTCTCTAGGTGTCTSTACAACAGGGCAATGTCCAGCTGTRCTTTCAGCTTACCTGRAGGTGCTTATAAAACCAAAGCTGGTTTTTGAGTCCAGTTTGGTGTTTTAGTGTTTCAGTGGTATATTGGCATAGTTTTTCAAGAGTTCATTTATCTTTTTATATGTCCTTTTATTTTTAATCCTAGCATACTTTCAGCATATTGCAATAAGAATTGTCAAAGTGACAGAATTGCCTTAAATGTAAAAGATTTGGGGGTATTAAATGAAAATTTCTTAGATTACTTTATTTCTCTTGTGAGATTTGTTTTGTTTTAAGCTTGGGTACCTACTTTTGCTGCAGCTACAGAATTTCTCTGTGCTGTTTTATACTGTGATCAGCTCMTGAATGATAGCAAATTCAGTAGAAGTGTATGCTCCCTGCCCTTGGCTGCTGTTGCTGTGAGTAAGTTGATTTCTCTGCAGTGCAGAGTTATATCAAAGASTACCTCACTGCTTTTTTGTTTTAAAGACACCCACCTTTTCCCTTCTGCTCTTTATAGTYGGCTCTGCGGTTTTTCCCTTCTCCTGTACATACAGAGGGCTGACAATCCCAAAAAGCTAAAGATGTGCAGGAGTTGGAGACAATTGAAAAACCCTTTGCTGTAAAACAGCAAAGATAGAGTGCCTGAATTCCAGATGCCTTCACTGGTGTTCGGTTTCCATTGCTGCATGTCTKTTTAGAAGATGTCTATTTACACTACCATGTACTCCCTTAGTTAACGTTAACTCCTGTAACTTCTGTCCATAAATAGTTCCTTGAGGCATTGAGGATTTTTCAAAAYGAGTCATAAATATAAATATACATGAATGAAGAGATACCTGAGTGCTACACAGCATTCATTCCAGCCATGAAGTTTATGAACATCTTCCACAAATATTGGGTTGACTTTTTGAGATGCCTCAGTCTATGCAGCCAGGGATATGTGCATTAAAGTAGGCAGAAAAAAGTGAGCAGGACATAGTGTGAGGAATGGGCAGGGGAAATAATGAAATGATGATGTAATTTGGTGACATCGGATGGAGAACGGTGTCTGGTTGTATTTCAGGAATTGCRATTTCTTGCTATCAGCTGACAGCACTGAGAAATCATACAGGCATAATAGGAAATCCCTCCTCCTCCTAACGATTCAAGTGGGGCTTTTGTAGGGACTAGATTACCAATCCCCAAGCAGGGATTTGGCTCCAATAGGTTCAGGGAAAAGAAGGTAATTGTTTCTCTGGGCAGCATGTGTATACTAGAGCCTCAAAATTCATTAGCCAGATGTATTTCTGAGGTCTCTCTCATGTCCCACTATCTTATGGGAAAAAGATTGGCTATGTGCGCAGAGAAACATTTGTGGTGAGAACTTGATATTTAAAATTTGCCTCTGGATTCACATGTAGATATGTGTATTAGCAATATTAAACCCTCTAAACGCTCTAAGAATATAGTTATTCATGGACATATGGTTTGAGCCTGTTTCTGTGAGATGATTTGGATGCTCCCTTCTGATGCTGTGATATACTTATCTTACCTGGGCTTGCCATGTAGTTGTTATGCCCTGACAGGATGTGGGAGCAGCCTCTCCCATTCTTGGCAGGGTGAGTCCTCAAAGAGCCTTGTGCATGGAATATGACTGTGAAAGGCAGTCTGCTAGGTGAGACTTCCTTGTCTTGTGCATGCTTTTTGCCCCTTCCTTCTGAAACACTGAAGTATGATGAGAACCAAATATTTGAAAAAAAATGAGCCTGTAAGGCAGTTAATGGATAGTATGCAGATATCCTGCATCAGATACCCAAATCCCTTGGTTTTGTGTTAGACAGTTGGGTAGTAAAGGTGGGTGTGTTTATTTTGTCTTTTTTTTTTTTTTTATTTTTAAATCCACTAAGATAATTCTGCCTGATGATGGAGTTTGCTCACTCTTCTTTTTGATCCTGTAGTGCAGCTGCTGCTCTATTTTCTACATGGCTGGGCTTTACTGCAGACCTGTCGAGCCATAGCTGACTTTGATTTTTGTTTTCCTTTTTTTTTTTTTTTGAGTAAAGAGCTTGCCATAACTCTGGCTGATGGCAATGCAGCCCAAATATATAATTATTGCGAAGGGGAGGCCCCTTGGGCATCCTGGCCTGCCTGCATTTGGCATAGCTTGATTACCTTAGYCTTGCTTCTTCCAGTGTTTCTCGCAAGAAACTCAAGTGTTTCCTTTTGTGATGAGTTTGTATGATCTCTGTTGCTTGTTTACTTAATTTGAGCTTTTGGCGATCTTTTTTATTTTGTTTTGTTTCAGATTTTTCTTTCAGTGGAGGGAAATGAGCAAAATKAAGAGCTCACTTAAAAAAAAACTGTTGACTTCAATGTGTTTTGACAAGGTGGGGACCCTTCTCTTATTATCTAGGAGTATTTTATGGTTGTCATGTAAGTATTAAGAATCATATAATGATCCTTAGCTCAGCCCTGTGGTCTAATCTTGGGTGAAGAATCCCAAAATGTAACAGGAATCCTATATCTCCATCCTCCTTACCTCTCATTTTAGCGTGACACTATAGATCTGTGCATTGTCCAGTGAGCCCATAAGGGCTTGGGAGGGAGGACAAAAGGGACTATAGGGTATGCTTGTTGAAATAGGGAACATGTACTTGAATAATGGTAATAAAATAGGTATTCCAGGACAACACCCTGAGCTGGATGATCTTTTATTACAGAGTGAGTGTGTCACCTTCAGATTTAACAGGTGAAAGATTTGGATGCTGTATCAGACTACATTGTGTTAGATAAGTTACTTTAATTAACTGTTTGCACACTCTTCATTGCAAAGGCAGGGTAACAGCTTAAATCTCTTTTATGGTAACCCATTCAATTGCAGCAATGTGATACCACACCTAAGAATATTCTGCTGTAACCATGTCACATAGATCGTTGTTGTTGTATACTCTTGTCAAATAAAAACATAAAGTTGGAAAGGCTGAAAGCATTTATCGATTTCTCAGTTGAGGCATAAAAGAAGTAGACAAYCTTTCTCGACTCAGGGACTTAGATCTGAGGAAGAAGAGGAAGAAAAGAGAGATATCTTTGACATAGATGTCACAAGGACAGTGGTTATGTTTCTGGCATAACCTGATAGGCCTGAATGTTGAGAATGCTGTCTCTTGGCATGAAAGGAGAGGCATAAATGAGGGGAGAACTAGGTGCTGCTTCAAATATTTCCTGGCAATGTTTTAATAGAGTGTGTCTCATAGATATGTATCCTTTAAAATATTTTCTKAGCAGATGGATGAGGCTGCAGACAACCTATAAGCAGTGCCTTTGTGGGATGTTAGGACTGTGTCTGTTTTTTTTCAAGGGGATACAGCTACAAAACCTAACAATATGAACTTTTAAATATAGGTGTAATTCACTCTTTCACAGCTGATTATTTTGATGGGAGCATGTGTGAGTTTGAAATAGAAGCATGGGAGACTTTTAAGTTGAAAGTCTTCAATTTCTGTTGCAGTTTGAATCCACTATTGCTGCTGGTCTTTAAAAAGGCCTTTTAGAGTAGATGCTAAGCTTTTAATGAAAGCAAGCTTCTGGGGCTTCTCCTGGCTCTGCAGCATGGGTTTCCTGCATCAAATAACCATTACCATGCCATTGTAGCACTTTGCTAACATCTAGTCCTAAATAAAATATCTTAAGTATGATTATTAATAACTGCTGTATTCCAGATATTTTATTTGTAGATTTTTAATAGCAGTGATCTTTAATATTAACATGCTTTCTATGTTTCCGACAGCTGTTCAGTCCTAAGGAGTGAAGGGTTGTGTGGAGTCTTTAGGTTACATGATGGCATGGTGTAGAGTTATATTTGCTGTTCTCTGGCCTTTAGAACATAATATTTGAATCTGTGTAATAGTTGTATTATGCATAGCGTTAGATCTGATTTAATATGTCTTCTCATGTGGGATAATTTCAGAGTAGTAACCCTCAGTCATTTTCAGCAGTGTGATATTGCTGTAGTAATAGATGCTAGATTATTTTATTATTATTTATTGCTACTAATTACCTATTAAAAACTGTTACTTTTCACAACAGTTGGTCTAAATTTGGGGGATAGGTTGTTCCAGTTATGAAGAGGCAATTAATTGCATGGAGTCAGATAAATTTGGTGGATTTTTTTTAAGGAATATATAAAGCCCTCCATTCTCAAACAAATTGGGATACGAAACATAGATATTTCTCGCCATTTTCAGAGGATCAGTTCTCTCTCTGTGTATCTTTCCTCAAATGTCACATCCTACAGCCACACACACATGAGCTCAARCAGTCCTGAGCTTCTGTCACTCTCTCCAACTGGAGAGTGTGTTCTGCTGTCACATGACTTTTGAAGGAATTGCATGGCTGTAGTGTGTTTTCTTGTGTTTGTTTTATTTTTTGCTGCATTTTTGAAAATTCTAATAGCTCAAGATCTCAAACAGCATTACATTATCCTTTTGTCTCGAGTGGAAACTTGTTTACAACTCTCTGTTGTCTGTACCTTTCAAGTGCCTGGGTGGGAATTAAATCTACCAGTTTCACTGAGCTTCTGCTTATTAYAACTTTAGGTAGACCTTTGTCATTCTGTCTTCAATAGTAAACCTTCAGTCTTTGCTCTCCTCTGCTATCAGCTGTACTGGTTTAATTTAAGATTCTGCTTCCTATAAGCCTTGTTAAAGCAGGGCACTCACTTTGGTTTAAACCAGGTTTTCATCATTTTAGTTGAAAGGAGCTAAAAGCACTTTAAAAGCAAACAAGAAGCCAGTTATTAAATTAAAATAAATAGAAATAAAATAGAATAATTTMTTTCTCTAGTAGAAATAAGAACTTGTACATATTGTTCCTCCTAGTTTAATTTTAGACAGACTTGTTCACAGGCATAGCTGTAATGTTTTAAGGATTAGTAAAGGTCACTTAGACAAGACACAGGATACAGGGGATGGGTCAGAGGGATGGAAGGCATAAACTCAAAAAAGAGAAGATCAGCAGGTTTTTTTTTAATGTGACTTTGTAAAAGCATAATTATGCACAGGTTCTTTGTAGCTTGTTCTTGTCAACTATTTCAATCACTTTCAGTTTAGAAATATTGGGGGAAATGAAGTTATTGTGTCTTCTGGGGTAGCAGTAGAAAGATGCTGATTGAAGCTTTGTGTTGTTCCTTGTTTCTTGGTCTTCACCCAAAATAGAAGTCCCACTGTCCTCAAAAAGCTGAGAGTTGATTATTTTATTAGAGAGGAGGAAGGGGACCAGGCAGGAGCAGCTGAAGTATTGGGTTTTTTTATTTCAAGAAACATAAATCCCCGTGCTTCAAAAGGACGGGCTTTGTGTGTGCTTGAGAGAGAGAGAGTGAGTGCAAACACTAATGCATCATGGAGGACAGGTCATTCCGCTGAACGCAGTTCAGCTCCTGAGTGTTTGGAGATTAGAGGCAGCCATAATTTCTGGCTGCTGTAATTTATGTTAATGTGGCAGCCCAGGGTTGTATATTTCTGCTGAGATGGCCATTTTTGTGAGGCTTCGTTCTGACCACAGTAGAAACCGCAAGGGTTTCAGGTCTTGGTGTTTGTCTTTTGCTAATTTAGCCAAGCAGTGAAACAAACAATTTCATTGTTATTATTTAATGATGGAATTTAATGTCTGTTTCTTCTGACTTCTGTGGGCTAAAATGGTAGAAAGAACAGGAAGGAAGTAGTAAGTTCTGCCTGTCACCTTTGGGTAAAATAGCCCAGAGTTAATGTATGTTCTGGCATTCCTTCCAGTTCCAATGGATGGATACAAACATTGCTCCAGGAGCTTGCCAGTAATCACTCAACCCGAGGGGTCTTGTGACATCACTGATTACCTGCTCCAGACTCCAATTCTCCCATCCTCCTGTGTGCTGCTGCAGTCTGTCCCACCAGCAGGGAGAAATACTGGTCAAGGTCAAAGAACACAGTGTAGAAACACTCAAATAAGTGTCTRAGTTTGGAAAAGTGGAGAAAGTTTATGGAAATAAATTAAAACTGTTTTGGAAATTTTAGGAATTACTTTTAGAGTTATTACTGAAAGAATTAGGGTTATCTTGCTTAAGTGATATCTGGGAGAGAGAAGCGGAAATACAGCTCTGCCAGTGTTTGATGATCATAAATACTATGGAAAGAGACAAGATATTTAGATGACTACAAGTAGAGAATAGAAAAATTTAAGGGCAAGTATTATGGAAAACTTCCTGTCATGGTGATGTGTCCTTGCCCTGTCAAGCTTTGGAATCATTTCCTGGGGGAATAGAAGAGCAACTCCATGGCTTGACAGGTTTTGAATTAGACTTGGAAAAATGTTACTCCATGCAGCATGTAGAATAATCTTTCTTTTGGCAGCAAGATAGCATATGAAAGGAGTAAATGATGGTCTTGAAGAAGAAATTATGGTCTAGTGATTTATGTACAGAAGTGGGCATCAGGACACTTGATTATTTTCTCTATTTTATCACTGATTTACTTTATAATATTGGGCAAGTCATTTAATCCTTCTGTGCCACTGTGTTCTCATCTGTAAAAGGAATGTTTCATCATCTCAAGAATTTACTCCCTGGACAATGTTCTCATAGCTAGATAGTTCTCTGGAGCATTGTGATTATTGTTAAAAATGCCCGTAATCCGCAGGAAACTGAATGCTCCTTGCCCTAGGTGAGTTACTGCTTAACCTCAAGACCAAAACAGTTGGTTAAAGCATCCAGTCTTTCATTTCTTCACCCTGACAAATTAAAGTCTATATAGCATAGTTGATGGAAAACTCCTTCTAGTCTGCTCACAGTTCTGCTGCATTGCTTTTATATTTTGTTGTTCCCACTGTAAATTAATACTAGTCTGGGAGACTAAAAAGAGAGGAAAAATCATTACACTGAGTTAATTTACACCCAGCAAGGCCACAACCTTTGCAGCGTGTGGCACAAACCCAGAACGGAGCATGACATGAAGGCACTGTTCTACTGCCTGCTCATTACAGCAGATTGGTGTCATTCCTGTTTTTCTCTAACAAGCTTGTTTTTTCCAAATTACTAGTTCCGTGTCCTACAAGAAACCACTAGCAATCATGCCAATTTCATCACTGCTTTTTCCCTTAAGGATCTTCCCTTATCCCTTGGTACTGCATTTGTGCCCAGCCTGAGCTGTCAGCCATGGAAGGAGAGAGAGGACAGTTCCCTCCACCTTGATTAAAAGCTCCTAATGCTCATTACAAATGAGATGTGATCTGAGATGTCAAAAGTCTGGCATCCCATTCTAGGCACAGTAAGTAATGTCTCATTGGGGTCTCCACAGCATTTTCCTGCCATAGTCTCTGACTAGCCTGCTGCCAGGTTTGAGACACTCGGGAAGGGTTTCTTCAGAAGTAAGCTACAGCAAGACTATAATAGGTCCAGTGGCCCTCAGGCAAGCAGTCAGCTAACAAACCTTTAGGGAGCTTTCTGGGCTTATTTTAGCAGACCTGGGACTACTGTTTGTTCATGTAAATAATACTCCAAAGAACAGTAAACCTGAAGTCCTCATTATTCAAATTTGCATTTACTATGTCTTGTTCACATTATTTATTTGTTTTAAATTATTTGCTGAGCCACTGAGGGGCTACATTAATGCAAGGGCTGTCCTTCTCACCATGGACCTGATGTTTTCACTTACACTGATCTGATTTCTCTGGGATCAGTGTCATTATTGTTTATTCATGCCAATTTTATTGAAATGGCAAACAAACAGACCCAGGCTTTCTATAATACTGGACATGGAATAAATCTGATTATTAAATCTGGGGACATTCAATGCTGTTAAAAATCTTCTTGGTGTTTGGAGGAATACAGGGCTTGTAAAAAACCTTTGTCTAAAGTTAACATGACAATTTGGTTGTATCTGCCACAAGGTGCTGCTTTAATCTAGAGTGTAACAACAGAAAAAAAAAAAAAACCAGAATAAAGTCAGTAATTAGGGGTGAAGGGAAAKAACCCAGCTTCACTATATGGGTCCCCCTTGTGGAATATTCTTTCTACACTGTTGAGTCTGCTCTGTGTCCAGGAACTAGCATAAGTATTTTGCATTTACCATTGCAAAAGCTGTTATCTGCTCTCAGAATTGTTACCCAAATAAACTGTGACGTTTTCCACATCCTGGAAAAAAGAAAGATACAGAAGAAAAGCATTAATTGGTGCAGGTGTAGGCAAACAGCTCAGGAATCCCAGTGTTTTTAAAGTACCAGTTTAGCAGCAAGATATCCTACAAAAGCAGTTTTGTACCACCAATTTATCCAAGTCCTTCAAGAGAGAACACCCATGCTGCATATGTCCAAGCTGTCTCCACAGCTCCACCTGCTCTACCACAGCCTGCTGGAGTGTGATCCTCCCACTCCATATTATCTGACTCATGCCACAGAATGATTTGTTAAAAGTGAAAAAAAAMCCCGCCAACTTGCAGCAGGTTTTGTTCCTTTGGCATAAAAATTTCTTCTCCTTTTGCTTGTTGAGTTGACAATTCCCATGTAAATATTTTTTTCATAAGAAGTGCACAAGATGACACAAAGGTCCAAGTAGGAGGGAGCTAAATTTGAATCTTAAATGGGGRCATTCTCTGTCCCTGTTTTAAGATGTTGCATTGAGAATGGATGTTGATCTCTAATCTTTTGGTCTATTATTGGGATCTGCAACTTCATTGTCAAAGATACCAAGCAAAGAAATTCTGAAAGAGAGCAATTTGCCATCCTGACTCATTTCCTTCCTTCCTTACCTCCAGCCTCATGCTCTTGTGAATGCTCAATAGGGCCTCACYGGACCTTGTTAGTTTTTAAGTAATAGGTGTCTTGCTGACACCTGATACAAAATGCATGTCTTTTTTCTATCACTCATAATATAGGTTTTCTAAAGTGCAAAAATTACTTTAAGGTATGGTGGAAAAGTCTGTGTCAGAGTAGCCACAGCAGGGAATAAGTCTTCCAGTTCTGACCTGGTAAGGGCTTCTGACCRGGTAAGGGTAACAAGATGAGGAATGGGCTAAAACATAAGGAAAGGAGATCACAATGGAGGGGCTCTGCACACGTTCTGTCCCTGGCAGGCCYCCTTGACAGGTCTCTCTTGTGGGTTTTGTCCAAGGCAGAGCTCAATAGGCAATACAGGGATTCTCTGTCATAGCTATGTTCCGAYAGTGATGATGCCTTTCTTCTTTTAACAGGTCAGCAGGGTGAAAGATTCGTTGTAATCACTGAAAGCATAAAGAGTCTCCATCCTTTCTTGGATGCAGGTGGAAACATTCCCACAAAGGATGAGGAAAAGGCTGAGATACTTAATGCCTCTTTTGCTTCAGTCTTTTGTGGTTGGACCAGTAGTTATCAGGGTATTCAGCTTCCTGAGCTGGAAGACAGAAATGAGGAGCAGAATGAAGTCCCCATAATTCAAGGGGAAACAGTTAGTGACCTATTGTTCCACTTTAATGGACACAAGTCTATGGGGCCATATAGAGTCCACCCAAGAATACTGAGGGAGCTCCCAGAGGAGCTTGCCAAGCCACTCTTCACCATTTATGATCAGTTCTATTTAAACAGGAAGGTCTCAGAAGATTGGAGGTTAGCTAATGTGACACCTGTGTAGAGGAAGGGCTGGAAAGAGGATCCAAGGAATTATTGGCCTGTCAGTCAGACCTTGGTGCCAGGAAAGGTTATAGAACAAATCATCTTGAGGGCCATCATGTAGCACATACAGGACAACCAGGGGATCAGGGCCAGCCAGCACAAGCTTATGAAAGGCAGGTCCTACTTGACCAACCTGATATCCATCCTATCATCCTGCTTGACCACCTAATGGATGAGGGAAAGGCTGTTAGTGTTGTCTGTGTGGACCTTGGTAAAACCTTTGACTCTGTCTCCCATAACATTCTCCTGGAGAAACTGGCTGCTCATAGCTTTGATGGGCTCATTCTTTGCTGGTAAAAAATKGGCTGGATGGTCAAACCATAAGAGTAGTGGTGAATGGAGTTCAATCCAGTTGATGGCCAGTCACAGGTGGTGTTCCATAGGGCTCAGTATTGGAGTCAATTGTGTGCCATATCTCTGTCGATGATAGGCACAGGGGGATTGAATGTACCCTCAGTCACTTTGTAAACAACACCAAGTTGGCTTGGGAATATTGATCTGCTTGAGACCAGGAAGGCTCTGCAGATCTGGATAGTCTGGATAAATATGCCAAGGCCAATGGTATGAGGTCCRACAAGGCCAAGTGCCAGGTCCCGCACTCAGGTCCCAACAACCCCAGGCAGTGCTACRGGCTGGGGGCAGAGTGGCTGGGAAGCTTCTTGTCAGAAAAGGATCTGAGAGTGGGTAGACACGGAGGACCAGGGGGGTCTGGTTGAGAACCAACTGAACATGAGCAAATTGTGCCTAGGTGGCCCAGAAGGCCAGTGGCATCCTGGTCTGTATCACCAACAGTGTGGCCAGCAGGACCAGGGAGGTGATTGTCCCTGAAGGGCAACAAAGGTATTGAAAGGTCAGGAGCACGAGTTTTGTGAGGAGTAGCTAAGAGGGAGCTGGAGCTCCCTGTTGTTTAGCCTGGAGAAAAGAAGGCTCAGGGAACACTTTATCGCTTTCTACCTGACAGGAGCTTGTAGTGAGAGGTGCAGGTCAGTCTTTTCTCCCAGGTAACAAGCAATGGGATGAAGAAATGACCTCAAGTTGCCACAGGGAGGTTTAGGTTGGATGGTAGGAAAAATTTTACAGAATGGGTGGTTGAGCATTGGAACAGAATGCCCAGGAATGTGGTTGAATTGCCATCGCTCAAAGTTCAAAAAACATAGAGATGTGGTACTTAGAGCCTTGGTTTAGTAGTAGACTTGGTGGTGTTAGGGAATGATTAGACTTGATATTAGAGGTTTTTTTCCTGCCTTAATGATTCTGTGAARGGTGGAGGCAAAGAAAATCATAGTGTATGTAATTTCTGGGAGTCTTGATGTTTCACTTAAACACTGACAAAAAACAAGAGAATGGTCTTTARAAAATGATTCTTCCAAGCTGAAGGAGTCAGTGACTAGCCATTATGTGACAGTTTACCTAATTTCATCACTAAGTACATCGTCCCTTACATAGCTTCCTAGTCATTACTCAAGTAGTAAATGCTTTTACAGAGTGTAATTTGGAGATGTTGTAAAGATAAGTAAGATACAGCAAGGTGCAGTTATCCTCATTATAAGAATAGGATCTAACAGATTTGTAAGGATGTGGAATGTACTTAAATTCCATTTAAAATCCTTCTCTTTAAAGATTTTGTCTGTAGCGCWCTGGAAGTCTGTGGTATGGTAGCATGCTGGTATTTGCATGATTTTCCAAAGGGTTTCATTAAGGCCGAGAGTTTAGTGAGTTGCAGAAGTGACATTTATGTTGATAATTGATGCAACTTTGGGTATTCCTATTAACAGGGACAGGGAAATTGGAAAGGGTACTAAACCTCATGGTTTAGATCAAACTTAGAGATGAGGATGTTGCCTTCTGTGTTAGGATATGATTGCTTCCTTGCTGCCTACAGCAGAATCTCCCTACATGTGCCTGTCAATGGTTGGGTCTTGGCAACTCTTGCTGCATGAGCTGGGCTGTGAGCACACCAGCCTCTATGTTTGTTTCTTTCTTGAGGCTCAGATTTGAGCAGATTAGTAATTGCCTACTCCCTATATTATCCTTTCCTTCTTCCTTTTTTGCTCCTGCAGATGTTCGTTGTAAATTTTCTATCATTTTTATGACATTTTTGTGCTATTCTTTTGCCTCAAAGTGGCTTCATTACTACATGCAGCTAGTAGTATATATACAGGTGAAACAGCATATGACAGCCTGCTTAAAATTAAAATTTTCCTTYGTAAAATTATTGGTTCCTCATTTTCCTTTCCCTTTTCTCGATTTCCATTCCTTATTTCTATAAGGTTAGTTTCAGTTAGTAATCTTCTCCATAAAACAAAACCTTATTAAAATGTAACTGCCAAGATGTTTGTATTTAATGTTAACAAAGATGATTTTCCATGTTTAAAAGTTAAGTCACTGGTTAAGTAACCTGTAGACTTTTTGGCAATCACTGTAATAAAAGTATTTATTTAATCTCAGAGAAGATACAGTCTTTATTTAGGGAGAATTAATCAGTTTAGAAGTAAAATCTATATGGCTGAAGGAAATACCTTAGCTGTCTTTTACAGAAAAATAAAAAATGGTGCTAGGGGAGAAGAGATGTCACTATCATCAATTAAAAATCGAAGGACACATTTAAGACTGGAGTGAAAATAAATCAGACCTAAAAACATTGCTGCTCCTTGGACTGTATCTGTTCCACAGATAACACAGGACATCATCTCCAGGGCTGCCAATCAGAGATGGTTTCATGAGTACCAATCTCAGTAAAAAATAATTAAATTGACAAAAGCTACCGGGCTGGATTATCTCACTGTCTAGAAGCCTCTCACCTCTGCAGAGCAAGGTTCACTTAAGGCCATATTTATATGAGAAAATTAATGTATTGGTCTCTTTCTGCCTAGTCCSTATTCATTTACTTTCTAAAACCAGAGTAGTAGTTTAGCATATTAATTTTTCTTGAGAAAAACAAATACAAATTTTCTGTACTAGTTACAAATGTACTTCTATGTTGAAAGTACTGATTATGTAAGGACCCTGATCTACATGGGGTCAAGAACCAAAGATCAATAACAACAGAGCTTAAGACAGATTTGAACTCTGTCTATGGAATGGGTTCTGTGGAAACCTTAGCAGTCTCAGCAATASGAACACTTATATGTGACTCATTAGCAGAATAAAAAGAGGCAGGATATATGTCAGAAAGCATGACTGAAGCCAGAAGAGATGTTTTTTAAACCCACTGTGTGACCATCAGTAATTTACTCTGCCTGTCTGTATTTTCCAATGARTTTAATGGTGTAAGCAATAGCCTCTTTAAGAGATTAGGAAGCCAAATGCATTTGTAGGCTGATTTTTCAAGTGTTGGAGGTAGTACAGATGAGCAGAACAGGTGTAGCTGTAATGATTGAATATATTAGTAGAAAACTGAACAGAACATCAAAGGTAGCTTTTTTAATTGTTATATGTAGGACTGAACTGCAAAGGCTGTTTTCATAATTTGCTGATTGAAATAGAAATGAGTGTTGGAAAGAGTCAAGCACACTTTTTTTCTCTATAATTAAAATATACCTCAGTGTATTTCTGTATGTGAATAGGATAGTTACTATTTTTACTGACTGTTTGAAATTTAGGCAAATTTYAAATTGTGAATTTCACTTTTATATGAAAATGTAAAGACTTTCTTTTGAAACAGTATATAGCCTTTTAAAGATTGTATTTAACTTTATTGTTTTGGCTGGAACAGTTTGAACATGACTTTAATTTGTAGTAGTTTCAATTAGATTACTTATGCATTTTTGGAGGGTGAATGATAGATACAATAAGGTGTTGTATGCCAGTATTAAAGATTTTTATATGAATGGACACTGTCAGAGAATGGAAAATGTACAAGTATGCACATCAGTGCAATGATGACATGAAGGCTACAGACAGAAAAGGATCATTGTTAGRGAGAAGCCACAACTGCTCTTTAAAACTTGGTGCTGCTTTCCTAGTTAAACATCAATGGGATGGAAGATATAATAGGAAAGGAAGACTTTCCTTGAACATTCCAGATAAAACTAATTGGGAAGCAAAATCTTTCCACCTCTCCTGTTCCCTGGGCACTTGCTAATGAACAAACCTTGTATGAAGGCATTTCCTCAGTACTTATGTCAAAAGCCAGAGTATTTTGAAGGTACCTAAGGGAACTGAAATTACATAATTTGGATTCTATCAATAGTCTAAAAGGAGAGAGCCGCTGAAGAAGGGAGATTTGGAGTCTTATTATGAAATTACCTTTCTGGATATTACTCTGACAACCAGATTGTGGAAAAGTCCCAGACAAGTTGTGAGTTGGTGGGTCTCAATCTAGTTGAAAAAACAGGGATGACCCTAATCATGAAGCTCAGGAACACTGACTTGCTCAGGAGCAAATTGACTCTCTTTTAGKAATCTTGGCAGCTGGAATACTTCAGCAGTGAAGAAAATTACGCTGACTTGATGTGAATTAATCAGAGTAACTTTTAAAGATTTAATATACACCCCCATCAGTACCAAAAAAGTCGCTGCCTACTGCCCATGGTGCTCATCTCCAACCCACACACATGTGGAGAGACACTGGAGCTGATTACAATCTGTATGAATATTATTTTTAACAGCTGTAACAGTCCACTTCTAGATAATCATCAAATGTACCTTTAAAAAAGATTCCCAAAGCCAAGCCAACAAAAACCAAAAACCCAACCAAAACCAGAATATATGCAGATGACTAAAATGCAGTTCCTTTCTTCCTACGCASAGCTATTATGCTCAGACATTCCCAGTGAAAGCATCTGCAGCAGATCACAAGCAGGATTTTAACCATTCAGTTGTCTGATGTTCAGTTTCTCTGATCATTGTTTTGCAGCTTGGGGGATGTGTTGCCAAGGTAAAATTTTGAAAAGCTCATCAACTTGCTTTAAAATAATTGAAAATACCTTCTCTGAATGGCCCAGAGATATATCTGTGACATTAATCCTGTCTGCCTTTAGAATTTTCTATCAGCCCATCACCTTTATAGCTGAACACCTCTTGGGTTAATGAGTTGGCATTCTTCTTGCTTTTTAGGGGTGTGGAGGCCAGGCAAATCAAAGGAGGCTGTTAAATTGTGTAGCAAAGAGATTATGAAATGTGCACTAGAATGGGGTCTTTGGCATAACTTGGGGAAAAGAGACTCATTGAAGATGGCACCATAGCTCTGTATTTCCTCTAGCAAGCATTGCCTATTGACTCCCTAGTTGGTTGAGCATTTTTATGTCTAGAATTRTTCATCTTCTGTGTTTTAGAGACAAGTTTTGGTTTTTCATTTTGGCTCTGATGGTGAAAATCTGTGTTTTTAACAAAATTGGGTTTTAGCAAAAGGTTCTTTTTGTTGTACAGAAATAGTTAAAGAMAGGATTTAGAGATATTGGGGTATTTTTTTTTGAATCATGTTCTTTTTGCATGTTGTAAAGTACATATTCCTTTTGAAGTGAATCTCTCTAAAAGAAAATATACATTCCTGRAGAGGCTCGGTCTTTCCTTCCCGGCCCAGATGTGCCACTGCACTATGCCAAAGGCTGATGCAGGCTGATCTGAGGTAGCTGCTYGCTGCCAGTACTTGGGAAATAGTATCTTATAATCAGCTGGAGAAAAGAAGCCGTGAGGGAGAAACTACCCATGAAATAATTTCRGTGAGATATCTCTGCAGGTCCTTAGTTCTTTGTTGCTCTTGTTATCCCCCCTGTAATTTGTGTTTCAAACTGGTATTGCTCAAAAAATGACCATCCTCTTTCGTTCTGCCAGACTGACCCCACATGCAGGCTCATTAAGCCCCAGCTTGCTTATTGTTTGCACTYTCAAAGCTAATGTAAGTCAAGGGAGAGATCGGTGCTTGGCTTCTGCTCAGAATGTTGAACAAACAGCTGACTGGTTTCTAACTAACTCATTTAAAAGAAGGAAAACAAACTCGGTTTTTAATGTTAGCTTGCTCTAGTAGCAATTTTTCTAGGGTGTTTGTCTCTGCTGCACAGAAATACAGATCAAAGATGAGTCCAGTTAGAAGCTTGGTGTCTGTACTTTCAGGCATTTAATAGATATGCTGGAGTGGAATGGAAATCCCTGGCCTAATTAGCCCCACAGAGAGACACCCCAGATTTCCTATGCCACAATGTGGCAAATGAAGGCCTGTATGTGGCAAACCCTACAAAACAAATATGGCAGGCAAGGACAAATGAACTATTGCTCTTGATAATGGCAGAGAAAGCAACAAAGTATTTGGTAATATGCTGTGATGCTAAAAATTCTTATTCTCAGGTCCATTCCTGAAAGGGAGTATTCCCTTCATCTCTTTTTCTGCACATACATGTATGAACAAACCCTTTTAAAGATGGAGGAGGAAGCAAAATTAGCCTGCTCCTTCTCCGACCTCTCCCTGGAGGGCAGGGTAGTAAAGATAAAGCCACAGTTACATCTTTCTAGCCAGTATTTTCTTCCCTTAGATCAATGTGGAGAACATTTTCAGCTTGATGTTTCCTGAAACACCTGGTTTCTGAGAACCTGTATGCAATCTTTACAATTGCTTTTGTGAAATCTGAAATTTGCATATGCTGCAAAACCAAGTAAAGATCGTTATTTTTTCTTTATTTTCATGAGAGCTTGACTTCAATGCAGTTCCAAACTGTTGAGGAAGTAGATGATGCTTGCAAACTTCTGTCAGTTGTAACTAAATATTCCAGAAAAAAAAAAAAAAAACAAACCAAACAACTAATTTATTTATCCAGCTTCTCACCATTGCAGCTTTGCTTTATTTTAAGCCTTCTTTCAGGGACAAACAGTTGAGTCACACTGGGGCTTATCAGTTACAGATTAGGAAAAAGAATAGGATTCTCAAACTCAAACTCTCACCTCCAATGGGGGTGTTAGCATGTGTTTCCCTGCTGAGGAAGGATGAGTGGGAAAGGAGAATGGCTGTCAATAGCAGACATTGAAAAGGACCTTCTTTCCATGATGAGTCCAACATACTCAGACAACAGCAGAYGAAGACAGGCTGAGGGAACATCTCACCTCTGGGCTGCTGAAGAGGGAGAAGTTCAGATGAAAAAAGTAGGAAAATGATCAAAGGATCCCAGAGCAGCAGGTTCTTGAAGATTCAGTGGTGCATCCAAATTTGATAGTATATTCAGATGGCTGTGAAGGAAAAACAAAAGGTATGTGTCTGAGGTGGTGGCTTTTGCTCAGCAAAGTCACCTTGTTTCTCCATTCAGCAGCACAGTTCCCATGTGTATGTGTATGTGTTTTACCACTGGAAGATCATACCTCTAAAATCAGGTTATCCTTAAAAACCCAAGACCCTCTAATGTACTTCTCTTCCCACCTCTGCAAGTCTTTTACTACAAACACCCTCTTCAGAGATAGAAAACTTAYTTTATCTACTCTTGGCACCAGTGAAGCCCCTACTGCTTTGTTTTCAATTGCCTTTTCCATTCTTCTTTGTTTTAATTTTGTGCCCTTGGTAATGAGATTTTATCCTTTGAGAAATGAAACTGTTACTTTATATTGTGGATCCAGTTTTGAGGTTCTGTGGCAAACGTTGTAAAGAATAAACAATAATTCCATAGCATCTTTTCACTTTCTGGAAGATTTCCAGTCTAAATGTCTTCAGTCTATATTTTCCTGCTTTTAATATGACTTTTATMATTTTGCATAGGTTCTTTCATCTTTCTTATGCATCTCATGTTTGTAGATTTTTATTTCTCTACTTACTCAGCACTGGCACAGAATTTTCTTATTCAAATTTGGAACTGTCTTCCTAAAATCAGTCTAAGATAATCATAGACTTTCTTCATGTCTGTTCCCGCTTAGCATTGTCAAATGGAGCTTCACAATATTTGGTAGGTAGTCTGAAGGAAAATGAAGGAAGAAATGTCAGAGCCAAACCCACTAGCTAAGTAATAATAATCAGTCCTTTACATATTYACCCAAGCTTTTCTGTGTTACAAAACAAAATAGGTTAGAGTTCTACAGGGAAATCAGGTTTTTGTGTAGGATTTAAAATATGYGCTCCTTTCTGAATTCTACCTACATGAATTTTTATTCAATATATTTTCTCTTTCTATGTGCAATGTATAACTATATATTATTTAAAAATATATATATATATAGTGTATTTTATATAGTATTTTTGTCCTATTAGATTTTGATTGTAAGTCACTGTTCAGTCGCAATCTGAGCCATTTTGTTCAATGCATGGGGTAATTTTTAACGATACCTACATTGTAAATTCCTTTCAGCGTAGAATGAACTATTAGGCAGTGTCAGTAGAATTCTAAATTAAATGTACATGAACCATGTGGTAGTTCTGGTTGCCTTAAAATCTGAAATAACATGTTCCTGGAATGCTATTTCTGGGATTGTATTTTTTCTTTGTGGAAGGCCTTTGCAAAGCTTTATGAACAGTATTTTCTCTGTCATAATGGCACAAAATATTATGACTGGTTAGTGGCAAAATACAGCAAAGCAAAGAATATTGTCTGCAGGGGAATTTATGTAACCAAGAGTACATTTACTCAAACAAAAAATACAGTCATACCACTGAAATTCTTGCACTAAGATTACATATATCGGACTTAATATTTCATGCTGTTYGTAATCATTTTTGAGTGCTGCACCCAGGACTTCTCTGGCTGTCGCTGGGATTTGTTCCTCAAGAAGTTCTCTACTGGTAGGATGCATCACAGGCCTTTTCAAKTTCCATTTAATTCCACTTCCGTTTTCAAAACGTGATCTTGAGTGGTCATGCATATGAGGAGGCTTAGCTCCCACTTGCAGTGTGGTGGTTTTGCACGTACTCTTCTCCTATCCTTTTCTTGATCTTCCTGTCTGAGCATTCATATTTCTCTCTCACTGCTCATTTCCCTGTAAACTCACAGTAGGATGCAGGATTAAAACCCCTGGGATTTTAAATCCCAAATCAAAAGTCTGAGTGAGAAAGGCAAATATCACTCCCACACTTGCTATGCAACTGCTGCCTTGATTTATAGATTAAAACTTCTCTTTTGTTTAAAAGTCTTAGTGCCTTTGACTCCTTTGAAAACCCCAGCACCTTTGCTGACCATAGAGACACATTTGAAAAGCTTCTCACTTTCTGGTGCTCTCTGTCAAGATGTATGATAACCACTCAAAGTACTCTTGACTTTAAGTATCTTTATTGAATCTAATGTAAAGAAAGAAAAAAAAAAAGCATGAGAATACAAGTTATTTTGGGAATAAAAATACAGTTTTCTCTGCCACAGTGAGCCTTGTAGTTGGACACATGGTTACTAAAAGAGTCTGGCTTTACAGCTGGAGCAATGTAAAAATAGTTTCAATTAAAAAGATGTGCAAAAGTATAAAAAGTACCACAAACATGTGGGTTTCTTAATAGAAGTATGAAATTTACAGAGACCAGGATGGTGCAGCTGGGTATAAAATCTTTGCTGCTAGTCAGTTGATACAAACTTCATGAATCACTTGGCTTTTCTAGGCATGAATAATACACCTATCCAACTTGTACCAATAAAACCTGTATACCATAGCCCACAATATTTTGTTGTCTTTCCTTAATTAGATTATAAACTYCAACTAAAATATTCTGCAAATTTCTCCATCTGGACCCTGTTACCAGAGTAGCTGTAAATGATTCACTGTCTACAAGAGTTTCATAACACTGAAGAGGAGATGCARTCTGCCCCTCTTTTACAGACAAAGAGCAGAGCCATAGGGGTTTAGTGACTTTCTGAATGTCACATCCCAAGTCAGAGAGAGACTCCTGTGTGCTAGGCAGGCAGCCTAATGACTGAGACRTTCCTCAGCCCAGTGAAGTTTGTGACCTAGATGAACATTTTGTGCATCTTCCATCCTGTTTCTGCTGGGTACATCTGTAATGTTTGTCTGTCTTGCAAGTATTTTGCCTCTGTGCACATCTGGAAAGCTGGGAGGTATGCATGCATGGCCACTGTCACTTTTTGGAACAGGTATCAGCCAACAGCTAAGGTTTCAGGGAGCTGTGTATTATAATATCCTTGCAGAGCTGAGCTGGGTTACCAGTAATAACTGCAGCGAATTTGCAGAGGGCTTTTGATAATGGAAATCTGCCATAAGCTGTCCTATCTGCAGGTGGAAAAGGTCAGTTGTGTATTCTGTTGGAGAAAGAAAATTGTGGTAAAGGTCAGAAGAATTAAGACATTTTCAGTCTGCCTCAGTCTGCCAGTTCCTCTGGTTCTTTACTGCAGAGCATGTTTTATAGGGTAAGGGATATAATTAGAAAGCTCAGAAACCCAACAATGAAAGCCCATCTCCAATTTTTATCTTGAGTCCTTCTAACTGGGATTAAGTTAAAGAATGAAAGGAAGTTTTTAATGCTACCCTCCTTTCTCCCTCCACAAAAAGATACAGAGCAGTGTGTTTTCAATAACCTAAGTGATGTTAATCTAAAGTGAAACACTCTTTGTTATTGAACACAGCTCTCTATCATTAAATACTGAAATCACAGTACCGGCTTAATTCTGTGTTGTGCTCTTGGCTTTTCTTGAGAGCTGGTGGGTTTACTCTTTTTTTCTTTAGGTAGTGTTCTTAAGATGCAATGGTTTTAATTGATTATCTGTAATAAACACAATGAGACTATGTTATCTAATGCAAGACTGGAGTATAATGTTAATAGTACTATTTTCAGGTGATTCCCAAAGAAGCTGCATATTTGAAATCTAAGCAAATACTCTGTTTTCATGTACACAAAGAGTCTCTGGAACTCACTGTTATATGGTGGTGTGGAATCTTAAGTACACTGGAAATCTTTAGTGTGTTATAAGTGTTATATGGAACAATGTATATAACTAATGAGCAATCTCTCACTGATAAAAGTTGCTTGGAAAACCCTATAAGAAATACAAAATACAGTACTTAGAGAATATAGACAAGCTATCAAGTACGAGAATTATAAATATTTAGGCCAGACATTCAGTAACTATCTACCAAAAGCAATCTTGCACTAAAGCAAATGTTGCAAATAATGCTAAAGCACATTTTTGGTTACTGCTAAGTGTCCATGCTTCTCTTCCCCTTTGCATTTCTCAGGAACCGAACATTCATGTTGGCATGAGCCATGAGGCAGTATTGAATGCTGGATATTAGCAAGCCATATTCCATGCAAAGCTTAACCAAAATTTCAAACCAGTTCTTTTCAGTATTCCCTGGCTTTGATCTGCTAACAGCAGCCTGTGCATTTGTTGTCATTGATATGAGACAAAGGATCTCTTTTCTATTCTCTTTTTTTTTCTTTTTTAATAATTATACAATTATTAAATAATAGAGCACATGATATGTATCTCTTCTTACTGTAGCTGCACTTACTTCTGCCTCTGTGAAGAGAGATTTGGCCCTTCGAGGGTKCAATAAGAAAGGCAGTGCCAGAATAACAATGTCATGGTGAAGAACACAACTTAATGGGGACTAAGGGGGCTGCAAACCACCATTTCTGCAAGRACAGCAGAGATACTTGCAGCAGCACAGATAGGACAATAAGAGCTAATGAAAGAAGAAAATGAACTTCATAAATTCAAGGTTTAAAGTTGGTGTAGTCCTTAGGGATACATTGCTTAACATGGAAAGCTTTTAAAGTTTATTAGAGTTTATTAAAATATAAAGATGAAATGTGTAGGGGAGAGAAATCTGATCCTTTTTACCCTAATGTTTTCTTGTSGTCTTCATTACTCCTACCACTTCTGTCATTGAATCTTTTCTTGCAGTAATGTTCTTGTGCAACTTTCACTGGTGTTCTCCTGTGTGGAAGACTGCAAAACTGAGGTTAGGGTTTCAAGTACAAATATTTGCCATGAAGTGCCTGCATCTGCCATTGCTATGTGAATGGTGGCAATCTGGGAAGTTRGGCCATGCAGAGATACCAAGATTCAGAGGCAGCTTTTTCTTCCTACACTGAGAGACATAGAGAGCAGTTCCCCGTRAGTGACAAGAGCCAGACAGTAAAATTTGTAGCTATGCATACTTTCCTTCCTTGGTCCCACCACTAGGTCTGAGCTCCAGCTCACGGGAAGGAGGTGAGTGGCCAACTGTCACACTGTGTCAGTTCTTGATCTGGCACAGCTAACAACACATCTCACTCTCCTGACTAAACTCAGTCTTCCAGACAGAAGCTTTGTCCATCATTCTGTTAATCTCTTGTGCTGACTATTGTGACTTTCTTCTTTGGATTTCCTTGAGTACAGTTCATTCAAGTGGCTGCTGAGGTGGCAGCTGCAGCCATTTCTTTGTTTGTGCTCATCTTGTTTGCTTCACATTTCTTTCTCAACTGCCAGTTGTTTCACATTTCATACTCAAACCATATCACTTGTCATTCAAGGCACCGCATTCTTTTCTTCCTCTCATTTCTGCTTCCTGTGGTTCCTGTTCATTTCTTATCAGACTCCAGGAACTTAATTTTCTTTTCACTCTTCTGTTGTTACCTCTTTAACAACCATTTGACATGAATATCATGCCTTGCCCTGTATGCCATGCCTTGCCCTGTCTTTTGTTTTGTGTGTAAAACACCACCGTCAACTCATTCAAGTCTTTCCTTGTAATCTTTCCCCTATCCTCTTTTCCCCTAGCAAGTTACTAAAAAAAGAAAGTGGTTAACAACATGAGTGAAATGAGAAGTTTCTGGACAAAAAGTAGYTTAGGAGGCTACTTCTCATTTGTTATGTTTTGGGGATTCATTTCAGGTTCAAGTGTTATTGGGCTATGTAGCAAATGAAAAGGAACTTTTGCTAGAAAGAGCTCAGAGGTGCCACCTTTGCCCTGGGGCATTTTTGGCTCACACGAGTTAGGGATTAGTTTGCAGCGCCTTTTGATTACAAACATGCATTGTAATTACCTTGGTTTTGGCCAGGTTGGTGACTAAACAGGGTGGTCTAGAAGCCTCTTAACTGATTCCATGCTTGAGCAAATAAGTTTAGCTTCTTGGAAGCTTTTGAGCCTCTAGGAAGAAGTTAGAGGTGAGTAAGCAAGTCCCTCTGTGCATRGGATTCAAGAAGCATGTAGACATATGCTACAGCAGAGTTAGACCTATTAAAATATCTAGGGTTTATGCTTACAGCTCACAAAGGAGGGTGGACTCACCAGAGGAAGTTGGTGGGGCAGAGGGAGTGACTACAGCTCCTGGCTGCTCTCTGCGAGGTTAAGCTCAATTGCACTCATGGTTGTGGGTGACCTAGTARGTGTATTGTTCTCTGGGACACAATGTTGAAATAATATACTTAAATGCATTGGCCACTTTGGATTAATTTCCTATGTTAATTTCCGCTTTCTGTGTCTTCAGAAAGAGGTCTTTTACTTTATTTCCAGCTATAAATTCTCAGATAATGTTGTTTGTGTCYCATTGAATGGTGGTTGTAACCATCCCAGAAGTGGTCATAGTTTATTGTTAAATCAAGGAAACTGTGACCAGATTCTCTTTTTTTCAAGATAATAGCATATCTATTGTAAATGAAATGCCACATTTTAGGACATCTGAGAATTTGACCCTTGGTAAGAATATATTAAAAAGATAAACATGGTAGACAAATAAGGAAATACTTTAATAAAATAAGCTATGCAAGTGTGGTTGCTTTCACTGCAGTTTTAGTAAGATGTTACCACATATGAATTACCTCACATTCAAGATAATTTTGTGTGGTTCTAGTATGCCCATTCATCAGAGTAGTTTCCAGCTGTGTGGAACAGTATAGTTGTGTACAGGTGCRGGCGGTTTGTAGAAGATCTCCTTTTTGCTGCAGTTAAGCACTGAAGCTACAGGATGCAGTMAATATTTTAAAATGCTGCTGGAAAATTGAGAAGGGAGATACCTGAAGACCCTGATTCATACTAAGTTGTGTTACAGGRTATTTCGCAGAGATAATATCATAATTTTGGGTTCAAAGGAGGTAGAGAAGTTGTGCATTAAAATAAAATCTTTATACTGGCTATTTCATTGATGAAACTTTTCTTTAGGGTTGGTTTTCCTTTAAATATTATCTCTTCTGTTATTTTGCTTTTACCACATGTTGCACAGGGGAAATCTATTTCCCTGCTGTGGGACAAGCAAACCACACAGTTGCATTTCTCTTTCATTTCCCTAAGCTGAATGATCTGACATCAATTTCAAAAGATGCAACTGAATTCTGCTTGGTAACATTTAAGTAAACAGATATACCCTAATCACATGTTCAACAAATGTGATTGACATTAGTAACTATGGGGCCTATTTTACTTAYATTAAGCAGATTTAAATACAGAAATAGCCACACACACGTAATGCAAAAAAAAAAAGGAATTCATTCCCCACTTCCCGTGGTCAGGYGGTTGTTCAGTCATTCCTAGAAAAGCAGAGTTCCATCACATGTAATGGTGACTTGGGAAGACAAACACCATCACTCCGAACATCATCCCTGCCTCTGACTGAGCACAGTGCCATCTGGTCTGGAATATTCTTTTGGCCGGTTGGAGTCAGCTGCCCTGGCTGTGTCCCTTCCCAACTTCCTGTGCACCTCCAGCCTGSTGGGGTAGTGTGAGGAGCAGAAAAGGCCTTGGCTGTGTATTAGCTATTGCTAAAACAGCTAAAACATCCCTGTATTATCAACACTGTGTTCTGAATAAATCCAGAACATAGCCCCATACGAGCTTCATGAAGAAAATAAACTCTATCCCAGCCAAAACCAGCACTCTTTAAAATTTGATTCATGCAACCTTACATCAGTTTCATCCTTTCTTCTGCTGGAGGCTCCAGGTAGATAAGGGTGATGCGGGTCAGGTCAGCTGCCATTGTTGTTTACTGGATGCTTTGACAGTCACTGTAATTTGCCGCCATAAAAAACCAACAGGAAATAGGTGAAGAAGGGCAGTGATCACCTTTGTGATCCTGCTCTGATCTGGGCACTGCACTTTTCAGCTGCAACTGAAAATTTGGGACAGTTAGTATAGCACATTTTTGAGAATGTCATGTATGTGTGATGAATTATAGCAGGCCTTCCTGGGTAATACAAGTTTACAGTCAGGAATACAGATGGCTAAACTTAGGCTCTTGAGTCTGTTTTCAAGCACCTAAAGATGTGGCCTGGTTTTTAAGATTTGAGCATTTTACAGCTCTTGGCAATTTCAGCACTTCTGAGAATGAGGACAATTCTGTAGATGCTTAAATATGGATTTTGGAATGCTTAACTTCGGACATCTATTTTTGAAAATGTTGGCCTACATTTGTGGAGAAAATCTTAATCTTTAAAAGATTCCTGTAAGACTCTCCTTGTGCAGGTGCATGCGCAGATACACGTGTGCAGGGGTGCACAGGGCACCAGGGGCAAGCACTTGGCACCAGGAGCAAGTTCTCATTGCAGTTGTAGCTGGGCTGTGCTGGGTATTAACTCAGTCCTCCCCAGCAGCCCCCTTCCCTAACTTAAYTGACAGCTGAGATTCTGGGGCTGTTGCCACGCCATGTGGCATCCTTTGTGCTTCTGGGTTTTGTTGTCAGTAAAACTAAAACCAGAWCATGACTGTTATGCCTGTGGATAAGTAATGAGAGAATTAGGGCCAGGAAATGGGAATGTCATTTGTAGTAAGCGTTCATTAGCTTTTGCTTAATTAACATTGCTGTTGTTAAGAATCTTGCTTGCAAAGTCCATTGAACACCCAAATCATTTGCTTGCTGTTTATTTACTGTACTGCCATGAAGAATACATTGTATTCAAACATGCCAAGTGCCCTTGTCTTGAGGCAGCATCTGTTCAAATGAAATGTCTGTCAGGAAGGAAATGGGGTGGAGTTGTGTCTTTTAAATCAACATCCCCTCACTAAAGTCTTACAATAAGAATCCCATGAATTTTGAAGGATGATTTATTTAACTGGGAGTTGCATCCTGTGAGGAACCTTATGAGAGTAAGAATAAGGGTCCTCTGTCTTTCAGATTTGTGATCATTAAAAGCTTAGTTGAACTTTTGAAACTATGTGTTTGTGTTCTGATACTATTGGAACCATTCTGAGTGTTCTTGCTATCTGTGGGTCAAATAGTCAACATTTTTTCAAGATTATAAAATTACTAAGAATTTTCTTTTTAAATTCCTGTCCTCCTGGAAACAGTCTTCCTACAATTTGCATTTAAAAGAAATAGATGATAAAGTTTCTACAACATCAGTTTCTTTCTGAAATAGAAACTACTGTGATTTTCCCAACTCAAGGGGCTGTTTGTAACCCCAGAAAATATAGRCAACTTTTAACAAGGCAGTATTTTTGGATCTGAAGTGTGCCCTGATGACCTAGCTCTGCAAGTACCTAAGTATGTGCCTACCTCTGTGATGCTTTGAGAGCAATCTCGTTCTTCATTCTGTCTCCTTCCAGCTTTTCTTAGAAGCCAGGGGTATTACCAGGAGTATTACCAGATATTTATGCATATTACCAATAAGCTAATAACTACAAAAGTCTCACTAATAAAAAAAAATCTAAAAAATGTATAGCACATGCAGCATGTGCTTGTGTATGTAGCAAAATGACTCGTGCTAGGTCTTCCATCGCAAATTACAGTAACATGCACTCCAATGTATATCCTTGCGCTTTGAACACTTTCTTCCTCATTGTTGCTGGCCCTTTGTTGCATTGCTGCTGTAAACCTTTTATTTGAAGAGGAGGAGGAGGGAGAGGAGTGCATGACTGTACCTGTGTGCACCACTGGTCTATAGATGGAACTCTGTAAGTTTTACTGCATCATCATTTTCACCTTTGATGGGGGAGTATCTTAGGTTTCTTCCATTCGCCTGAGGTTCTGGCATGGCATCCTCTTAAATCAACCTTGAAGGGAAATTGATTGAAAAGAAAACACCATTATGGGAAAACAATTTATTCTTTTCCCCTTGACAGAAGGCAGAGTTTTGTCTATACTGTGGAATAAATATTATCTGCCTGTTTGCTTTAAGAAGTGGAAGCGACTCATTTCCCTATGATGGCTTTGATCATTATTTGAAATGGGATTTTTCTTCTACTCTGTGCMGTCATTTCATGTCAAGAGCACATACTAAGCATCAGATACACCATGCCCTGCTGAACCCCCATCTTTTTTTTTTTTTCTCTTGTCTGTGCACTCACACAAATTTACCTCCATTAATGTACGTAACTGCGCAGGGGAAGACAATTTTTTGCCGCTTGATTCCTCTTTATTTCCCCTTAACTGATCCAACAGTCTCTGCTGAAATGCTGTGAAAGGAAATGTAGACTGGTCCCTTGGTATCCTTCAGTGCCTACTACTTCATTTGACTCATGGAGTGTCCCTGTTTGGGTAGACAGGGACCAACACTCTTAGTGTTCCTCAGCCTTAGCTACTTTTAAGTCTCTGGGTTGCCTTTTAATTTTTGTGGGGTGAAAACCTTGTGCTGAGGCTGCTGATTGCTGTAAAAGAATTGCTCCATTGAAGGCAAGTTCAGGGAAAATACCACAATTGGGAACCTAGAACATTCTTTCAGTCATGCCCCTGGTCAAGAAGCAGCCATGGCAGATTTGTATTTTATCACTGATTGTCTGAGCACTCACATATGGCTTTGGAGCTAAATACGAGTAGTGCTTCACAAAAGGATCAAGTACAGACTTCACAGCTCTACAGTTTTTCAGATAAAAGTCCATTTGTGATCAGGTCAAGAACCCTAGAAAGGAGATTAAAAAAGAAAAAAATAGACCGTTTTGAACAGATCAGGCACCTGATTTGCCTGGGTGCTGTCTCTAGGAGTGGGGATAGGGAAAGGGCTCTGGGAAGACTGAGAGTAGATGAGGAGTGTGACAAGGAAAGAGTGCTCTCTTCAAGGAGGAGCTTTGAGGTTGGCAGCGAGACTCATGTGTCAGGAACAGGAGGATAAAGCTGAGTGCTAAACTAAAAAGCGAGCATCCTTTATCAGGATGGGGTAACAATTTGCCCTCTCATCTGCYGGCTTCACATAAGATTCAGCTGCCTGGCAGCTTGGAAATATTTGTCAGGTAGGAAGGAAATGCCTACAATGTCATCTTCTACGGGGGAAAGGTTTTGGATGAACTAGGACACTCAGAGCCCCAGTAGATCTTACACTGCCGAATGCCCATATGGTAATAGTTCTGCAAGTCCAGTGAATTTTTCTGGTAACATTTTCCTCCATGTCTTTGTCTGAGCACTGACTCTGTAGGCTGTGTATCCTGGAGTGCTTCTGCTGGGTGTTTCTCCTGTCATTCTCCCAACTGTTTGCAGAGTATCACTGGTAATTTCTATGTAAATTTGCTCAGGCTGGCAATTGAGCAGCTTTCTGTTGACAAATGAAGGAACATCTTAATAGCAGAGAGGCTGCTTAAGTCTCTTTGGAGGGAACTGAAGTGGCATCTTGAAGGTCATGGGAARATCCGGTTACTGTAATGTGGCTAAGGGGAGCCCTCTCTGGAATGTCCTGCTTGACTTGATGTTGCTGTTTCTCAATGAGGTTTCTACTCAGACAGCCTTACAAGATGGTCACTAGGGTGAACCTTTTAGGCTGCCTTGATGCTTTAMAATGGTGATGAATTTCAACTGGAGGGGAAAAATATAGATAGAAATAGATGGAATTGGAATGTTTTGCTTCCTGAACTTAATGCAGGGAGAARTGCTGGGAGGGCTCATTGTAAACAGAACTTTCAGTGGAAGGAGAGTGATTTCACCCACGACCTTGAGCCCTGAATCTCCTTTGAGCGGGCAGACTGAAGGATTTGCTTCAATTATGAGATTGCACTAGGAAAGATATATACATGTATGTACTCTTCTGCATAATCTCTGTAGGTTTTGCACATCATGAGACAGTTGCATCCATTTCCATGGCTCCTCCTAGGGGAGAAAATCTGGATTATTTTAATTTGCTCCTTGTAAACTGGATTTGGGTTTATCTTCCTTTGTTCTTGGATGTATCTAATTGAGATATCWTTGGAACAATCGCAAAAAAACATCCGTGGTTGAATTTATAAAGCTCTCTACATTAGCTTGAGGACTAAGTGAGCTAAAGGTCAAGTAAAGAAGCAGAAGATTATTTTAGATGTGTTGGAAGATGGAAGTTTATAAGCTATATCTGAATTTTTCGTTTTTCTTCTTTGTCCCAATGTAGATGGCTTTCTTGCACTTGTGTTCTCCTGGAAGGCAGGAGATATTCAGGTATTACCACAGATATGGTTAGCTATAATAAATTGCCCAGAAAATTGCTTGATATTTTTCTTCTCCCAATGCCATAATCATGAATGAACAGATGAGAGGAAAACTTACCTTTATGGAGGCTCTTGGATCCTAGTAAAGCCCTCAGGTATCCAGATGCAGCATTCCAATTGCCGTTTGAACCTTTGAACCACATCTAAGTAAATTGTTCTCAGATGCATACCAGTACACAGAAAATAGGACAGAAAATAWAATAATAATTAAAAAATCAATTTACTATTTGTTTATCAGGTCTGGTTTTGATCACTCTCAGATTCCTCTCAGTATCAGGGTCCCAGTGTGCCAATGCAGTCTGTGTTGTATGAATATATATGACAGCATGACACCCTGTGAGGAACTACTAGTCAAATATAAGAAATCAGCAATGAGAGGAAAAAAAGGAGACCTAGAAAAACTGTGGTAAGTATAGATACAGAAATAAACAAAATGAACAAATGGAAAGTTTCAAATTAGTTGTGCTTATTTATTACATGCTTGATGAAACAAGATAATGAATCTGAATCTTGTACAGACCCCCAAACAGGCATATAAATGAAATGGGAACGTTTTATAACCACCAAATTAAACTAAAAAGAAACATTTACTGCTGAAAAAATTAGCAAAAGTCTCAGCATCTTCCCATCTAGAAAACTTTATACCCTAACACGTAAGCGAAACAACTGATAGGAGAGAGATACAAAGTCAGTGTCTCTACCCAGTATTCTTAACAATCTGCCAGAATTCAGCCACAACCTCAGTTTTGCAGTCAGTGACACTAATGTGACATTGTGCTTCTGGRATATGTTTAACTCATTAGCCTAACAAAAGAGATTGCAAAAAAATCAAATGTCTGTATTCTGATTCAGTGTAAAGCAAATAGCAATGTTTATTTAACCACTTAWATCATTCTTTCAAAGACATTTTTAAATTGATAAGATAGTGAAGAGAAAATAATCATGTGAACTATGAACTAAACAGTTCTTTAACTATTGCTCATTCATGTCAGAGTCCATAAAAGTGGAAACATGCAACTCAATGGAGCAAATATTTTTTTGAAGATATATCATCTGGGTAGGAGAAAATTAGGACTTAGCTATACTTTATTATTATTATTATTATTATTATTAATAGTAGTATTAGTATTACTATTTTACATGATACTATATTATATTATATATGCTATCATGTATTTAATGATAATAGTCGTAATGATAATAATAATTGTAATAGTAAAAATAATAGTAATGATAATAATAGCAATAATAATCCAAAAGTGATATTCATTTATTACATGCAATTTTATTTTCAGTGGTTTTGTTTTGGTTTTGGTTATTCTTCTTCTGATACACAGTCCTGAGATTACAAATGCTGAGATTCCAAAAATAAATGGAAAATTCTTACTGCATCTTGCATGGAGCTAGAACAGGGAATTTATGTTCTGTATGAGTGAAAACAATTTGTTTTTCAGAATATTGAAACTGCAGAAGAAGGCACACAGAATAATTATAATAAATAGGAATATTTTTAGATAGTTCAGTAATGGAGACCTTTAACTGTAAAGGAAGAACACAAGTAAAACACAGTAGAAAGGGTAAATGGGGGAAAAAAAAACCAAATGGAAATATTTTGGTCATTTGGGAACTGAAGATGTGAGGCAAAAAGAGGCAGAGAGAAGACAGAAGCCAAACAATAGCTCACAGTCACAGTGTTATATGCACCATGTATTGATTTCTTCGATGGTGGTAAGAGCAGCCMGGACAGTTCAAGGAAGAAGGTGCTTGTTAGTGGTGGCCTGCTGGGCGTGGTAACACAGAGTAACCCCTCTGACACCTTTGCTGGTACAAGAAAGGCAGGAATTGGATGCTGGGATGCCATGTGCTGCCTGGGCTGCAGGTTCCTACCACTGAATGTTTTGTGGTGGCCGAGCAGCCTGACTTTGGCTGCAGCTCCAAAGCTTGAGAGGGCTGGTTTTCACTGAGACCTGCCCTTCAACCTTGGCTGCTATCACCACTCCAAAGCTCACAGAATGGGACAGGACAAGGGTGGTGTGCTYTTATGCTCACAACATTCCCAAACTGCTTTAGTTTGGCTTAAAATTTCAGTTCTGGCAGTTCTGAGAAATCTTGGGCTAGTTTTCTTCAGGAAGAGGGGAGGATTTTAAGTTAATTTTGTGGCACCCATGTTGCACAAGAAGCTCACTTGAGGAGAAAAAAGCATAATTTATTTTCTAACTTTTTAAAACTTCTGCCCTTTTGCAACTGCTCTTTTTCCGTTTCTCCCCTCCTGTTCCAACTTCTTCTTGTTATGTCTCATCTCCCTTTTCTCCTTATTTTCTTCCCTTTTTTTGCCTTCAGTTTTTTCCTCTTCATTATATTGCTATTTTCTTCTCCCACTTCCTTACTCCAGTTCCCTTCCTCTTTCACTAAATACAGTAAGTGATATTTTTAACATTTTTCAGCACAGACTGTCTGGACTGTAAAGATTGAGGAYTCACTGGCAATAGGGAATTATGTACTAAATTGCAAGTTAGCCTGCAGGTAGCTACTGTGCCAGCTTGGGTCTGACACAGGTTGATTAGTAAGGAACAGTCCTTTCCTGTAAAAAACAATAAACATATTTGTTCTAACAGAGCATCCCTCAAGCAAGATCAGTAAAAATGTGAAATTCAGGTTGTTGTGAAGTATCTCCCAGGATCCTCACTCTCACTGGCTATGCATGGTGGTCTCCCTCTTTATCAGGACCTGCRTAGCTGTTTATTGAAATGCTGTGGYAGAAAAGTAAGCTTTGGACTTCGTTTCCATATAAGACTGTGTGAAAAGTGACTCTGATATAGATAGCAAATGTACSCRGAGATAAATGAAAAGACTTCAAAAATGTCAAGGAATGGACAGAAGGTTATGGCTGATATTTCCAAGTTCTTTTCCAGGCTCTGCTTTTGATATGTCGTGCTTCAGTTCTCCCACCTGTGAAATTTCTGGGTTTTTTCTTGTCAGGCTTTTCAAGCACTAATGAAACTCTGTTTCATCAAAAAGATGAAATCTGAAAAGGGGTTTAATTTGTGTCTTTACCAAGTTGTCAAGTAGATGGCCTACACTTCTTTCCAATGACTTCCCGGTGAGGTCGTGTCTCTCTCTGAGTTTGGGGTACCCTCAAGCTGGAACTGGACCTCTGCCAACGCCCACACTGGGGGTGGACTCTCCCACACATAGCTCAGCTGCTGCACATTCAAGGTCTTGTYTCATCTGGACCTTTTTTGCTTAGGTGCTGCAGTGCCAATCAGTRGAAAGACCTGACGTACCTGCTAAACTTGAAATTTTAGAAATTGGAAAACRAGATGACACAGTTCTCAAGCCACTGGTTTTACCTTTGCTACTTCATATATCAGTAAATTCAGGTTGAAGAGCAAGAACCTTCTGTATATGCAAGGTAGGAAATTGAGAACAAAATATTGGAATGGTGTGTGAGCCCAAGAATATTTAAGGCTTCTTTGCTGCTATTACTGTGAAAGATCACATTAAATTKCACTGAAATAATTGTCTACTTCATTACAAAATTTGTAAACTGATTCTTATGAAGATTCGTCCATTAGATTTTTGTGTCTAGTTGTTTTGAGCTTGGTGTTTGAATCTGGGAAAAACTTGGGATTGTGAAAGGTACGATTACTAATTTTCATGTAGGATTGGYATATTTGTGGATACTCAGGTCACATCCCAAGCACAATGGGAGTTTGGTGGCAGACTGTCACAAGGATAGATAGCAGAGCTTTCAAAGCGCTGTGGAAGAGCTGTTAAAAAGGTAGATACTTCTTCACTGTCATTGTTTGTGTCCCATGCAATTACCAAGTTACTTTTAATAGAGGTCTGAATGACTCTTTAGACTGTGGAAAAATCTGACACCTCTCCATGTCCCTCTGCCCAGCAATGTTGCAAGTCCTTTATCTTCTTCTCTCTTATGCCATCATACATACAAAGGCAGAGATGTCCACACTAAAGGCTGTAAATTGTTTTTGTCTTTCCTTTAAGCTGTCTCAAGAGATATTAATTTCTCTGAGGAGGGATATATGCCCCTTATTAGCATGCTAGATTGTAAAGACTAAGTGCTCTGTAACATAGACTAAATGAGATCTGAAGAGGTTGGCACACAGCCTCATCTCTTGCTCTCTGTCTGTCTTCCACCCTAATTTGCTTTATATATAAAATAAAAATGTCAACTGACTCAGAGACAAACTGTGATCGGCATTTCTTGCGTCTCTATAAAAGCTGTCTCGATTATTCATCAGGGTGCACTGTGTGCAGCAAGAGAAGTGATGGCATCTCATTCGTGTGTAAGCACCCAGCACACTCCCCTTGAAGTGAGCATCAAATCGAAGTCCCCATCAGCCCTGGAGCTTACAGTCAGCCCTTAACTGTAAAAAATGTTTTTAAAAAGAAAGAGGGAGCGAGCAATGTATTGGCAAACAAGAGGRAGGATTTTGAAGAGCAAGAGGGCTGGGGTAGCTAGGCTCAAAGGGACGTAGGAAGTTTGTTGCCTTTCATTGTCTTGATTTTTTTGRCTGATTTCTTCTGACATTAGTTACAGCACTGGGTATTTTGTGTTTTTTTACTGACACTTCAAAATAAAAATGAGAAGAGAACTCAGAAGGAACAGATGTTGTTACTATAGATGGCTGGAGTGGTACTTATTATATCTCATTTCTGACTTCTGTCAGCTCAAACAGCTTCTTCTCTATTCTTCACCTTAAAAAAATGAATTCACCCATGGGAAAGTCATGGCACAGCCACACCCTGTCAAACTCAGTGCTGCAAAAGCTCTCCATCAATCAGCTATCCCAATGTCACTGTGCAGCCATCACGTGCCACAACTCAACAACGGCAGCAGAATGCTGTTATCCAGTCACTAAATTATATAGTAGAGCACCTTTCCTTCCGGCACAGAAATGGCATAATCATCTTTTAGCTATTGAGGTTAATGCCAATAAATTTTTGGTCATCTCCCTTCATGGTTATTATTTTGCTTCACTCTGTAATCAGAGAGAACTCTGCACTGATTAGTTATCAGATAGTGGAAAAATGTGGGTGGGATTTTAGCATCACAGCTTTGGGTGAACGATTACATTACTCACACACGTATACAGCACACAAAATGGGAAAAGGAAACGGGGATGATTGCCAGTAGAGAAGGTGCAGAATTTGCTTAAAAATTACTAAGTTTCCTTGGATGTGTCTCTTTTTTCCATTTCAAAAACAGCAATGAATACTTCAGTATCGTATCACTGCTTAAGAGTTTAAAGATCTCAMTCATGGATATCAAATTGCTGCTTAATACAAAAGACCATTTCTAAATACTTTTAGAAATAAAATACTGAGTATGGTTRTAGCTAGATGTGGGGTCAGACACCTCCTTTCCTGAAGGTATTTGTAAAAACCTTTCTCTATTTTGTAGGTTTAATAGACTTTAACGTGAGCATGTAGCCATGCAGTCATCCATCTCTGAAAGCTATTTATGAAGAGTGATTTAGCATTTGCTGCTTATCACTCCCCCCATTTGAAAAGTTTTTTTTTCCTGTAGTCAGGAACTGGAAACAGTACTGTGCTACCACTCGTGCACTGTGAATAGCAGATAATTGAAGTGAGCAGCTCGCAAGTGTTCTGGAGGCGGAAATGTGCTCAAATGAACTATTTGCTGGATGTTTCTGAATAACAAATCCATTCACAGAAATATGGTTCAGTCCATGAGAAATAAAGAAGGGCCAGAATTGCATGGATTTTATTTTYGGTGAATTATTAATCTAGCCATAGTCATTATTAGTCATTGTTTTATACACATTACTGATGATAAAAGGCTTTGTAAAGGTGAGTTAGAAGCTCTGCCTTCTGCAGAGACTGTGCAACCTATGTTGGTCGTAAGAAAGAGTGGCTGATGAGTCAGAGCAGTGCGTCTTTCCACATGTGCATCACAACTTTGTAATAATAAGGAACCCTCTGGCTCCATCTGGATGTCTGTTGCAAGAAAAAGGTCAAGCCATGAAATGGTGATGCAGGTTTTTAGCCATTCACCCATGCCTTGGGATGACTGGAAAGGCTGAGGTTTGAAATTTGGTTATAATAAATGCGCAAGTGAGCACAAGCCTTCGRCAGTGTTTTCTTTCTGCTTATACATTGAAAATAGGAACAGATCCAAAATTCCTGGAATCTAAATTTGTTAGCAAGGACTCAGAATACTGGAGGCTCATCCTTACCACAGATGAAGCAGTGCCACTCAAAAAACTTGTCATCAAAATACGGTGCAGTGCTTTACAATTTCAGGTGTTCAATATATCTGTAAAGGGTTATGCTCATAGGCTAAAAGGAGCAGAAGTTACAGAGGTAGTTGCAAAAATTCTGTACTTTGTGAGGGTTTTACTGAAGAACTATTTCCTGCCTTGTAAACTTTTTTCTTCTGTTTTATTGAATTTGGAAATTTAATCTGTTATTTGTCCCAAATATGACACCTGTTCTACATGGTCAAATTCCATTCTTTGTTGCAACTTTTGAAAGGTAAGCTCAAATGACAGTTAAAGCCCTAGCTTTTCATGTGACTTCACAAAATTGTTTTCAGTTCATATCGTACTTTGGATGTCTTTGTAACTGCAGCAGTTGTAGCATTGTGAGCTGAGAGCTGAAAGGGTGGTATCATTTTCCAAAAGAAAAGCCTGTATTCCAGAAACTGRCATTACTTTGAATTGGAGAAAACCCAACTAATCTCTTAGTTGAAAAGACTTATGAACTTAATGTAAAGCCTCACAAGTTTTTTCAGAGTGTATTTTTAATTTAGAAACTTAATCATGTTTCTATCACTAACAAATTTGCCGAATCAAAGAGTGTAACAGTGATCAGATCATGTCACTGAATGGATTATATTCATTAATAAGTCTAGTAAGAATAACCATATATTCTGGGAGATGAGTGATTGTGGGTAACATCGTGAGGAGTGTCTGTTTTCAAATTCTCTTTGGTGCTGTGATTTGTGTCCAGTCTCTGTGATCTGAGAATGGGTATTTTCTGTCACCATCTAGGATTTTAGTCATGTTGTTGCCCAATTCTTCTTTTCATTGTCCTATACAAATGCTAGTTAATTTAATGGGAATGATAGAGGAATAATGAGTAGGGGGAGATTTCCATTCTCGAGGGGGAGAAAAAAAGAAAGAGAAAAAAATTAGGAAAAAAAGAAGAAATTGCTTCATGGAGCAGAGCTTGGCATTAATGCTTAAACAGATGGTTGTGATGATAGGACTGCAGGCACCAGCAAGTCAAGGTAGAGCGGACAGAGAATATTTGTTTTGTACATGTGCATGATAAGTGGGAGCAGTCGCATCGCTTGTTCTTTTTATAATSTGAGTCATGACAAAATTGCTTTAGCTTTCAGGAATTTTAAAAAGAATGAGGGGAGGAAAACACTTGGTATCTGCAATTTAATGCTTTTAACTGGAGAAAGAGAGCTAAGCTAATACCCAAGTGTTTCACGTGTGCAGGCGCTAAAATACCCTGAGGGTAGTTAAATACTCCTTGGAGAAACCTCACAGCCACCTCATTCTCGCCTCATCACGACAACCTCACTTCCCACGTTTAAAAAGAAAAAAAAGAAAAGGMAAAAACCCCACCCTGAGTTGCCAGTAAGGTGGGAGATGTGTGGATCATTTTTCAGTTCTGCTCTTCCCAATTGCTCTTCTACTTGCCTTCTCTTCAGCTGGCCCTCAGATGTTTAAGTTGTTAGCTATTAATTTKCTTTATGTAGTTTTTCCTCAGATACAATTTCTTCCAGGTCAAAGGAAATCTAGGGTTAGTTCCCAACAGTTGCTATCCTACCAGAAAAGAGTCCCTACAGTACAGCATAATGGCACTGGATGTAGGTCTGGTCCCATTCTTCCATACTCCAATGGCTGTCTCTACCTGAGCTGTCAGAGACCCTCTCTGCTCTGTGTTCATAATCTAAGCTCGTGAGCAGTGTTGCCTGCTGGAGCAGCTCTGCTTCGGTCCTATGGGAGCAGCCATATAGGCAGCTACACCCAATCTCCTGTAAGTGAGTAAATTATAAATTCCTCATTACAAAAAACACCAAACCAAAACACAACAAAAAGCAAACCAACCAACCAAAAAAACCCCAACAAATAAGAAATGTAGTTGCTGTTTTGCTGAAAATATTAGGTTGCAGAACTAAGAGATGGAAAAGCCTTGCTATATTCCATTTAATCAGTTTGCCTAAGCACAAAGCAGAATTATTTCCCAGCAGTGTAACTTGCAGGGTTTTTCTGTTATGTATAAAAGTAGTATTTATTACATATTTATTACTGCAGAGCCACTGGGATTTCCATGTTAGTGTTGCAGCTAATGAAGTGGCACAGCTCTGCCCTGAGGTCTGACCTAGGCAGCTTCTTGGGCTCTTGTCTGTTTTTTTGCCAGCAAATCATCACTGGCTAACTTTCTTCTCCTGAAGGGATTGCTCCTGGATTCAAAAGCACTTAAGGGAAGAGTTATAAGGATGAGAGGAGACAAAGGATGAAGGAGAGAAAAATAGGTTTTATGCTGGAAAATATAGTTGAAAGGGGGATTTGGGATAAATATTGACAACTAATTATTCAGTTCATTGGTAAGCAATTAGTAACTGTTGTGAGTATATCAAATTCCTTTAACTCATGGGGTGCTTGTTAGCTTGCAGGATTGAGTCTATGGTACTGAGATTCATAAGTCTTAATTATCAGCAATTCCTGGACACATTTGACTGTGAGTCATGGCAAGCAGGGCAGTTCTGGTTTTATCTTAAGTTCTGCCTCTGTGCCTGTGTACTAAAAGAGATTCTCCCTGCCGTGTATAATGACGCTGTTTCAATGACACAGCTTTAGGACATCTCAGATAAAAACAGAAAAGCTGGGCCACATGGCACCAATAAATTTATTCTGCTTTCTCAGATTTGTTCAAAGGATTTTGGTGTGTACTCATAGACTTTGTGCTGGATCTTGGACTGTCTGGTTTTGCACCTCTGATTATATGCTGGGTCACGTATATTCAGTTCCAATTGGCACAATAGCCTTAAATGTCCTATCATATTCTCTGACTAATTTTACAAAGGTGAAGCTGTGGGTTTATGTCTGATCTGTATCAAATTAGTACTGTTAGGCTGTGTAGTAGTCTGGTATTAATGATCGTGCAACTGTGCCCTCTTGTCAGACAACATTCAGGACACCCTGCAGGGTGTGGCATGAGAGAAGTAATGGGAGTCTCCTTTCCAGGAGCATGGATTAAGGACTATTACAGATGCTCGGCTTTGTTGAGATTTTGTATGTCTTGTTTTGCCCTGTGTTGCTCTGACTGATTTTAGAGACTATCCTCTGGTCCAAGCCACCATCCTGAGTGTGCTCTCAAACATGTGAGTAAGCCATGTCCAGCTCCTGCAGACAGGAGTTTGGTTCCTGCAGAATTTCAGAGACTGCTGTGTGGTCTCAGAATGCTCTTATGCATTATCCTTGCTTTCATGTATTGGAGAAAAAATGGGATATGTCAAGGATACCTCTGAGGAAAGCAGAGATGGAGGACTTCCCTTTTCACTGTAAGGAAGCATCAGGTATGTTTAGTGTGAGAGCAGTTTGAATTAGCTCCATGCAACTCTGTATAAGTTGCAGATACCTTTTTACACCACAGAAATCAGTTATTAACTTAGTAAATTGGGTTGATGTTAATCTTTGAGAGGGCAGTTAGAAAAGCGTGTCAACCTGGAGTCAGCAGACAAAAATTCATTTGTTTGGGGTTTTTTTAAATCTAAAATTGCCTTTTGGTGTCACAGTCTCAGAGGTGCTGGAACATGTGCTACTGTACTAGTGGTTCCCATTGGACTCAGTTCAGAAATGGAGGTAGATTCATGGAGTAGATAAAAAGAAAATAAAGAGGTCTCATTGTTATGTCCCCCCTCATATCCATGAGGCACAGTTATATGCTGAGCTCTGATGATGCACAGGGATGAATTTACCCCATCCTTTATAAGGGAATTCATCTGGAAGTTTGAGTCAAATCATCTCCTAAATGATTTTCTTCTTTGTTACTATATGAGTTTCATGCTCRACATTAAAACTGCAAAGAAGGGTTTGAAAGCATATGCTAGGCATCAGAAGACAGCTATTTCTGATTGAAACATGTCAATTTTTTAGATCCACAGGTTCTTTTTCTCTGTCCACTGATGTTCCCATTGTGTTCTGGCTCTCTGGTCTTAAAAGCTTTGTGAGTTCGCTCCCACTATTAACCTTGTTCTGAGCAGCATTTTCCTGTCTCTCTGCTGCCTCACATCTAACTGATCTTCTGCTCAGYCTTTTTAGGACTCATCTTTTTCTCTTGAATTGCACTTGCCTATTGCTACTGTATCTGAGCCAGTTCTCTTTTCAAGAATAGAGGGAACAGCTTTGTAAGTGTGAGAAACTCAGAAAACTGAGAATCACTTTTCCAGAGCTGACTTCACTCCACTCTTAAACTGCCAGAGATTTCATCCATAGTTACACAGAGGAGGCAGAGATGATGGGAGAACAAACTTTGAAGGCTGAGGGAAGCAGTGGCAGAGGAGAAGAGACTTGTTTCTTTCTGTTCTAGGAAGCTTTCCCCTTGGATGGGAATGGTGTATCCTCTGCATGAAATCAGACCAAGCGGGGAAAAAAATCTCCATGGAACTGCTGGATTTCCTCCGTCTCTTTCTTTTCATCCTGCGATGCACAAAGCTTTGCTTGAGGCAGGATTTTTGTCATGTTTTCTGCTTTCTGAAGGTATAAAAGGAGTAGTTTGAGTTCTGAGTTTCATTACAGAAGTAACAGAAGCACTTTTTGACGTTAAGTTTTACCTCCAGTTCTCAAGAGTTTGTCTTCCTTTCCACACTGCGCCCTCAGCTGGTGTGCGTGAAGCCTCTGGCACCCTAGAGGGAGGAAATGTATCCTGGAATGGTAATTCTTAGTCTTGCATGAGTATAAAGCTGTTCCCTGAAATCCTGAATAGAGAGTTGGCTATGGTCCCAGCTGGAGATGAGAGCATAGTAAATTCAGTCTATGAAAAGCCCACTTACACAAGGGGGTAGCTTAGGTTGCTTACAGTCTTTTCTTCTTTTTTGCTGCTGTGGTGGAAACAGGAGCAAGTCATCAGAGGACCAATGTCCTGGGATGAACTTGGGTCTAGAATTGACCTCTTCTCCTTTGCTTACTTTCCCTTTTTTCTTCCTCCCATTTACTTCTATTATTTAATTTTATAAACAAGCGTCCCCCAGTGTGCACTGTGTAAATATTGTCACTGAATTACTGTCTGTTTGCTTAGCTCATTAGAGAAAGCCATGATAAGCTTTTTAATTACAAAATTACCTTCGCGAAATCAATTTCTTTCATTTAATGAACTGAAGAAAACTGCAAATGGGAGGGGTAACATTCTGTTTTCCCCCGAAGCATAAATTAACTACCTCCAACCCCCAAGTTCCTACATAAAATCAAGGTAGCCAAGAAATAGATATTCTAAGTTTTTTATAAAGTGTGACTTGAAGGGTATCTTGAGCCTCTCTTTGTTTTTTGTTTCATGTAGTTACTCCTTTTGGGGGATTGTTTTGTGCTTCTCTCTTTTGCATTTTATTCCATGTATTTATCTTCACCTTTGAGCAGCAGTCACAGAACTGAAAGCAAAGTGTGTGAAGGCAAAACCTTTCACATAGCTTTCATACCGTGCTTCCTTGTGAAATGTTGCTTCTACATGAAAGGACAGCACCAGGAGAAGTAAGGTTCTTCAGCAATTCCTGAGGAAACTGGTTGGATGGAAAGAGATTGTTAGTGGCTTTATAGGCAGTTCATGTCAAAAGAATTGTGGTTCAGAAAGGAAGGAAGACAGACAAATCAATTGGATTGGTCAGTAGCCTGATGGATGTGTTTGCAGACCACAGTTTTCTGTTAAGACCTTGAATTGAATAGAGTAAAATGTCGAAACTCGCATAGCCTGAATGATCCCAGGACTTCCATGGGTAGACTAGGGCAGAAATAAGTGTATTTAGCATTGCATTTCTCAGTTGTGTACTCTATTTTTGGTGCATTTATGGTTATCACTTTTGTAAGTGGAGTGACAAAGTGAGGGGAATGTCTGCATTTTCACAACTGATTTACAATCTAATGACTCAGGTGAATCTGTCAGAGAAGAGTGTTGTGGTAAGATACTGGTTAGGACTGTAATCACGAGGAAGTAAGGCATGGACAAACTCCAAATTTTGTTTACTTTTGAGGGTGATCCTCTCTACCAAAGTGGTGGGATTGACAGGTGTGTACAGTAATGTGTCAAACTGCTTGAGATACATTTACCAAAGCTTATCTGTCAGAACTGTCTATTTACTAGATTCTTACAACTGGGACTGACAGTAAGAGAAAAGGTTCTCTGCATACTTGTGTAAGATTTCCTAGTATTCTTGTTTTGGTATAGTGTCAGGGTGGGTAGTTATCCCACTCTGGAACCACTCTATATAGTGGTCATCCTCAACCTAAAAACAGTTAGGCATTTCTGCTAATGTGGTTAAAAGTGAAGTAATTCACAAAGCTAACACTTGTCACCTGTACATTTCAGTGTCAATGTTCAGCAGATCTCTGTGGGCACAACCCTCACTTCTCATAGCTTGCTCATTCTTATCTCTGTGGGTTCTTTCAGTTCTACCATTGGGACAGATTTTCTTAACAGTTCTGGTGAGTGTGACCTTATTATTTCATTCCGTCTCAGTTCACCCACTGTAGAGAGATAGGAAATACTTAGTTCAATACGATGGCATTGAAAAGAATCAAACTCTGAACAGTGTTTTTGAGCCCTTAAAAAAATAACTTGGGGCTCAGATGAAAACCACAGCCAAACCTTTTTCAACCAAATCAACACTCCAGTTTCTTGCTGCTTCGGTGGTTGCTTAGATGAGAGAGTATAAGGGCAACCACAGGCATTACAGAGAGGAGGAAGGTTATAGCTAAGTGTTCAAAGCTTCTGGATGTGTTCCCCTGACATACAGAGGAACTCCTTTTAGCAGGCCACTGAAATCTTACATGGACATAGGGAACTGGCTGTGTTTGTTTCTGTGCATCCTCTCTGTTCCCTACAGCTGGGAAGGAAAGCTTCAGCAAGAATATCAGAAAAGATAAGCCTGATTCTCTCCTGATCAGCATTGCATTGGACTTGTTCTTAAACATAATGAACGAAGTTTTGGAGCATTTGTCTGATGCTTTCATAATGTAAAGTTGGTATTTATGCCCTGTATTTATTTATCATGAAATTCGTTTGTTATAGTGCTTATTTCTGGCTGACTAAAAAATGACCATGAGAGTGCTGCTATAGAATAGGTGGGCATGGCTATGACTCTTCTCAGCTTCTTACTTCTAATTGCAGGGATAGCTCTTTGAAACTATAAATAGAATAACAGCAATCAAAGCAGTTTCTTGGAGGCTGAAGGGCAGCAGTTAGTCATTTCTACCTTCCACCCTCAAACTGAAAACATAGCTTTTCCACTGCTCAGTACCATCAGAATGTGCTAAGTGAATCCATGTGCTGCAGATGAACAGGTGTCCCTTATGTCAGACTACAAAACATCCTAGATCTGCAAGGTCCCTGGTCTTCTGGGGAGTAATAATGAAAGAAAATCCAATCTTCTGTATTTAAGCAGTAATAAGAATCCTCAGTGAAGCAGAACCCTTTTCTGTGCCTCTCTCCTGCTGCCTGCTGTTTTGCATAATGATTCTACCTACTGAGTTGATGCACCCAGGACTTCTCAGTACAATAGTTTGGCTACTCTGTGGTGAAGGCCRGGTGGATCCTTGATTTCAGACCATGCTTTTCTATGCTTCTCAGTAGTCAAGTGATCAGAGAGGGGAACATGGAATTTGAGGGGTTTTGTTCTCTGGAACTCAATTGAAGACACTTTCATTTAAAGTGCTGTAGAGTCTTTAATAGCAAGTAGTGGTTGTGAGGAGGTCAATGTGAAGGTCAATGAACACCCATTACTATGTATTATTACTTCTTATAAACAGGATTCAAACCTATGTTTGGTGTTTCACAAGTACCCTGAGGCAAATAAGTTAATAGGAAACAACTGAACCCATGCTTCTAGATCAACTTTAAAAGTTCTCTCTCCAGTTAGTATAAGACTTACTGAAAGGACACTTCCAGAGTGACTGGCCCTTTCTGATTTTGCCTATCTTTTCCTGGGGAGCCATGTCTTCTGGAAAGAAGATCCTTGGCTTGGTGAGATTTTCTAGGAACCATTTCACTTACGAGACGGTTGAAGACATAATACCTAAAAGGCGAATAGCTTGTCAGACCCTGCTGAATTTCAGCAGCAGTCTAGCAGTCTCTCTCTTGATGATTTCTAGTCAAAATAAGGATGAACTACTAGGAAGTGAAGAAGCCACTTCCCAGGGCTTAAAAAGAGAAAAATTACAAGTAACCTGGTCATTTCATTGTGAAAAATACCCCGAAGAATTTGAGTTGTGTGTCTTTGCAATGGACCAAGTTAATGCATGATATAAGAGGTTGTGTTGCCATTGAGTTAACATTAGTTGCTCCTCAGAAGAGAGCAGGGAGAGGGCATGCACTCACCCTCCTCTCTCACATTCCCACTTGCCTGTCTGTGCTTGCTTATGTAACCCTGCAGCTTCTCCTCCTATTATTCTGTCTGCTGATCCGTGCCTGATGGTGGTGTCAGGCCTCCAACACCACCAGCTCTCTGATTGCTGCACTTGTGCACTTTAACATGACAATTAAAAATGATTTACAAATGGTCCTTTCAGTTCCAGAGAGCAGCAAGAGGCTGTGATCCTCACTGCAGTATCAGAGACATCCACCCACCTCAGCAGTTGCTGCCTTTGCGTTCACCACTTGTATATCCCCAGGTTTTCACCTATAAGATGGAGAAATGTAGGCAGGAGGGAAAGTACTGGCATGGGGACTGATTATTAATTGTCAATCAAGGATGACTAAACCACATTTACTGTTTGTTATTGTCAGTCTTCCTCACAGAGAAAGCTGGACTTGAGATTGATCTATGAGCATTATGGAAGTTATTCATGCAATCTAATTTTGAGTAACTAAGCTTTAAGGCAGGAATCACTGTAGAGGCTCTGAAGAGAAATGAGATGTGTCACAGAGTTTTGGAGCACCAATGTCAGGCACTCATCCTAAATCACAGTCTGAGGAGGGCTGCCAGGTTCTGCAACCATTGTACGAGTTTCTGCTCCTCTCATCTTTGTTATGCTGAGTAGCTTTGTCTACCTAGGACAGACCTGTGGATCTGTATTCGGGTTTAGGGCAGGTATGGCTGATCTTATAATTTCCGATCTAATGATCTGACACTTTTATCAAATAGTTTTGGTTTTTTAGGGTCAAGTATGTTTCCAGTCTGTGAGAGAAATTCCTAAAGAAGTCCTGTCCATGTCTACAGTGAATTCAGTCCCTATTTCTGCAGCAACTGAGTTGCCTTAAGATACAGGTATGCTCTGCAAGATCAGGTTTGCTCTGACAGGGGGATTAATGACAGGAATATTTCTTCAATTGTTAACTTTCAGTGAAGAAGAAGCAGCTGCTATGATATTTTGTGGTCAAATCAACAGTGGTCAAATCAGTGGAAGTGAATACAACGGGCAAATGATATTTGCCTTCCTATTTCTTTCTCCTGTTGTACATGTCAGCTCAAGTTGTGTCAAAAAATTATGTAATTTTTAAATTTTTCTCAGTAGGAAAGAGCCCATCCCTAATTTTGCATCCCATTTACAGTAAACTCTTCTCCCTTACCATTCAGTGTCAGGCACTGACCAGCATCATCTTCCTTTATGTGCTGCCCTGCCCATTGCCGTGCCTGTTTGCTGCTGGCTGGGTTGGGATTGGCACAGTACTCGGGGAGTGTGGCAGCCAGGTGTCCTAAAGGGACAGATAGCACTGTAATGAGTCAGGGAGAACCATCTCATCAGTGTTGCTGATGTAAGTGTAGTGCTGAAGGATTTTCTAGTCAGCTGATACTACCATGGGACACAGTCCTGCTGTTTTTCAGAGGTGGATACGTGACAATCCAATTAAGTGCTGCTACCCCATAGTTCAGCAGAATCTGTTTAGTGTTTCCTCAGCTGATTATGGTGCCCTCTGCTATCCGTGACAGATTAGCTCTGTTACAGGAAGATTTTGCTGCTTTTACTACTGAGATGGAGGTCATAATTGTTCTTAGTTCTACCAGATGGATTATCAGTGGTCATTACTCCAAGTGTTGTTCACATAGAGCTTGTTCACATTTGGGAGCTGCAGGAAATTTGGTTCAGCTACATACTGCTCCCTGCTGCTCTGGAAAAAAACTGGAAGGAGCGGAAAATCATGATCAAAAGAGAAATAAAGGAAAATACCATAAAGATGTGAACAAGATTTGTGTATCACCCTAGCAGGAAGCAGATACTATGTTCTTGCATTGTAGTGGCCACACATTGGCCTACTCAGAAAATACTTATTTTGCATAGTGAAAGCAAGAAAGAAAACTAGAAAAAGGAATTTAGACTGTATTGAAACAGTAAACATAGATGAGTTACAGGTTTTTCAGATCTATAGGTATGGGGTCAAATTTGCAGTCAAATGGAGTAAAAGAATCTTTTAATCTCAGATTCCTGTGCTATAAATTCCAATCCTAAAGGGGGCTTGTACAAGTCTTGAAAGACTAGAGCAACACAAGGTTTAGCATAGGTTCATTGGTGAGGCTGGTTAAGTTACCTTGTGGAATAATTGCTACAGGTAGAAAAAGGACTGGAATGAATTCTGAAGAGGGTGACAGTGTTATTGTAGTGCCTAGGCCTGAACTATCTGGGGAGCTGAACATCAGGACAGAAGTGTTTGAGAAAATAATGTGTATCCCTTGGGCAGAGTTTGTGCAGTTATGTTTGATGCTTCAGTCATCCTGTGCTTTAAGCTCTGGAACATTTTCTGTATTTAAGGGAAAATGATGGATAAAATAAACTGTAATGTTAATTTAAATGAGATAAAATAATTTGCACCTTAAATTTCCTTTTTCTTATCCCATCATCACTACCAAGTCAGGGGGGAGCATTTTTTTTTCATGACATAAAGTATCATGTGCAATATGTCATAGTCTGATGTGTGACATACCTTGACATGACAGAGATTGACATTGTGGGTCAGGACCTGGAGCAAAATTGTTAAGCTAATTTAAAAAATAAGCAAATAAAACAGTGAAGCAAGTATTGGTTGTTGGACTTAAAATAAAATTTTCCTCACAACTTTTCAAGTCTGGATGTCTCCAAAGTTTTCATTATTCAAACATCTACGAATCTCTGCTTTCAGAACACTTGACAAAGATGAAAGATGCTGCTACTGCCTTAGGGAGTGAGCAAATAGGAATGGAAAGAAGTGATATAATGTACTCAAAACTGACCCACTTGTAGAATTAGGGATGTAACTCTAGTACCCTGAGTTGCAGCTTGGTTTTCAGTCCCATTGTAGTACTTTTTAAGGGATGGGGAACCTCAGATTTGCAGCAAAAGGAAATGGAAATTAAGCTGTGGCTCTTAGAGTGGTGACTGAGCAAAGGTGACATTTCTGGTAATAGGTTTGCTAGCTAGAGGTCATATTAGGTGAAGTTAGGGTTCCAGTGTAGTCCTTCAAAACCACTGAGTTTTCTAAATGGCAGCATTTGTCCTTGGTTATGCTCTGCAGGTAGGAAAGCCTCTACAATAGCTCGGAATTTGTAGAAATAAGGCATGGCTCCATTTCAGTTCTCTTTTAGTGTAGGCGCACAGATCCTGAGCAAGAGTTAAACTGCATTTCAGTGCGTGTTGCTCAAATCAGAGGAGGTAATTAATTCAGAGAACAACTCATTTTTCTGCTCCTCCCATTCCAGCAACATAAAAACAAGATCAGTCTATAGAGCTGCTGCATTTGCAGCATTCACAAGTGAAAAGTTGTCAGACACTGAAACACAGGTAAATGCTTCTCAAATTACCCTTAATTACAGTGTTGTGTGTGTCTGTATCATACACGTTCCCTCCCTACCACCCAGCCTTCTTCCTACCTCCCCCACCTCAGCCGTGCTTGCTAACTCCTGGGAACCCAGGTATGTGCACTGCAGTCAACAGAGCCTTTTTCATCTGCTCAGGCTGGAGCAGGATTTGCAGAGACTTTGTGATGAGGTTGTTCATCATGGGCTCTGTTAATCATGAAGGCAGTGAGAGAACCCGATTGTGCTTCAGGGCATGTCTGTGTCCAGCACAGCAGCCATCGTACACAATCTTCTTGTATAGCTGTCACAGCTGAATTTTGTTTTTCCATGAGGACAGTGGCACAGGCTTGCCATCTTGTTATTCCATAACACCCTTTTCCATACCAGCAAATCTGTCCAAGTCAGATGGGGAAGAGACAAAGCACTTCCCTCTAGCAAAGGACTTTGAGATTTCTGCTAGCCAGCCTGAAGAGCTGAGAAACAGGCCAAGTTTCAAATGTAGTGGCCTGACAGCAGAGTTTCACCTAGATAGCTGACATCATCGCCTGGTGACATCTCAGGAAAGGCCATTTCTTATTCTCAGAATGATTTACTTTGGGGAAGAGCTATTCTGATACCCACAGTAGGAGCAGGTAGTATTTAAAATGTACAAAAGAGAAGCCACATTAGCAGGGCAGTGTTGTTTCAGAATACCTCATACACACAAGMCTCACACCAGTACTATACTGTAAATCAACCTTGGCTCCGGATCTTGTGTTCCAGTCCTAGACATCTTTGAAATCGTGTCCTCTTTTCATAGGGAGATCATGGCAGCCTTGGATTTACTTCTGCATTATTGAGAGTCACAAGATGGTGGGAAGAACCAGGGCTCAGGACAGAAAAAGCCCCTCTGCAGGTGTGACAAACTCTGTTGAGGCATAAATAGGGCATCTTTTGCAGGCCTGACACATGAAGCAAAGATAGTGTAACAACTTGCCTTTTTTGATTTCCATTATTTTAATTTGTTCTTTCAAAATGACCCTTTTCCTTTCTGGTCCTTTGGATTCCTCCTGAACTCCACAGCCCATGGATAACACTTCTGAATATGCATGAGCTGATAAGAGAATCTAATGTGTGAATCACACTTAAAACAGACCCACCCACTCACTCCCTGACATCAGCTTTTTCAGAACTGTGAAGTGAGAGCGATTTTAAAATTAGAAAGCATGTCATCAGGAACTTTTACCAGCCCTCAGAGAAAATAAATAACCTCTCAAGATGTGAGAATGGATTTAACTAATGCAGTTGTTTATTTATTTTTGCTTTGCAATTAAAAAAAATGCTTTCATATTTCTTTAATATCAATGCTCCTCTTCAAAAAATGAGCAGTAATTGTAATGATGTCAGAAAATACTGTTCTTCTTCAATGTCTCCTGAGATCCTAGCATGTAGTTTCTGAATGCTTACTTTTGCATGTGGTATGCATTCAATTTATTTCATTGGGAAGAACAGAGGGAAGAAATTCCTTTTTCTGGTGTATGTTTTTCTTGAACATTTACAGTTTAAAAGTAAGCAATGTTGTGTAATTTTTAGTGTGGGTGCATTTTTAAGAGGTGGAAAAAATCGAACCAACTAGGAACTTAAATTGCCAAGTTTTAACAGAATAAATAAGCATAAAGCAAAATAACCTATTATCTTATTTTGATATTTGTTATTTTTAAAATGTGCTCTGTGGGGTCTTTACTTTTTCATATATTTCCCAGACTGAGATGTATGCTAAAAAAATAGGATAGGAGGGTGGTCTGCAAAGGAAGTTATTTGACTTTGTGTGGCCTCCCAGCCTTGTGTTCTGATGTCACCAGACATCAAATAGCGTTAGTTAGGGTTTAAAGAAAAGATCTCCCAAAAACTCCCAAGAAACAGTTTTTTGCAGGAATTCCTAGGGATGACTTGGTGGCAGATGTCTTTTTGCCCCTTGAAGTGGTACTGATTAGGCTGGCCTTTGGGATAAGGCATAGGCCTATTTCATGAGTGTTGGTGTTTGTAAAGATCTTCTGTCAGTTTTCACAATTGTAGATATGTTAAATTCAGGGTTCTGGTCTAGTTCCAGTTTGCGGAGCTATTTTCTGCTTAGTTTCTGCAGCAGATTTGTATTGGCTGCGATCTCCTCCTCCATTTGCTGTGTTACATTTTCATGTTTGCTGAGCTTTTTTAAACAGCCACCACATTCCCCTTCTGTGTGTATTAAAAACTACTTCTGGAGTGGAACATGGCAGTACAATATTATACTTCACTTAAGAGGAGATGTGATAATGCTGTAGCAAATCAAAGCCACAAAAAGAAATTTAAGGTAGACAGAAACTAATTACTTAGTTGGAATTTTGCCAGGGTAGTGGGATTAAAAGGCTTATGCAGAAAGACTAGAAAGCACTTATGAATGAAGTGAAAGATGCCTTAGACACAAGAAATGGCAAACACCTGTGCCATCTAGTTCTTCCCCTGGCGTTTGCTGTAGATTTGTTCTTTATGTCGCAATCACTAGTGATACATCCAGTTTAATTGTACATGACTGTAGCAACACAAAGTCCACCATCACTCTGTGGAGGCTGTTCCAGGGACTTTGTTGCCAAAGAGGAATGCATCTTGACATTCCTCCTGTGTGTTCATTTKTATCTTTTTCTTCCTAATTGCGCAGCCTGGAATAGTTTTCTCCTCCTTCTTCTGTCTCTCCCCTTTTGCGATGTGCCCTTCAAAAGCTCATAGACATTTACAGTAGCACGCTGTTTTCTGCAAGATTACCTCTCCAACCATCAGGCAGGTTTTGTCAAACAGCCCCTGCGATTGCTTGTAGCCTTGTCTACAAGTACTTTGTACTGTTACATGGACTTAAAACCGCGGCCTCCATTGGATGCCGGAGTCACCCAGAGCTGGAAGGGCAGGAGTAGGGTTATGAGGCACAAGAGGGATCATGTGCCCAGTGAGGCCAGACTTATTCACCCACTGACCTAAGATTCTTTTCAAGCAGGTTTTATTCATGCCAGCGTAGATGGACTGCATGTTAGATCTCATTGGAAGAGTTAGGCTGTTTAATAGAAAATACTTTTAAAGATTTGTTGGCATATCAGGTTTTCTGGAGCTTTGCTACAAACTGTGAATGTTAGTGGCAAAATATTCTCCCTGTGCTATAGGGAGCTAACTTTTCATTGTGTGGCTGCTCCACTGCTTACCTTAAGCAGCGCGAATAATAAATAAGCAACTGTAAATGTAGTGATTAGGGACTGGGTCTCATTTAAACTCAGGAAGTGGAGTGGTTTGCAGGAAGGGGTTTAGTACGTCAGTCTGACTGCTGTTCCCTTTGCTCTCCATTCTCTCAGGCTGTAGGGTCCCTCTGTCCCGAGTATGCTCCTGTTCCCAAGGCTCAGAAGTGATGTTAGTTTTCAGTTATGGAAGGTTGCCATATTTGCAGATTTTCTTTTTACATTTTCTTCTAATGCTTGAAAATATGGAAAGAGGGAGTTTTGAATTCTTCTTGATGTCTTGATAAAAGTATCAAAAGCAGTACCTATGTTTTTCTCAGAGCAGAGGATGTTTTCCAGTATGACAGGCATTCATCTTGTGGTTAGTTGCTCAGGGAGGCCTCTGCATCTACAAACCTTACAAGATCACATTATGTAATTACCTATGCATTCTAAGTTCCTGTATTACATTCAATGAATGTTATTAACAGTGTTTTGGGAGGAAAAGAGTGGCTGTTTAATTTCTTTCTTCTTATTATAGTGCAGATTAGACTTCATTAATCATATGTCTTTAGAAAAAGGATAAAAGGTTGCATTTACTAAAAAGAACACAGTAAACAAAAATGGTTTTGATTGCTTCTTCTGACACATTCTCTCAAAGAGAACTTGAAAGTCAGAATAGATGAGATAATCTGACAAAAAGCCAAAACTAAACAAATTGCTGGTTTTGTCTGCTAGGGATTTATATTMATTTTCAGAGTGTGTGTGATTGAGTAGGACTCGTCAGGAGCAGTGGCAGAAGGTAAGATGAAACACAAGTCCATAAAGGGAAAAGAAAATGAAAGCTTCCTAAGAGAGTGTCTGGAAAGTAGTTCTTCAGATACTGATGATGAGGGAAACGATGAGGCATCCCTGGGAAGCCTGGGGGAGTGTTACTAAGACTAGAACTTTCTAGTGTCTTCAAGTTTTATTTTAGAACAATGCTATCAGACCTAACTCGAGCCCCAGGGAAATTTCTGACATTGCATTTGTTACAGGTATGTCCTTTATTATTGTTTAATTTTGCTTTTCAACCCTAGCATTAACATTTAGAACATTATAATCTAAAAGACTTTGTGTTTGTGTTCTACAGCTGGGACTGTCAATCAATCTGTTGTTATCAGCTTTGCTCCATAAAAGTTACTCGACTGGGGCCCAATTATCCTATCTGTTATGCGGTGTGAATTTGACAAATAAAGGTACAAGTTRCAGTTAATCATTCTGGAGTGAGTGTGAGTTTTAGGAAGATGGTATCCTGTGGTTTCAGAAGAGCCAGGGATTTTGAAGGYCTATGAAAGATTCAGGGCTCTGTGATATGAGACTGTGCTGGTCTTTAGTTAAGGTGTGATCAGACCCATCTGCTTCATCGTTCTTCTCTCAGATTTGGATTAAAATGGGAAGAGCTGAAGCTGCTTCAGGTAACTCTTCCTTGATCTGCTTTATGGAACTTGCCTTGATTGGTAATATGGGAATGCAAATCATATTGCTACAGTACTAACGCGGGAATCTTCCTGGACTTGGCAAATCTGTGTGATGYACTTTTCATTCACTCAAGAGGTGATTGATATTGTAGTAAAAATTATGCTGGCAGGGCAATTATAATAGAATTTTTTATTTTGTAAAACTAAACTTTCAGCAGCATCTGCATTGTGTAACTGGATGCAGGAACAGGGAATTTGTCAAAATGGACCCCTTCAGAAATACTTTTTTACTTCTATATTGGGATGCTTGAATGCACAACGTGCTTTTATAAATTAACGTTACCACATGTGGTATCTCCGAGAAGTACACCATTGAAAAGACATCAATCTAAACCAAAGGCACCTGCCCAGATTCAGCCAACAGAGCACTGATATTTAAGAAATGGTAGACCACGAAATAGGGTGATTGACATCTGCCCATTCTTATCCAAGCCAGCAAAGAATTTCTTCTCTGTCTCTGATGTGTCTAATTTATTACAGATTATTATCTCATACAGAATAAAACGGGGAGACATTCCCACTGTGCATTCAATATTAATGTACTAAGCTTATCTCTGTTATGTTGTACCATCAGCTGCCCTTGCCCTGTGCTATGAAACCCAAAAGGTTCATATATACCTGCAGAATATCTTTTGAGTTTCTCATAGGAATGAGTGCATCTACAAAGAAAATTAAAAAAAGATCTGGAAGAAGGCTTTTTGAGAACATGGAGTACTTCCTTTCTGTGCAGTTCTGAACAGGTACATGAACATTGTTAGTAGCTGCCTTCACCCTCACTAACACAACCTGATACCATCCAGAGGTGTGCAGGGGGCTGACGTGCGTCTTATCTCTCCATGATTGGGTGAGTCTGTGACTTGTCCCGATAGAGCACTTAGATCCCATTAAGGAGTTGTTGTGATCACTGTTTTAGTGTCTAGAGGAATCCAGTTCCTGTACTTTTTCAGGTGAGTCCAGAGTCTGCTGATACTTATCCCTGGAGAATTTTGAATGAATAAAATACCTTAAACCTGAAGGCAGTAAGTTCATGCCATCTCATAACAATATTTCCCAGTTTGACCTGAAATCTCTATATTAGTGCTGTCTGGCCAGTTCCCTGGAGGAGAATGACTGATGCTGCATGGCCAAATTTCTAGTGGTACCAGTCTTGTATACTCAGTCTTGCTTGTATACGGGTGTAACATGCAGGTAGCTCATGCTGAAGTAAACATGCCTTCRTGGTTGATCTTTAGGGCCCCACACTTATAAAAATAGTGTCAAGCTTTTTCCTTCACTTTTTTGCCCTTTTTCCCCCTGCACTGTTAATTTTACTTCATTTATTCCCTCCACTTTGCTCTTTATACTCATCCGTGTATCATTTCTTTTTCTCCATTTCCATTCACTAGTAATGGGACCTGATTGCACAGCACAGCATGCAAACATTAGGTAAAAGGACACAATGTTCAAAGAAGAGCATGAGGTGACCAAAGTATTAGTGTTAATACTGAGCAGACTTTTTATTTCTCCATTTATCCTCCTGCACCTGTCTCTACTGTGATATCACAGTTCACTTTCTGCTATGTGTTTGAGAACTAAGCTTCCCTTTTCTCTAAAAGATCTATTTGTTCCCTGGGCTTTTTGGTCTTGTGTTGTGTTTTGTTTTGGTTTGTTTTTATACTCAGCCTTTAAAAAAAACCTAATGATCTGTATACAAAAATCAGCTTCCTGCTCTGGACTGTAAGTGCCAGCTCTTTCCGGAGAACTTGGCATTACCAGAATTACTGTTGATTATATACAAAAGTGTTCTCTTGGTTGATGTGGTGTTTGGATAATACTGTAATGATGTTGGTGTAAACAATTAGTTAATATATTATTAGAAGGACTTAGCAGGTGCTCATGTATGCTGGTGGGATTTTTCCAGCTATTTGCTTTATAGAAAAAAAAAAAAAGCAACATATTTCATTGTTAAAGGTGTTTTGGACTGAGGTCTCCCTTCTTCTCTCCTACTCTGTTTTTCTCACTTCCCTGTTTCTTTTTGCTGCTTTCTTTCGCTTTGCAAGCATTCCCCCTTTTTTTTTTTCCTTTCTCTGAGACAGAAAATGATGTTTGCTGCTTATGGGGTATTGATTGGGTATTATCAGCCAGGCTCACACATCGACAATTACATGTAGTGCCAAGGTAGCCGTGACAATGAGGACTCGTTGCCATGGCACTGAAAGGGGCCTATTGCGCTACCAGGCGCCTGCTCCATAGCGATAATCGTGCTGCTCATTTCATTTTAATTGAAATTTGAAATCATATTCTCTGAGAAGAAGCAAATGGACCTTTTCTCATTTTTCCTTAATTTTTTACCCACCACCAAAAAAAATTACAAATATGAAAGATTTGCACATTTCTTACAGCAAAATATTAACTTCCTGACAGTCAACACTGAAAGACCAGAATGAATACAGAGCTTTACAAAGGTAGTTTTTCAATCTTTCTCATTCTGTTCCTAATTAATTCCCAAATTTCATTTTTCACTAGCCTCATGTTCCATTTGCTCTGCTCTGTTCTTTTTCTTTGGTACCAGCTGATCCAGATAGTCAGCTAGTTCCTTACAGAAGTCTCTGTTTCCTGCAAGCCATAAACTCAGATTTGTTTTAGCAGTGAACAAAAGAACTTTTTCCATTACTACTTAAATAATTTAAATTAATTTTATTTTCTAGTATAAGCAAAGATTTCTGCTGTATAAATTGACACACCTCCATCAATGGTAAATAAAAACACAGTAACTCTTGTTTTCAGAAAGTGAAAAATTAGTGAAGAGGTGTAAGTATGGTTTGGGGGGAGGGGGGAGCCAAGAATTTGAAAGCTTGAGAGTAGTGAGAGAAAGAAATATAGAAAAGTATATCCTGTTGACAGGAAGTGCAAAGGGAAAGGTTTTTTCAGTGGCAATATTAAAGCTGGGAGAAGGACAATGACAAAGCTGAGAAAGAGAAAATTAGTCACTCTTGTCTTGATGCTGTTGAGATGAGGTTAACCTCCTTGGAAGCTGAGAAGTAAAGATGCCTGTTTGTTTGCCTCCACTTTTGGTTTTATATGATGTCTGGCTTTCCCTCAGTCTTTCAAGATGACCAAAACTTGGAGTGTATACATTGAATTTACCACTGTTACCACCTTTTCTTTCCCATTTGCACCATGGATTCAGGGCGCGTCCCATGTGTGCCAGTCTTGCCATCTAGCATTGATAAAAGCTGGCCATGTTGCACCTTGAAATTTGATTTTTTAAATGTTCTTTTGGTTCTTTTTGGTGATCTTTTGGCTTTCCAAACTATGAATGGACCTGACAAATAAATGAGTTCAGCGTTACATCTGAAAGACATTAGCCAGTAAGGCAATGTGTGCAAAATGCACTTCGTAATTTCTTGTTGCATCTTTAGTTAATTCCTTTCCTATTATGTAACTGATTTTTGGATGAACCTGAAACAGAATTTTTGAATTTGAATCCTAAGTTTCAAAAGATAAAGAGACTTTTTAGGGCTTGTCTTTCATCCAAAATCTTCTGAGCTACACTCCAAAATTTAGGGAGTTTAGAATGAAAAATTAGCTGCTCACAGAGCTCTGTGTCACAGTTCTAAATGTGTTAACGTTCTGAAGGAGCCTGTCCCTGGCTACTTTCTTYGCAGTGAAACTTTGGCCTTCTAACTCTTAATAGTCAGTCTTTGCCACTGCTGGAATTGAAGCTGAGGCTCTGAATCTGCAGTGTAACCAAGCATTTTAATGAAAATCTGGTTAATGTGTGGTCAATCTATGAGTATCCTGTCTCTTTCTTACCTCTGGTATTGCTTAGTTCAGCATTCTGTGAGAAGAGCAACAGGCTTGGGCTCCAAATGTGCTTTGTGAAGTGGCTTTAGCCCTTGAAATTACATTGGGTGCATTTGCCATGTGTCTTSTTTAAACACTGATAAACTAACTTATACCCAAGAAGATTTCAGATTTTTTTGCCAATTTGTTTTTGCTGTTGTGTTGTGTGAATTTGGGTTTTTTTGTTTGTCTTGGTTCTTTTTTCTAATTTTATGTTGTTTTTAAGGTCACTTTTCTTTCTTGCATGGTACAGTTTTTAACTAGCTCACACTTTTTAATTTCTGATCTGAGCCAAACAAAAACACACTGCCACCAAATGTACTGATCCAGGTTATATTCATATTGTTGGTGTTGAGCTGTTAAGAAAAATGTTAGTGGATTAACCTTGCAGTGAATGGAAATATTTATCCTCAGTCAGATACTCTGTTTTGGTTCTTTTCTAACTTTATGCCAGAATGGTCATTATCTGTTATCCCTTATCCAGATCAAAGCCAGTAAAACCAAGAAAGCCAACATAAGGTCTGAATTCAGTGCATTGCTCATTCGAAAGAAAAACAACTGTCTTCTTGATGCAGACCTAGGTCACAATTTGCACTGCTGGACAATTCCCAGATTGCTCGGTAGCAGAGTTTTTCAAAAGAAAGCCATTACCCTGTAGCTGTCAAAGATGTGCAGGCACTTTCAGGGTGGGTGCTGGCTCAGGGGAAGTGAACCTGCTCTGGGTTCCTCTCACAATGGCAGCGTGTCTTATCTGTGCTGATCTCTTCTCCAGATGCTGCTTGAACCTCAGGCTGGTTAGTGTTTGAGGTCCGGTGCACTTTCAGCTTGAAGTGTTATGCTTTGAGCCTGTCTGCTGCTGCCTGCTTTGGAAACATCTGTCTGAAAGTAAATCTAAGGCCCTAGAGGTGTTTTGAAGCCATTACTGGTGGCAGGGCTGAGATTAAAGTAATTAAAAAAACCCAACTGAAGCAAGTGGTTAGAGAGAYGGATAAAGTGTGAGGTGATATTAAAGCAGGAACAGTGAAGGAAGTAGAGGACCGTTTGTGCCAGGAGTTTTAACAACCTGTGCTCTACAGACATTCTGTTGCCCAACATTCCTCCCCCCCTTTCCCTGAATCCTCACAGACCAGCAGAGTTCTTAATTAAGTGTCAAAGAATTGATTAGCTGGAGCTCTTGCAAGGCAATTCCATTGATGAAACCATTTTGTCAGGCCGACTGATATAATTAGACCAAACAAGATGTGAAATCTTCAGTGTTTTGGGCTACAGCCCAGTAATTATTTAATTTGTAATAAAAAGGAGCTGGGGAGGGAGATGGAACAGCAGCAGAAGTAAAAAAAAAAATAAGAGAAAAAAGTTTACAAAATGTTTTTCTTTCCCTCTCTTCCTACTGTTCCTYCCTCTCACGGGAGCTTGAGCATTTGCAGAAAGCTGCTTAGTGTCTGTGCAGAGGAAGCCTTGGTGAGCTGTCAGCACTTGTCCATTCCTCTGGAGACGTAATATCGCCTTCCTTGCAACTCATCAAGCTGCCAGGCCTGATTTATACAGAGCTAAACATACCAGTGCTGTTGGGATGATCATTGTTACATTGCACTGTTCATTTTCCAAGCTGCTGCTAGTGTGTCTGAAGGAGTTAGGACAGAATCATATTTTTAACAATAATTAGCACTTATCTGGCAGTTTTCTGTGGATCTTGGTGTTTCATGGACGAGAGCAAATATATGCCCATTATATAGATGGAGAAACTGAACTTCAGAGTGTTAGTGTAGTGTGATGGGTGTTCCACTGGAGAGGAGAGGCATGGCTGGGAATAAGACCACATCTCCTGACTGCTAGCCCAGACCATGTTTGCTATTTGTGTGAACAGCAGCAGGGTTTTCTCTTCCATCCCACCCTTTGGTGAGGTGGTGGCTGAGGCACCATTAGTAAAGCATGGCAGTGGACTGCTGCCTTGTGTTCTCAGGTTTTCCACCTTTGCCCACGACCGACTCTTTGAAGATCCTTTTTGCCACAGCACATTTCCATGTACAGTGCATATGATACTGAATCCTACAGGTTTTCATAAATTAAAATGAATGAGGGATGATAATGAGTAAGAAATACAGCTATTTCAAGTTTCCCTTCTAACTTCTGGAGAGCAGTGGGCTGCAAACTCTCCCAAAGACATTAACTACAGAAAGTGACCACACAGCAATTCACAAAAATTCTGAGAGACCAGAGGCCCTCCATCTCTGTCTCCTATTTGATCCAATTTTTGTTAGCTGCTTTCTTGAGCTATTCTGGCTGAATTTCATGAGGGTTCTTCTTTGTAAGTTTGGTTTTTTTTTTTTTCATGTGTTTGTTTAGGTGTTTTATTTCATTGCAAGACTGGGAGATCAATTCCCCTTTAATAGAAGGAAAATACTCCCATGTGTTACTGGTTGGCAAGAGAAACCGGGAAAAGGAAGAGAATATAAAAGAAAATCTGGTTATCAAGTGAAAATCACATTCCAAAGATGTTTCACGCCTTGCAGTGCAAGCTTTTCTCCCTGAGCTGTGATTACTGGATGATAGCACTGGCCCTACTCCATCCCCCGCACACCTTCCTCATGCAATTATGGAACAAATATACTCTGCCCTCCTCCTCTTCCTCTTACCATCTTTATCTTGTATTCTTCTTTACTTGAGGGAGAGGTGGACAAGTCTGTGTATGGGAAACAAATGAGTCTGACAGGCTCAAAGACTGAGCAGAAAAATCAGCTGAGTTACGGATCATAGTAAGAACAAATCCCTGTGTGATTTCTGAGTGTGAGGTACCACTTGCCTGGAGGCAAAGGTCTGCCATGTTCCCACCCCCCATATTCCATGGGGGAGGAAATATTTTGTTGTCTGAATAGCCCCTGAAGCAAAGGTAGAAGGTGAAGGGTGTATTTATGTAGAAGGCAGCCACAATAAGGCCAGAACAAAATTACTGAGCTAAGGTAAGGTGATGGGTAGGCCAAGTTGCAGGGGCAGCAGTGCGTGTCATCTGCCCTTCTGAGCTGTTCTCAGAGCAATGTCTGTGCTGATTATTAGAGGCAGAGAGCAGAGCCCCTGTGGAAATGCAGAGTTGATCTCTATCACAGTGAAATCTAAATTCCAGCAGTCACCAGGTGCTAAGGAATTTCCTTGGAGACCCCAGGTGTGGAAACACATGATAAGCTGCTAGGATGCAGTTATRAGAGCCGAAGTCTAAAAAGTGTGAGGATGCTGTTTGTCATCCTTTAGAGAGTGCTTTTCACTGAGCTGTGACCACAAGCACAGTTATCTGGAGATACATTCTTGTGGAATATATATGGGTTGTGGCTATGCAATTTAKCAGGATGTGAGACCCACCCTGTCAAGGCTGTAATTATTTTCTGGAAATTGTTGAGTAGAGATTACATGCCTCTGTGTGTGAGTATACRACTATTAATACATATGCATGCACACATGGAGAATACAGCTAYTGAATAGTTGTGAGGGGCTGGATCTGAGTGACATGCTTTTTWTCTGTGGATCCCTTTTAGTGTTTATACACTGAGACAATCCATCTGCCCACAGGKTCTTGTCTGATGCAATCACACCATCAACTTATCACATGAGGCCCTCGAGTATCCTGTGTAGTTGCATATTCACCTGGTACCCCTGTGTGATGTCCAGCAGAAATGTTTCCATGCTGTGTGATACAGCAATAGGACAAAAATGGAGGGGATTTGGCAGAAGCCCTAAAAAAGAGAAGGCCAAGCCTTTTTAGCAGCATAGTCACCAAAGATGAAAAATCAGAACCTTTCTGCTCCTTGTGTTTATAGCACTCCAAACTACTCCTTAAATATGAGCAATAACAAAAAAGTAACTCTGTTTCTTGTTCTCTTTCTCATGCTCTGCTTTCTGAAGGAGCACTATGCCTTTCCTGTCACTAACACTTATCTGCTGGAATGGTGAAATTTTGTCTGTTAATTAAAGAGCCAAGGCCAGGGATGAGTGTGTCTGTCTGCAGCCATGGCCCCAGTATTTGCTCTGCTTCTTTGGTTTCATAGCCTGTGCACACTTCATACAGTGTGTCAAGAGATGTTTGTTTCTTTCTGTTTAGGCAAGTGAAGTGTATGGATCAAATGTTCAAAGCCATTAAAAGTACGTTAAATCAGAGACACCGCTGATGTAAGGGTATTAATGAGGGACAACCCATGGTGTTTGGCAGTATTGATTCTAGTGTTAGGTGGCTGTTGAAAACATTAAGCATCTGATCCATACTTTTTACCAGCCTAAGCAGAGTGGGGATAAGCATCTGAGCACACATTAAGTGACAAGACTTTGATGTTACTTTCATGGGTATTGAATGTAAGGGATTCATTTCTCTTTCAGTTTGTGTTCCCTGGAGTTTGTCAACCCAGTGCAAAGAGCACTGAGAGTTTATGCCTGCTCAGCATGGAAGAGACATAAGGCAGCATGCTATGGAGGCATCATCCTGTTTRAGCCCCAGGATCAAGAATAAATTCCCCATATAATTTCTGCAGAACTTCTTTACCTTCTTCTGCCCGTTAAACAATATGATCTCTGTAATCACAGTTTATTTTTAAAGTGGAAAGTCTTTCTTGTACCTTATCTAGTATTTCTGGTTCATTTTAGGGCAATTGAAACAACATAGTGTTTTTAATTTCTTAAGCAATTTTCACTTTCTGCTTTGTATTGTGATTGTATTATCAGCTGCAAAAATGGAAGAATAATAGGGAAGAAATGRAAGTGTTTTCCAACATTTGAAATACTTGGTTTGAGCATTGGGGCCAAAAAGTAGGAAGGTCTTCCCTTGTCTAATAAACTGTGCATTTGTATGTAGCTTCCTCTAAAAGCTTGAATCAGAATCTCTCAGCTGTGTCATAATTCCTCTCCACTGATGGAGGTTCTCTGTTAGTTCAAGCACAAAGATAAAGATGTGTCATGCAGTGTGTTGAATTTGCACATAGTAAAATATACAGTTTCTGCCTCAGCAATCTTGTGATCTAAATCTCATTCCTGCTGTTACTCTGGAGCTGTGAGATGGACATAGGGTATAGGAGAGTGTCAACCGGGTAGTGGCACATCCGTCCTGTTTTTTTGTCTCAGACCCTTTGTCCAGGCCTGGTTTAGAACTCTTGGTCAGAAGCTGTCACTGTGTAGACTAGACAGTGGAGGGATTCCTGTGGGTGTAATATGTTCAAGCTGTGAGTTGGTGTGTCAATCACCATGACTGACAGCTTCAGATGATTGAGAGAAAGTGTTGTCAGGCTTCATTATCAGGCCAGGAAGAAGAATAGTGGCTATAACTTGGAGGCTTACCTGGGAAGGACAAATTACAGATACCTGCAAGGAGGGGTGAAGGGGAAMGCCACTCAGGCATTTGCAGGTACATTTCTTTTTCTCTGCTTAAGAGCAGATTTGGGTGCTTTCAGAGTGGAATTGATGGTGGGGGGCAGATCTGTGGAGCTGAGCTGAGCCACCAGCTGCAGTGAGGGCTGAGAGCCAGTGGACATGAAAAGCAAATGCAAAGTAGAACAGTCTTTCAAGCTGGCTTTCATTGTGTGGGATCAATGAATAAAGTGTGTCAGGGTAAAGACAGGCCCTAGTAGTAGTACATATTTTCTGCAGCTTGAGCTGCAATTTAGAATCAGGTGAAATTAAACAGTTTTAAAAAGGCACAAATCTATACAGCTTCCTTCTCTGAAATTTGATCCACCTGATTAGTGAGAAACCCTGATAAAACATGTATTTCAGGTTGGCATGAAAACATTTAAAKGCTTCTGAAGGAAGTTTACCTTTACTTAGAAAGTGACTCATTTTTCCTGAGAAAACATGCACACTTTGAGGGTGACAGTGTTTCTGTTTTGAAGAGATGGGGCCATTTTTAACATGATAATCAGGGCGGGGGGGAGCAGGGAGATGAAAGTGATGCCATTTTTAGGAGTTTATCTTTTGCACATTTCCTGTACGTTCTGTAGATGAATAAAGTGACCTTGAACAGTGACTGGCCTTTCTGTGCTGTACAGCTGAGCACAGTGCAGGGTGTGCTGGCCCAGCTCCATGAGTGGTGTGTCTGAAATGTGTGGAACAGATCTGTGCAGATATGTGCTGTTCTCCTCATAGTTGTGTGATGTTATCTGTGTACAGCTGTTGGTCTCTGTCTCTTAGCAGAGACTGCTTTCCAGATGTGCTGCTACGGACTCTAATGCAGCTTGGAAACAGCTGGTTCATGGCTTTCTGAAAGATGTTCCTCCATCTGTATTTTCTGGTCATGCTGTAGTGTGGCATCACTTAGTTATATCCTTCACATTTTGGAAGGATATCTATAWTGAAGGTTGTGAAATATTCTGCTAACAGGCTGGTGAAAAGTCTCCATGGCAAAAGCTTGTGGTTGGTATCTACAAAAGCACTTTGGTGTTAAAAGTACAGCTTAAATGATACTGAAAACTCTACCTAAGCAGCCTGGCTGTCTGGGACACTGTATCTGCATTTTCTGATAAAATACTAGAAGATCTTGTACTCTGCTCTCATGTGTGCCCAGAAGTGCTGCCAGCTTTGTTGTCCGGGATGTTTGCAAAGTTTGCTTTCTGGATGTCCTCGTGTCTTAACTCCTCAGGTGGAGATGACAGGTTGAGAGGAGATTGGGAGGGGCCACCTTGGTGGGTGTGTGGTTTAGATCCCCTACACCTACTGAGACCTTTGAATACGTGTCTTTAAGCGAAGAAAATCTTCCTTCTTTCAAGGACTGTGTAAAAAAAATTTTCACAGTACTTGTCCTCTGTGTCAGAGTCTTTATTCTTGGTACTGCAGAGGCTCCTAGTTAGTGTGTACTGGGAAAGTGACTGTATTTTAACAATAATTATCATCAGTGGCTCTAATCTCCACTCAGCCACTGCTGAAAGCAATTTTACTGCTAATGAACATGGGACAAGTGGTTTCCAGTAGCTGCTATAGTGATTGAAACCTGTTGGAATGTGATTGTAAGGCTATTTGCTCAAATAATAATAGGCACAATTTTTAACCCTTTGTGACAGCAGAATTAGAACTGTAGGACTAGAGATTAAGATGCATTTAAAGTATTTTTCACTTTTATTAAAGTCAGCAGAACTTTCAGAGAAAAGAGATGTATCATCTTTCACGGCTTACAAGTTTTTATAGGATTGATTGCGAAGTCCAAAAGTATAGTCTTTATTTCAGATGCTGGAGGGGTGTAGACTTCAGATCACAGGCTGAATTTACCAGGCTGGAAATTAGGGAAGGAAAATCCAGCATTTTTTTCTTGAATGCTAAGAATACATGGTATGAGACCCATAATAGCTTTTTAACTGAGCTGATTTCCTAGCATAATTGCACTCTAAATTATCTTAAGAAACATGTAAGATCAGGTATTGGCCACATTAGCAATAAAGGTAGGTTTCCCAAACAAATTCTTGTCTGCTTTTAGGATAGAGATCAGAAAAAGAAAAAAAAAATCCCACAATTTCATGTGATTTTCACTTTGGAAGTATTTAAAAGTATTTAAATCCTCTGCAACCATTCCTGTTTTRCGAAACAGAATTGTTCTCACAGTCTGTAGATGCAATGTGCATATTGGTAATTACATGTGCAATATATTGCTTACTGTAAGGCTGAAGCTACTGCCCACAGAAAGAGGTCCAGAGCAGCAGTGTGGAGCAAAGGGGGGCYGGATGCTGTGCAGGTCTTTGTTTTCAGCCTATAGGACTATGGGATCCAGACCCTAATGCTTGCCTTACTGAACTGATGGTTCTCAGGGAACTTGTATTTGCTCTGTGTGCATATAGCAATAAAATTCACTCTCCTCTGACTTTCGCTGTCACTGAGAAGCATGGTAATTAATCAAGACTGTACCGTGGTCAACTCTTTCTCATTTTCCTTTCCCCCTTTCTGAAGTGAGTAATGAAGAATGATGTCTTCACTTCTTCACCTCCACATCTCCTCACCTGCTGAACACTTGAACTAGTCCCATTGCCAAGCAGCCTGCGCCAGAGAAAAAGTGCCACAGATGACAAATGTGGCTTTGGAGTTTGGCAAGCATGAGGCTGGCTTTGTGACGCTTCTCCTTTTGCCACCATTTATCTTTCTCTGTCAAAGCCCTTTTTGTCCTGTCATTGTTTCTGTTTGTTTCACATTATGTATCAAGTCCTGTCTTTGCTGGCTGGACACTTCTAACCAGTGGGGCAAAATGCTATAATGATGGGTAATAGGGGTCAGTACTGCAGTTCTAAAGAAGCTCTTGAGAAGGAAGACAGAGGAGAGGTTCTCTCTGAATTTCAAATGCTTCTCCAGTCACTGCTCTCAATCTTCTTTCTCTGCACAATAAAGTTCAAAGAATCTTGAAGGTTAAAATTAATTCAAAGTCTAAGGCCTGATGTAGAAACTTAGAGGTGTTTTTCTTTCTTTTTTCTTTCACACAAAAATGTGAGATTTTGAAATGTAGGAAGTTGTCACTGTAATAGCAACATCTGCTAATAATTCATAGTTTCTACCCACATATCACAGTTCAGATAATTTCAAGTCATTTGAGAATTAATCCTCAGAATCCCTTTGAGGTAGATACCAACGTCATCATCCTCATATTTGTAAGGAAGTAAAACTGAGGTACTGAAATGGGAAGAGATTTTAGGTTTCATAAAGGTTCAGTGGCTAGGAAATGAGAAATGAGGTCTGACAAAACTACAGGGATATTTTGTAGGCAACAGTTAATTGAAATATAATGAAGTATATTGTATAATTGATTCCTGCTGCTATCATGATGTAAGAATGGCTTTTCATGAAAGAAGCAGAGCTAATCTGTTCCTCGTGATGATCCTTGGTATTAGGTTTGCTTATTAAAGCTTCTGTGGCATTGGAACATTCTTGAAGAGAAGATCACAACTTGATGTGCAGTCAAGTCCTTTATTGACATAGTTGGCAGCCAAGCAGCCAGGAGGGCCAACCCTGTCCTGGGGGCACCAGGCACAGCATCACCAGCCGGGTAAGGAAGGAATTGTCCTGCTCTGCTCTGACCTGGGGCAGCCTCACCTTAAATAYTGTCAGCACTTTTGGGTGCCATAATGTAAAGCTATGAAGCCATTAGAGAGCGTCCAAATGAGGGCCATGAGAAGGGTGAAGGGCCTGGAGGGAAAGCTGTGTGAGGAGTGGCTGAGGTCATTTGGTCTGTTCAGCCTGGAGAAGAAGAGACTGAGGGGAACCCTCATTGCAGTTACAACTTCCTTGTGACGGGAAGTGGAAGAGAAGGCGTTGATCTGTCTGGTGATCAGTGACAGGACCCAAGAGAGTGGGCTGAAGTTGTGTCAGTGAAGGTTTAGGTTGGATAGTGGGAAGAGCTTTTTTGCCCTGAGGATGGATGAGCTCTGGAACATGCTCCCAAGGAAGGGGTCACAGCACCAGCCTGACAGAGTTCAAGAAGCTTTTGGACAATGCTCTCAGGCACATGGTGYGACCCTTAGAGATGGTGCTGTGCAGGGACAGGAGTTGGACTCAGTGATCCTTGTGGGTTCCAACTCGGCTTATTCTGTGATTCTGTGATAGTTTGCTAGACTAAAATGAATCTAATTTTTCTCTAGTAACCTGAATTGTTCACAGTTGTCTAATTAATTGAATAACTTTGCAAAGTCAGAAAGCTGGTWGTTTCACAGTGCAGATATGTACGTTAGGAAGTTCCAAACAATGTACTATATAGGTTGAAAAGAATATGTCTATTCTTTATACATGTAAAAATCCTAAAAAGAAGATCCAGTTCCTGTCTAGTATTTCCCCAGGGGTACCATTTTCCCAAGTCTTTGTTTTAATGATGAATTCACAAGGCAAGACTTGACATAGATAAATGGGCACAAATAATTGTGGCCATAGCCTTTGGCTATTGCTGTCGAAGAACTAGACTCATCTCTTTCTGCTTAAACTCCAGTGAAAAGGAGGAAGTGTCACAAAATATGGCTATTTGTGGCCCATAATGACATAAGAAAGGAATAAAAGAAGCCTCAAACCCAACCAAACAACAACTAACAAAGGGTGTGAAAGCACCAATGAAAGTAACTCAATATGAAAATTTAAATCTCTTTTGATTACAAGCACAATCCACATATTCAAACTCATTGGAATTTATTGAGTGCTATTTTCTCATAATTTATCTTGCTTCATTTTCCAGCACTCAGCTAATTCTTCTGGTTATGCTGTTTTCTGTTGGGTAGAAAAAGCCTTTTAACTCTCAGTGTTTTCATCCATTGAACATATTTACAACTGCACACAAAGCATCAAGTTCACTACAGACATATTTGTATTAAATGACAAGAGTGCTCAGTGATTCCACCACTGGAAGTGGAAACTTACTCCAGTAAATCCACGTGTGATGTGAGGATTATGATAATGCTTCTGCTCAAGTTTTTATGAGAGTTTTTTTCTTTAAAAGCTGAAAAAACAGGAGCAGTGATATGTCTTCATACAGATTAGAAGTGTTCCACCTTCTTTCTTTGTAAATCTGACTCCTGAACAATCATTGATCTTTATATATGACTGCCTGTCCTTCACCAATTATGAATCTTGTGAACTGTGTTTCCCATATATTTAGAATTCATTTGACAATATGTAAATTAGACATATAACATTCAGAAACTGGCTTTTTTCCTCTGTTCTAATTCTTCAAGCATATGGCCTCATACGGTAAATATACCCTACCATGTGCCAGAACATACAGTGTATGTGTGTGTGTATATAAATACACACACACATTGAGGGACAATCTGTCATTTTCTTCTTTYACTAAAAGCATTCCTCGCCTTGCACGTCTCCTAAGGGAGCCAAACAGTTKCATGTGGATTTAAATGAATAAACTAAATATGTGCAATTTGACTAATTTGTGACTAAGTAGGGATGAGATGATAATTTAAAATCTAAGAGTGAGAAGTGTTGCTTACAGTGAGCCATATAAAAGAAGTACAGCAAGGCAAGGGAGAAGAGACATCTTAAGAAAGGAATCTTTACCTGAATATGGCAGAGGTAAAACCTCATGGCAATGAGATCCACCTTGTTTCAGTGGTGGTATTTTTACTTGCTGACTTGGACAAAACTGCTGGACAATTCTTGTTCATTGGTACGGGGTGCTGAACCTCTCATTACATGGTAATGTGTAAGCCATGGTACAGAATAATGTGCTTGCTGGTTGTGAGMTGAGGTTGTAGAGATCATGTTTAGCTGTTGTGGAAGCAAAATTGCATTGTGACTTTTTTCATGTCATCACCAGTACATACCTGAACGGCTGGCTGGCATCAACAGCAGTCAGGAAGGCGCTTTGACCAGGTGTGCTGTGAGGTGACAGCAGCTGGGTGCTAGCATCAGACCACATACTGTGACAGCTCTTCACAGGAGKTGGGAAACAGCTTCTGAACATATTCACTGAGTATTCAGTGCTGGGAATTTCCTGTAGGCATTGACATCAGTTAGGACCCAACATTCGTTTCAAGGACCATTTTCTGATGAATCATAAAACATGAGTTGTGGTGGACTCAGGTTGACAATACCAGACTAGGCACAAAAAATTGTCTGTCTTTCCTTGGTTCTGAGAGTTGATGAGCCAGCCTGTGCAAGTTATACAGATGGAGAATGCACTTGAAGGTAGGATTGGCAACGTTGCTTCCTTTGTTAGAATTTGAAATGAGGGAGGAGAACAGATGATTGCAGCCAGACAGATCTACTCACCTCTCTCATTCTGTGTGTATCACAAGGGGAATGGTACWCTGAGTGGTAGACTTGTACAGAATCCCACATTTTCAAGTTCTACTGAGCGGGAATTTATGATTAAGGCAGCCTGGAGTCTCTGTGTTAGCTAACATGTCCTTACAGGAAGGGGTTTCACCTTCTGAGCAGTTTCTCCTGAGACTTCTCTAAGGGATATTTAGTCTTTCTTTTGTCATAATTTTTCYCATGAATTCTCTCTGTTTGTTGATTTGCAATGTTTGTGGAAGGAGGTAGTATTATTTATCTGTGGTCCATGAGTTTCTGTGACCTACAGCAGTAAGTTAGAGATCACTAATGTGCCCCTAGCTCTTTAGTTTTCTCTATATTTTCAGCAAAAGAATGTGGAGATGTACTTTTTACTGCAGCCTTGTTTTTACACTCTCCATGGCTGTATTCCAGTTTGACAGTCTCGTGTGAATGTGAGTCATTGTGCTCTAGAAGATGCTACACATTGTTCTCAATCTAATTTTATCTTTGGTCCTTATATAATAAAGTGACTGGTACCTTCTAGGTGGACCACTGCCAACAGTGTTTGCTTCAAAATTCTTCAGTCTGAAATGTGAACTTCATTGTTGAGAAATGGATTCCTCTGCAGCATGCATCAAGATGGATAACTTAAGGTTTCAAAGCTCACTGCTGTGGCCAGTGGAGCTCTCTCTGCTTCTCTTAATTTTTGACACCTTTTTCTCTATTCGTATTGCAGCTGCCTTATGCTAGCCAGTGGTTAAAACATGTTGCAGATGTGGTTGCTTTCCCAAAGAGATGCTATTATAAAAACAAGTTGAGAGATGACAGGCAGAGATGATCAACAGACAGAGACTGCCCAGATTAAGGTGACAGTTCCAGCCAAGAAAAACTGTGGCCACAGCACGATAACCCTGCTGAAGCTGAGTCGGTAATGAATACTCAATCTGTAGTAACTTGCTACTTAARCAAGTACCTCAAAAAATCCTGGCATTAAATAGAGAAATGTAAGAAAAGAGGAAAGTAGTTTTTCACTTCAAATGCTTGGAGACTCTGATGATGAAGGCACTATTTCTGTTGAACAGAAGGTGATCAACATGTTTGACATGAACAGCTCTGAGCATGCAGATACTGTGGCTGGAGCAGTCCAATGTGTTTGCTAAGCTCAGAGCTGTCCAGTACAACTTCTGGTGTATGTTTATGAGAGGACACAGAAGACTAAGGTGCTTTTCTACATGTCTAGATGAAGCCTTACCTGTTCATAGGAAGCAGCTCTGGTACTGAAATGTTCTTTGCCACTCTTTAATATTGGTCATCTCAATACTAAGGATTGAGTGCAAATTCTGCAATTATGTTACATCTTCAATTGATTCTCATGCCACAGTACAAGTTAGTAGTATTGCTTTTATTTCTAAWTTAACATAGTTATATATTGTTATATGCAACACTAATATATGCTGTTATTGTTATCATATAATTTATTATTATATGGTCTTATRTAATGTAAACATTGAAAGAAGATTAGGAAAAAAATATTTGGTAGTCTGACTGAAGATGTCAGGGAGGAACTCATTTCCTTCAGCAGGAGATGCCAACACTGCATTGTCAGGCTACAGATTTTTCTTGGTCGTATTTGTAGAATAGAAACACTTGAAGATAAAAATATGCATGTCTTTGTAAATAAGAGGGAAGGGAGGTTATTTAATTGGGATAACTAACTGCTGTAAATGTGCTTTGGATTTACAAGGATTCTTTCCATCAAGTGAAAGACAGTAAAAAAAAAAATTGTGAGATGTATCAGGAGATGCCAGTGTGGCACAATGAACAAACTGCCATTTTAGGAGCACTTGTAATCTGGATTCTTTTACCAGGTGCTCTTGAAGCTTACTGACAAGACTCTCTCTTTTCCATGATGACTATTAATCTGTATCACTGCTGTATAGGAGAAAAGTGATCCGTAAGTTAATATCCTCAGAAATATTTTACTATGATCATTTCTGGCATCATAGCCCAGTTCTACACCCCTTATTTTTAAGAAGGATTTGGAATTTGTTTATTTGGGGTTTTAAAATGCAAATTTTATGGATTATAGTAATTATAACCCCCTGGTCATGTACAGCACTTCTTGTATGAAGAACTCAAAGTATTTTTGTACCTTTTATAAACTATGAAAGGATTGTAGAGAAGACCTATAAATAGCTTGCTGAAGATGAACTGGTATAGATGTGGCAGGTCCAGGAATAAAAATCAGAAGTTCATCTATCTTTCTGGCGTCTTGGTCATAGTGTGGCCATTGTGCGCAACCTAATGTTTAGTACTTGTGTACCTCTTTTTTTAGTCTCTTTTCTTTGGAGTTCCATTGCTATTATTTTAATCTCTGTAAGGTTTATAGCAAATCTGAAAGAAAAGAAGCAACATTATTTCTGTGTTATTTGAACATAGTTCCTCTCACCTCAGCATCTTCACCTCTCCCTACCTGCCTCTTTTGATGTAAAACTGCTTTGAAATTTGACTTCTGCTAACTATGAAGTGAGTATAATTCTTCCATAACTCCTAGGAGGGGAAATTTAAGCTGTTAGTGAGAAAAGTAAGCAAAATTCCCCTCAATAAGGTGTGCAATGACATTTTGGGGTTCATCTTGAGTCTCCAGAAATCAACCTTTTTATGTTTTGCACATTGTGACTGTCCCCACTTAATTGCCTAGAGGATAAGCTGTACTGCATGACTCTTCCTTTGTTTACTTCATTTTGGCAGATGCATTTAGCTCCTCTGCCTTTAGAAGGCAGTAAGATGCTGCTCCAATACTGAGGTGCTGGATATAGAATTCATCAAGTTAAGGGGCATGTGCCATGTGATTACTGATTTCCCCAGGTGTGATAACCAGGGAGTGTAGATGAGGCTAGAGAGGCCCAAACCAAAAGAASAGCATGTGGAAGTTTGACCTGGTTTTATTTGGAGGTGAAGTCCTTTTTCTGCCCTGTCTTGAGCATGGGATCTCTTGGTCAGGTTGGCATAGCAGTGCTGGAGCTGCCCTCGGCATAGTCTGGTGTCAGGAAGGAAGCCCTCCTGTTGGCTCTGTGGTTCTGGATTTGTGGAGCAGGAAGCTCAAAGTGTCCTTCACTTGCCCTTTTGGAGAGACAATGCCTCTTGCCTTCACTGTGGAGAGTTACTCCCACTCATCTCTCCCATTAGAACTTTCTCTTTAAGCTTTTGGGATATGATTCCCCTGTGCACTTTGTATCTTAACAGCAGCTGCCATCCCTATCTTTAGTTACCTATGCAAATTTGGTGTGGTTTAAATTACTTTATACTGGTACACAGAATTCTAGGTCCTTGAAGACAAAAGAAGATTCTTCAGATGCCACACAGGAGGAAGCTACTCAGGGATTTGGCTATAGGAAAATCCAGTGGACTTTAAAATTAGGGGGTTTTATTGCTATTGTGTTTACTGTAAGATCATATTGTGTTTTCCCTGTAAGACAAGTCAGGTCTCAAATGCAAATGAGCTAACACAAACAAAAAATATTTTTCTTTGAACCGTTTCTGATACAAGCTTAAAATTGTTCTTTTTACCTCTTTYCCCATTTTCTTTTCTCATTCCATATTAYGTGTCACTTGCTATAATATTCACAGAAAGAAAGCACAGAAGGGACTCAGTGCAACCAGCTCTATATTTATCTACCTGAATAATAACAAAATTCAGAGGTGTTTGTCTAGTCCTATATTTAATAATGAGATGCTACAAAATGTTTTTGCATTTTCTGTCTTCCAGATATCTCAAAGCACTTGATCATTGCCATTATGAGACAAACTTAAGTCCAAGCAAAGATTTGATGAGATGTCCACAGCTGACATCCAGTAGAAAATAGAGCTGAGAACAGGATCTATGTCCTGAGCCCTCAGGCCACTCTGCCATCCTCACTGCAACAACTGTCGGATATGTGTTCCCTCTTTTCCCCTGTCCCTGCTGTTCCAAGGTCACGAATCAGGGAATTAAGCTTCAAGAGCGAAGCAGCTCTGCTTGTGAGGCCCCTTGAGCTGAAGCCTTGTTCGGCAATTAGTGCCGCCTCAGCAAGCAAGCTCAGACAGTGAAACAAAGAGAAACTCTTGCAAATTGCAGCCATTATCTCTGTAGACTTTCTTCCCAGCCCTGTGAGCACCACATAGCAATAGGATACTGAGAGATGCAGGCAGAAGTGAATTCACCCATCCTAGGGTTGCTGCAGGGTTCCTCAGGATTATCTGTCTTCAAAGGCCAACCTGCAGCAGCCAGGCGCATTGCAAATACTATAGTGTGGTGGCACTTGGCTCTCTAATTGGAAATTTAAGTTAACAGAACATGAAAGTATCTTCAAAGCAGTGATCATTGCTAGGAAAATGTATTGACTTTATATGATGTTTTCTTGTAAGTTGGTGGATCCATTACTAAGATGTGGAAATGATCTACTGGAATGCCTTTAGATTTTTGACTAATAGATGTGAGTGGACTACATCTAAGCTGTATAAAATGTAACTAAGTAAAGCAAGATCATTGGCATTTGGCTTAAAACCACTGTGTAGAGACCTACAAGAGAGGCTCAAAWTTTTTTGATATTATACAAACAAAAGGTTGAAAACCTTTGTAATTAGGTCACCAGTCTCCTGAAGAATGTCTCCTCGCCTCCTAGCTGTAAAAGTCCAAGGTAAACAAAGTGTGTGCTGATGTGACCGATAATTGCTTGTGTGGTCCTGGAGCTGTAGTAACCATCTGTCATTGTTGCACAGAGATGCTGTGCCTCTAACTTTTTCACAATCCTTTGGGGATTTTAACCGTTAGTACTCAGCCATTGGCCTTGAATAATGTTCAGGGGAGAGCTGTGAAGCTCCCCTGGGCTTTAGCAAGGCTAGAGTCGTGTAAGACCCCCACCAGAGACAGACTCCTGTTTGGTTTTGCTTAATAACAAATAATACACAGAACAGCCTTGTCAAAGAATGACAAATAGCTAGTAATTTCAAAGGCAGCACTGGAAATTTTATATTAAAAAAAAAAAAAGGAAAGCATGCACATGACTATTTTGTTGTGGTTCGTTGTCCTTATTTTTCCAAACATGGAGCAATTAAACTATTCATTGCAGGGGAAGCCCAAGTCCTGAACTTGTTTCTCCWCTGCAATATGCAGTTGAGGTGTTATTTCACAGTCAGACTTCTCTGGCTGTTTCTTGTTAAAAGTTAATAGCTACRTGATGGGTTCCAGTTAATTTTATTTCTGCAGAGTGGTAGGCTTTAATCAATCAAGTCTAATTTACTATGAGTAAATTACTATTATGTAATTTGACTATACTGTTTCAGGGGAAAAAAAAGGTATTTTGTGATGACAGGAGGCTACTGTTCAGAATTAACTGGTAAACTGAGGCATACATCTTCTTCAATGAGATACTGAGAGCATTTGCTACTTCYTGAAAGAAGAGCAAAAATGGCATTTTGGAGCTTGAGTGCTATGACCAATGTGATAATTTGAATTTTTCAAGCTTTTAGAAGATTCACTGAGATTTTTGAAGCTTTTGGGTCTCCACAATGGTGTAGGATTTGTTGCTAAAACAAAGGTATTTCAGACACTTCTGGGCTTGCATGAGGGATCTGGAGAATTGCTTTCTTTGTGATACCTCAGATTTTATTCTGTTTTTACTGAAGACTGAGGAAGTTWAATAAATCACAAGCACACTGTTGGAAAAGCATTATTTACGGTAATTGTTGTTTTTATTATTATTTCATAGCTTTCTAGGTGTTCTAAAATGTGGTAAATATTTTGCAGCGTTTGAAGCTTTTCCAAATTGATTGTCCTATCTGTGATCTCAGAATGGCGCTGGGAGGAATATAGCAGTCCAGGTTATAATGCAGTAACATAGAAATGAATTGCAGTAACAGAAAAGGAATTGGTTACATCTTGCTCAAAAAAAAGGCAGTTGTCACATTAGACACAGGAACAGATGAGCCATTTATTTGATTGAGCAGAGAAGTTCTTGTTTCATTGCTCCCCTGTAAAAAATTTCATTCAGATTAAGTAATTTGATAGGCCTCTTAATTAAAGAGAACTGCTTTGCCTTTTTTTTCTTCATTTTTTTTYYTYMWTTTTTTTTTATTTTTTCTGAAGACAGGGGCTCATTGTGTTTGTATTTTAGTCTTTTCGTAGGCACCATTTACCATGAGGACGTACAAGCCTGGCTTTTCTGTACATGTCTTGATCCAATTGAAGTGGAATCTCTCGCAGCATCTTTTCAAAAGGAGAATTGGAAGAAGCATAAAAATTTAAATTCATTACATTGTGGTTGTAATTCAGTGGAGGGATTCTAGTTTTTTCTGGAGCACGGAAGTATTTCTCAAGCTTCCTTAACTAAATATCACATTGCCAGTCATTGCAGCTGTGTGTTGAGCAGGTTGGTGTTTTCATGACATTGTATGGTGTGAGAAGTCCACCACCAGCCAAGAGTGGGAAAGAGTAGGAAACAACTGCAGAACTTYGTCAGTTACCTCATTTGTATAGAAATGTATTTCAGATTATGTGTGACGGACCTGTATGAGTTTATATGCTGAGGTTAGATCTAGCTAGAGCTCTGCCGAGAAGATACAACATTTAACATAAGCATGGGGTTCATCTGGGTGTCAGAAAGCCATGCCCATTCTAATGATACAGTTTCCATAGCAGCTAATGCACTTCAGAAAGGAGGGAGACAGGAATCAAACTCATGACTAACACAGCTGTCCCAAGCTCGTGATGATATAAACTCTGGCACCCACATTGTCACGTATCTTTCACTGTGTGGTATGTCTAGGAAAGTTACTGAGTAGAGCACTAAGGTAATTAAACTCTCCTTTTTCCTAAGAGACTGTTCTGATTAGTCACAGCTAACAGCCTTGTCTTCATTGAATACCTGAGGAAGTGCTGGTTTTACCAAGCTAAGCCCCTGCACTGAGTCAATACTGGCTTAAAACTTACACTGGCTGAAGTCTGGGTGCTGGAGTTCTAATGATCTCTTATTGGAATTGATTTGTAGTCATGGAATTTAACTTAATAACCAGCCTCTATGTTTACTTATTGTGTTACTTACCTTGTGTGTATGCTGAATTTTGTAACAAACATCCTGGTGGAGCACAGTATGGAGTCTGTATCCCTTTTCTCCTCRCAGTATGCATCAACGTAGGGGAACATATCTGATGGAATATGTTACCATTGCTGGTCTTTGTGGCACACAAGCTTCCTTTTTTATGCTAGAGAGGGCTTCCTGTAACCCTTCATTTTAGCTCTTACCACTTGAATTTTATGCAGGTCTATCTCAATCCTCTGTTCTCATCTATTTAACTGTTCTCATCTATTTAACTAGTTCAGTAAAGGATATATCTGTTTGCTGATATGCATTCAAATTTGAATTTCCAGCCTGAGGTTTAGTGTGGGGGTATGTGAACTTGGTATCTCTCTCCTCTTTTTCTAAAACGGACATCTGAAAGACACCAGATGAATTCAGCCTTGGAAATGCTCCCATTGACTGGAGGAAATCTGACTGACTCTCTYAAATGTAAAGGCCTAAGTGATGATGGATAAGTCCTGACCAGCATGATTGTGATGCTGAGGCACCTGTTTGAATTTTGAATCAGAAGTTGAATTTTGGCCAGTTTACAATGGTTACCAAATGGGCTGGTGATTTCTTTGTTTTTGGCAAGTCTCACTAGAAGCCACATATTACATCTAGGAAAGGATGGGTAAAAGTGACCCATCATGCTCATGGGGCTTTTTCTTGTATGAGTGCTGACAATTTGTGCATGTTTCTCTTCAGGTATTCATATATTCTTGCATATACAAGGGCTGACACTAATCCCATTCATTGTTTAGAAAAAGGATGTTCCAGTGCATCCTCTCTGACTTTTTTCTACAGTCCTGTGGGGTTGTCTTTTCTATGTAGCAGTCTACAGATTTTTCTTCTAAGTACTTTATAAAGCATACTTTTCTGGGAGAAAGTACTGGCCTGACACATAGAAAATCTGTTTATAAGTTCAGTTCAGCCTCTGTCTGTTGTTTGATGCTGGCTTACTCATTTCACATTCTCTTTGCTTTAATTCCATCTTTTGTTGAATGGAAAAGCTACTTCTTCCCCTTCCTGGTAAAAGATGCTCTCTTGGCATTATCATCATCACCACTGCACCAGTCTGAGGAGGAAAGAGAATCTTTTGTACTCCTACACCATCTGTTTTGCTGACATGTTACAGATGAGATTTTGGTAGAGAGGGGCGTGTCTAAGATTCTAACTTCAAGTCTTAGATTTTGTTTGTATTTTTCTCCTTTCAGTAACTCATGGATACCCATTACTCAGTTCTAGCTTCATCCATCCTGAAACAACCCAATTACACCAGCTGAACAGATACTAGAGATAAAACAGACTGCAGAATTTCCCCAGGGTTTAAAAGCAGGTGGAAGGGCCATTTCTCACCTACCAGTGCCAGAAGCAGGAAGCTGGAAGTGAATCAAAGTAATCCTGAGACACAGAAGAGGTACAAAGGAGTACACTGACACAAGCCATTCAAGCCTGGAGGTCCAAATTGATATTCCCTTGTCTCCCCAGGCGATTACATGGCCAGAATGACCAGAACAGCTCTTTTTAAGAAGACTAAAGATGGTAAAGGTCTAGAAAGTCTCAACTAGTACATTCTTTCTGCAGCACTGCTTGTCCTGCTGCAGGATAATGCCAGTAGCTTTATGTCTCTTGTTTCACCTCAGGTAGGGGGGTTTCTGGCATATGAGTTCTTTTTGTGTTAGAACAATAATTCTTCTCTAAACAAATATAGCAGTTTTTTATTTGATCTTTTAGTATGTTCCTTTAGGCTGAACGCTGACCAATCACATTATTTTTCCTGTGTCCAGGAGAGGCTATCCAACTCTTCCTTATTCTGCTGCTTAAAGAAAAGTAGCTGTCATTGTACAATCATGAATTCCCTGAAGCAATTAGCACTTTTACACTAAGGGACTCGACTCTGATTTTATTAAAACAAAGCTGTATTCAGCTGATGGAGAGCCTGAGGAAAGCTTTTGACTTACTTTGGAGGTGAAACAAGCCCACTGAATGAAAAGTAGTACATTGCTTCTTTCCATATTTGTCTGAGCTGATACTTCACTGAATAATGACACTCATTATTTAAGTGGTATATTAGAAATAATCATTGGCTGATGTCTGTGCTTAAGTCAGAAGAAGGGAGATTAAAATGCTTTGCATTTTGGAAAAATCTTTCTTCACCTCCAAACTGCTATCTCTCTTATTTGGTTGAAAACTGGGAGCTTCACTGGAAGTTGCCAGTTTTTGTTCCATACTATAACAGAGCAGGCTGGTGCAGGCCTGCCCCACACCACACATACACAGAAGACTTCCTGAGGAGGGAGTTGTCTGCTCCAAAAGCAAAGGAGCTTTTGGAGTAAACTTTTGGAAGTAAACTCACTGGCAGCTGAACATGCCATCTCTCTGGGGCAATGCGCTTGTGTTAGCGAATTTGCTGATATAAACTATAGGCTCTCTCTGTAYCAAATTTCCCTAAAGATTGGAATGAGTCTTAGTTGCGAAAGCAAGCTTCAAAGCATCCCTAGTGAGCACAGAAGATATGGTAGTAAAGGAAAAAAGGGAAAAAAGGAAAAAAAAAACAAGAATTATATAGGAGGGAAGGGAGGTAGGAAGAGAGTGAGGCAAGAGAGAAAATACATAGAGAACTGTATTTGTAAGTAGGTGAGAAATTCCTGTGAGGGTACAGTCTGACTTTATGGTCAAGCACATTTCCCAGGGCTGGACAAATCAGTACTCCAGTGGGCAGCAGCATGTCTGGGCTTGCTTATAATTTGCAGCAATCTGTCTTATCTTTCCATCCTCTTGTTTCCTTCTCTCCCTTTCATTTTCTCTGCTGGTCTTCTTAGTTCTCTCGAACTAAGGCTGCAACAGGATCTCTAATATGACTGAAGAGCTACTGCAACCAAACTCACTGAGAAATTATATTTAATGAGCAAAAGAGTTGTACTGAAGCAGTGAATTCCTTCTCTAACAGAAAAAAAAAAAAAGAAACAGATCCTTACAGTGGAAATCCTGCAGTAAAAACTGTTCAGATGAATTGCTTGTTAGAGGATAAAGCAGTTAGGTGAATAAAAGCCTGATTACCTACCTGCAGGTAGAATGTAATAGGAATCAGAAGAAGTAAATTGMTAATTTGGCTGCTATCTCTGACTGAGAACTGTGCCTGTGCAGTTTTATCCAATACCTGCTTCTGAAAAAAGAAGTATTATAAGCGGCAGATTATTCAAAAGAGGATTTTGATCTGCATTTGACTGCCTGCTTATTTGTCTTGAGCTGGGATTCTAATGTGGGAAGGAGGCAGTTCAAGCTATTGTCTACATAAGTTGGTCGGTTTGGACAGGGCACGTGACATCTCCAGTTGCRCTGAGGCTCTGTGATGTTAATGTGACAGAATGACATGACATCTCTGCACAGGCTGGCAGCGTGATGGCRCTGCATTAGATAGATGTGCTAGGGGATTGCTTTCACCCTTATTGTGAGCATCATGTTCCCTTTGGTCATTTGGAGCTAATGCTCAAAAATGCTCACCACACTGCTGAGCTCCCAGAGCTTTCCCTGGCTCCAGCTTTGAGAAGCTGCTGGCTCCCCTGAGCTGCCTGCTCTAATCGCATTCCCCAGGCAGCATTTATTTAGCTTGGAGTAAGCGTTTGGTGTTAACCTCACACAGACTTAAGTGCTGCTTACGTACCACTTCCCATTTATTTATTCCCTTTTCTTGTTACAGTTTTGCCCCATTTCCCCTGGGCTCTTGTGCTGCCGTTTTTTGGGTTTTTTTTCATCTCTCAAGGTCTTTCCCTCCAAGCCAGCAGCCATATAAAGAAATCCAGGCATGAATGTGAAAAGCTCACATACCCAATGAGCCATCATTTTATCTGGTATACACCCACTGGATCACTGTARACCATTCCAGATCAATGCTACCAAGAAAAAGGAAAATCCTGGAATCTGTTTCCAAACAGGAAAATATTGTTTCTCCATCTGGCAGCACAGGGTTATTCTTCATTTAAATGAATCCAAAAAGCACAGTGCCAGCTGAGACTACCTCCCCTGTGCTTGTGACCGCTCTGCTTCCCACTGTCATTCTGGGTAATTCCCATCAAAAATCTGCTAGAGCTTCACAAATGGGAGTGGTACTGCCACTTCTTTTAAGTGACTGGTAAACTGCTGTATGAAGCCTAGACTGTTAGCAAAACTTCTTTGTCCCAATTAGCTCATGAATGGCTCTTTTCTAATCTAGCTGGATTTCTCACCTCTTCTTGTTGAATATATTTGGACTTTGCAGTGTAGCTTCTGTTTGGCTGCAGGGATAATGTCATCTCTCAGCTAAAGACAAAGTAGTAATTTTCCCCAATGCCTGGCACACACACAGCAGTCATCTTTTATGTTTTTCCCAATGGTAATTGCTACCTTCTCTCTGTTCATGTTTTTTTTTTTTTCCCAGACAAACAGTATTAGGAGATGAGCTTTGAGCAAGCCTCTAAATGAAAGATGTCATTGCTTTCACCTGTAGTTTTGCAGAAAGCTCAGAAGTTTTAGCTATTGTGGATCTACTTGTCACTGATCTCCCTGATGCGTTAGTTATCAGATAGTGTGACTCTGCCTGCCTACCTTTTTTTTTTTAAACTGTAACTAAAGATAGCGTAGCATTCACTTCACTAAGATAATTTAATGTAAAGCTATGACGACAGTGCTTTTTCTTTAAGATTTTCYGTCTGATGGTTTTAAATCACATTTATGCACATTAATGAATTGACTCTAATACCTCCCACTGGAGGAACACAGGACGTAAGAGATTTCCCGAAGGTTATACAGGGAGTCAGTGTTAGAGTCCCTGCCATTTGAACCCTATCTATTGATGCTAAAATTTTATGGAGTTCATTTATATTGTAACAAAAGATAGTGTGTTAAGAACCTAACATCCCCTTCGTAAGCAAAGAGCACAGAAGAGGACAGAAACAATAATTTCTTGTTTCATAGATTGTTTTTTGGTGAGTGTGACTGCCATCTCATCTGTATAAGAAGGTTTTACAGTTTGTGTGTCTGATRTGTATAAAATAGAGATGCACATGAAATGTTATGTCATCATCAAGGCACTCAAGGGTCAGCAAGGGCAAATATGCATCCTTCTTTACCTTTCTGTTCTGAGAAAAAAAATCAAGGCATACTATTATCCAGTTACACACTTACTTCCTTATTCCTTTAAATTCCATCTGAACCAAATTTTGCACTTTTATGGCAATTAAAATGTTCTTTTTGGCTTTTTTCTTTTAAAGAGAAAAAAAGCCAGCTTCTTTTGTGCCAAAACTGCTCTGCTGTAGATAGCCAGGAAATAACACGTGCAAATGTGGCTCATTTGGGTGTTATCACAAGCAAGTGCTGAGGTTTGATTGGTAATGTTTTATATTTTCTCATTTGTCCCATTTTGGGATTTAGTTTAAGTAGAGTTAATGTAGCCAAATATCTTTTTTTTGAACTATGAGTGTAAATCTAGGATAAACAAAACAAAAANAAAAAAAAAAAGAAAAGAAAAAGAGAAAAGAAACGAAACCTCTAGCAGACAAGAGTAATTATCCCCAGTATTGCTGTGGCACAGTTGTTGTAAGCAGCAGTGGAAGTCTTTATTATGAACTACATTCTCTGGGTTTGTTACAGATTTATAGATTTATAATGTTACAATAGTTCAATATTTTGTCCATTTCATGTTACACTCCCATCTGCTGTGACACCAGCACAGGAACATCCCAGCACACTGACACTTTGTATTTTAGAATAGGGGTCTGATTCAAGTTCATATATTCCCTCTACACAGGAATTCGTCTGTGGAGACTCRCCTGGAGGCTATTAGTCACATTGAACACCCAAAAGCTTGGCCTGGCACCCATTACAGAGGGGGTTTAGGAGCRGAGCAGCTGTGGTTGTACTCCTAGGAACATCTGGAATTGTCTGGCACACTTACATAACCTCAGCCTTGCATCCTCTAATGGCAGACGTTTTCAAGAGCTGAAGTAACGACAATAATTTCCCCGAGGGGCTTAAGCAGGTCACGAATTTCTCCCTGCAATGAGCAGTAGGCAGGCTGAAGCAACAGACCTTGTCCYAGCTTATTCTAATAAGAACAGCTTCTGAGAAGAGAGGCTGCAGTGCAGCAGCCAGGTGCTGTGGGGAACTGGTAGTGAAACAGGAAAAATACTTGGAAGGGCAAAAACGKTTACATCTTTCTTGGTGCTTGGAAAAAGGGGTGTTAAGACAAGGAGAGCTGCTGAGCCCAACAGCATTGCCCYCAGCTTCACTGTCTGAAAGCTTTGAGAAGTTTATTGGAGAGCATCTGAGAAGTATCTAACAGGGAATTAGGCAAGGATGCTCGCAGGAAAAGGAGCAGGAGATGTGCTTTCATAATTGAAGCAGAAAGATAAGGAAATATATAGACAACAAAAAAGTGGCAGAAAGGGRGCTCTGAGAATAGGCTTGGGAGCCAGGGGCTCAAATTTGATTTCTTACATCTTGTTCTGTGGATAAGTCGCATCACTCATCTTCTTGATTTTTCTTATCTGTCTAATGTGTGACATAGTACAGATCTCTGGTTAAGGSGGGGGGGGGGGGGGGGGAGGTCTGAAAATTAATGGATGCTGGTAGAGTGCCTTGAAGATGAAAAATTGTGAGTTTTACCACAGAAAATAGTAACCCCTTTGACTCATTTATGATCTTATTACCACCAAATGCCTCTATGCCTTCCTGTCATTTTAACTAAGCCTCCTTCTGATCCTATTAAACACCAGGGGGAAGTTCCTCAGCTAGTGTCAGTTGTCACAGCTCCATTGACTTCAATTATTTCTCTTGCACAACATATTTCATCCAAAGTACTTCGAGTGTTTGAGAGATATTGGCCAATTAAGCACCACAACCTCTACGGGAGGTGCAGAGTCATACCACTTTTAGAGAAACTTAGAAAAGAAAGGTTAATCAACTTACCCAAGGTCAGGAAGAAAGCATAGCAGAGATAAGAAAATGGATCAAGAGTCATGCTYCTAATTCTGGACATCGCCTTGCAGGTTTTGCTCTCTGTGTATCGGGGTGGATCTGAAACCACTGTTCCAAGCTCTGCCTTTTTCATGTTCTTACTGGTATGAGACAGAGCAGGGACTTCCTTTTCATGCTCTCATACCCTTTCGCCTTTTATCATTCTCATTTTATTTGAGGTGTCGTAGGAAGAGAATTATGTACACCACACATATAAAGGCTGATTCCTTAGCTGGTATAAATTAGAAGGATTTCCCAAAGGCAATGGGAATACAGACCTGAGGATCTGGTCCCAAGGGCTTATTTCTGACGGAGTATGGCTCTAAGATACCTAGGGATTTTCAGCCTCCAGTCACTTATGCACAAGCTTTCTGAAGCTGCAGGAAGCTAAACTGCCTACTGATGATTGCTTTTTCAGTATATTGCAAGCCAGGACTTTATCAGCATATGTGCAAATGATTCTCATAAGCTGGTTTGTGCCCTTATGCCTGCTAAAATCCAAAATGGCTGCATCGAATGGCGATACTTAGAATAGACCCAAGTGGAAATACTTCATATATTTTACAGTAACTCTGCTGTTTCTGAGATGGGAATTATTTTTTCCCCCCAGTGTAGGGAGTGTTTGTGCAACTTCAGCATTTTATTCTGCAAATTTAGATCCTCTTTCAGGAAAACTAGTGACTGCTGTGATAGTGGAGTTTAATTTATAAATAGCCAGCAGAYGAACATGAGGAGAGGCAATGAATAACTCACAGATGGAAGAGTTCGAGATCAGTTGTGACATAATGGCAGAGCAGCAGTGCAGAGATGAGGAGCAGTGCTTAGCTGGGTCAGCACTCAGAGAATCCACAAGTGCAGTTTTTAATTATACACATGCAGTTTTAAATCCAAAATCCACTTGTGTGTTTGATTTTTTTTTAAGCCCAAGAACAACCAAAACTACCAGCCCTTACTCTGTATAATTTGCAGTTTTGATATAGTGCTTATRGCACCCAGCTAGGAAATAATGTTATTAGGTTTCTTAGTTTTGAAAAGCTGCAAACAAGTTGAAGAGGAAAGCCTATCAGAGCTTTGAGAAACTCACTGTATTTATAAGCTTAAGATCTTAATTTCCTGAAGCAGCTTTAATCAGTGTACTGTCTTTGGACACTGAGTTAAGACTAGTTAATACCAATATTCCAATTATTTCTTATTTAGGTAAAGAATAACTGAATGTGCTATGTTTTCATACTTGAGGGGAAAAACAATTCTAATTCTGTAAAGCCCATGAAGATACTTATGTTGAAGTAAATGTATATATATGTGCTTCTACACACATGTAAGTAAATTCTGGTCAGTTCTGCAAGAAGCCAGATCTAAGAATTCACAGGAGCATTGKGGGAAGGGCTGAGGTGCATGGAGAGGGAGGTGAGGGAAGGGATAGTGCAGGTCAAAAACTTGGATTGTTTATCTGTGTAATTCTCTTTCTGTCCCTTCACACATGCATACTTCAGGACTAAGAATTAATACTTTAAAAAAAATCCGCTATCTGAAATCCTGAACATTCTTTTTTCTTCAACCTAATGGTAAGGTTTAACATTACCATGGGCTTTCCTGCCCTTTTCACCAAACATATCTTGATATGAAGACACTCAGTCARGACTCACACACCTATGAAAAGAGAGGAAGCTGTGAAAAGGAGAAGGCTCCAGCCTTCAACTTCAGCCTGCAAAAACCACTTTTTTACTTCTGCTGTGTAGAAACCATGCTCCCTAGCAAAAGGAAAGGGAAATGCCCTTTAGGTCAGTAGCTACGTATGGGGTATGTGTTTGGTCTTCAAGAGAACCTATATTAGGCATATGCTCCCTATTGGAGATTTTTTCACCGTGCTCTCCCATTCTATCGTAGCCTATATTTTTTAATATTGCCATGGGAAACAAGGGTCGTGATTGGGAGGAGAAGGGAAACTGGTGCTCTGCCAAAAGCCTAAGAGAAATCTGATGTTGTCCTATATACTTGATAAATTCAATGTCTTGGAAAATGTTGCCTGATTATTGGGTGGTGCTGACTCCTCAGGAAGGTAGTGGTTTACCATGGAAGGAGAAAAGTCCCTGTCCTGAAAGTGGGCACAGGGTGGCTTCAGATGTTCCCCAATWACCCCCAGTGACTGTGTAAAAGTGCCAGCTAAGGGTTATAGAGCTGAAAGCAAATACACATTATAAAGTGCCAGAATRCTTTACTGTTAGGTGCAAAACCTGTTTCTGTTGACAAGTGCAAGTAGTCTTTACTGTTCTCAGTTAACAGGACCCTAGGGACTTCCTGTTCATTGGAAGAATGAAAAAGCAGGAGAAAACATTTATGTACAGGCTAATACTTTTTGCTAGAGCTTGCACAATTTACCACAAACCTGCTACAGAACACTAAAAGACCATTTRCTTTTACATGGTATTTTAGCACTCTAAAAATTCTCCTTTTGCAACAGTATCTCAAAGACTTTGAACCACTCTGTCAACCTGAGTCCATGGAAATACCTTAAATGTGCTGTGTGAGTAGACTGGGTCCCATATCACAAGCCTGGTGGGGTTTGGAGAACACAGAAATAAGACTTGAATTTTGGACTAAATAAAGCCAGTGCAACATGACTTCCTCATCCTCCCCTTTTATAGTCAATGCCTCAGAATCAAATCCCATATTTATTCCTGGAAATTCCCATATGGGACCTGACAATCTTCCCATCCTTGGGGTGCTATGAGAGTCAAAATCTTAATAGTATTGCATTTATGGGTTCGTGCAGAGTTATCTGCCTCAAGGGGGATCCAAGATTGCTTCCAGAAAATACCACTCCTCACCTTCTGCCTTTTGGGGAAGGCACCGAGGCTTGGGTGCCTTGCAGTGGGCCGCTGCCAGTTGAAGGGAGCTGCTGTSTTAAAGTTACTGGCCTCAACTACTTCTTTTTAAGAAATGTAAGGATGCACCCCCAATAAAATTTCTGTATGAACACAGACTATACAGTTCAGGGTTTTTTTCCTGGCAAGGTTGTGCTAGAAAGGCTATAGCTAAGGGAGCAACCTTTTCCTTCTAGAAGAATTATTTAAACCTCAGTACTGCCAYAGTGTTGTTCCAGGTGTATCTGTCTATGCCTCAGGATATCTCTCTAGGTTCTTGCATGGAGAGYTTACAGTGATTATTGCTGTGGTGGCCTCTCCAAAATCATTGTCTCTTGCAATGCAAAATCATTGTCTCCTGCAGGGAGTTCTGGTCATGAGTTGTTCTCTGGTGGATAAGAGTATCCATCTTGCTCCTATTTCAAACGCTTTTATCAACATGTCATAYGTTGACTATATGTGAAAGCTTTTGAGCAAACACACTGTATAGAGAGGGAAGAGGATGTGATGTGAGGAGATGGCCGGTGTGGGTCATTCCATGTGAACTGGTGTATCCAGCAAAGGCACTCTGGRAGTCATTCCCAGAGAACATCCCTGGATCTCTCTCTTCAGGTGATATTTCTTTGATCGTGGAGAGGGAATGCTGTCAGAACTGTGTGTCACCTGCCTAGTTCAGTGTCACGTCCGTATATTGCATAAATATTACATATTTATGTAATATATAAATATAGTTCTCACTACCACTTTTTCCAGCACTAAAGAAAAGTTAAAATGCATRCAAGCCATCATGTTATTATAATTAYTGATGATAGCATTRAACAGTGTATTAAACCATTCTCTTTGGTATACAATTCATATCTCTTAGGCTGAAAGTGCATTTCTTATTCAAATGTGTCAGATTCATATATTGTGAAATAATATCTTATGAAATTCCCCATCTTTATTTAAGTATTTCAAAGAAGCTGGTAAGGAACTTGGGGAAACAGATGAATTTGCTGTCTGGTAATAAAGTAATATCATAAAWGGTACAGTACTTATTATGAGAGTTATTTTCTAGAAGTTTTTTTTAAGCATTTCATTCACATTGGGTTTGAAATGAGCACTGTTCCAGGTGGACTGAAAACTGTCTGAATGTCCCCAGGAGAATATTGAATTGGACAGTAGAGTTGGAGGATGCTTTAGAAAAGATTGGGCTTGCAAGATTTCCTTTTGCTTCCAATTAAAACAGATGAGATTTGCAGAACTAGTAGTTTTGATTACCTCAATTTTAATGACTTAAAACAGTTTCAAAACTGATTGCAGAGGGTGCCAATCACTCTTTTCTTGAAACTCATCTTCCTCTAAGGGGTCTCAAGTTCAACACACAAATACTGAGGTACCTACCACCAAACTACAGTAACAAATCAGTCTGGCTGAACAGCTGCAGTGTTAATGTGGAAAGGGGTTAAATAATAGTCATCAGTTCTGTTGTCAAACCGGGAGTAACTGCAAGCCCCAGAGGAAGAAAAAGGACAATATGACAAATGGTCTATGTTCGTGGATTTTCCAGAAGATTTTCTTGCAGAGYTTATAAAAAACAAGCTTAGATCTTGGGCCAGTGTGGGGCACAGGTAGCTAATTAGCTGTACTCAGAAAAAGCACTGTTTTTCTTGGTAAAATTGTATTTGTAACTGAGAGTTTTTCCTCAGAAAACCTACCTTGTCTACCTTTGCAGAGGTCGGCAAGAGGCAAACCATTCACCCAGCCAGAGCCATACAGGGTTAACTTCTTGTTTGGGCACTCCCATGCTCAGGCTCCAGCAGTGCCCAAAGAGCTGCCTGCTCAGGGCATCGTGGGTTTATTCCCTGAGAGTATTTTTGCCCTGTGTCATCGGACCCTTATCAAGTGTGTGTGCAGTACAAAAAATGACTCTATACTTCCCCCCCCCCATTTTATGTCCTTCTTTTAAAAAATAATTTTATTTAATTTAAAAGTTTTTAAAAATATAATTTTGGCCTGTATAAGCCTAGACTTCTAGGCAACAGTCTCCCTATCCTGTTACCTGTGCTTTCTTCTTTCTTTTGCTTGCTGTTCTTCTTCAGCACTGAAAATGTAATCAAAGTCACAGGTGCCCCAGTGGGCCTCTACTTGTTGATTAAAATTGGATAAACTAGAAAAATTCTGGTGGGAATGGAAGGCATTTATGATGACTACCTGGCATTTTTCTCTGCCCTTTTTTATGTACTTGTCACCGTATTTTCCCACATCAATCTCATAAAACATTCTTTTGCTCGTGCTTGAAATATTGATATTATCCTACAGCAAAGATAAAAGCACATCACAGAGCAATATGGCTTGGTGATAGAATTATCTGCAATACACAGAAATCTCTACTGATGTTTAGGGCTGGCATGGTATTAAACACATTACTTTTGCTGACAGGCATTTTCATTTCCTTGCATCATGCAGGTAGGGGAATTTGAAGGAAATCTAGTTTTCAGTTCTAGATTTGTTCAATAAAAAATGTAAAACAGAAATGCCGATGGATATGGTAGCATCTCTTTAAATCAAAAGGAACTCACTGAAAGTTTAAACAAGCTTTAGAGAAGCCTATGTTTTTATGTGCATATGTATGTCTGTATTTACAAATCTATCCATCTCTACATAAATATTTATATAAGCTGTTACATATTTAACAATTCTGAAAGGACTGGGGATAATTCAAAGTCCAGCAATTTAAAATTAGTGTCAATAACCCTTGTGATTCCTTGGTTATGGTCTTTATGCTGTGATGTTTGGTAGGATCTTTACTCATTAATTCCCTTGTTTAACTTTCACCCATGCTGTGTACTGAAGAAAAAAGAGCTTCTGGCAGGTGGGATGTGCTCTCAAAGTGATGGCCTTGTACACAAGATGCCCATTTCGATTTTTCTGAACCCGGATGTGTAGCAAATGAAGCAAAGGATTTTTACAAGGGAGGGAGACCTGTTTAGCAAAGCATTGATTATGGGGCATCTCAGTCTTCTATCCCTCTTTCTTCTCCAGGGTCTCAGTATGATGCTAAGAAAATTAGCAAGATAATTTTTTTGCTTGGGTCACSTCTGAACTATGTACTCGTTGTGTTCCAGTCCCTTACTTGAGATCTTGGAACTTGGATGGAAACAATAATGAGCCCTGAAAACAGGAATCAAGTCAGCACTAGCTATGCTTCAAATGTATAAAGTTCCATARGGTGCTAAGCACTCTGTGTGTACAGAATTTGCAGTCTGAGCCTGTACATTCAATACTAGTGGACATTTTGATTCAATTTCCCTATTCCTGAACTCAGCAGTTGTAAAATGAGCCTATCACCTGAGAAAGGTGTTGTCCAAAGTAATTAGATTTTGCAAAACAGTTCAGTGCTTTGCTGAGTGGCACTGCAGAAAAGCCCATGTGGAAATAAATGACTCCTCAGAGCAGGATTAGTACAGCGTGCAGAAGGGCCATTCTCCATTTCCRGAAATGGAGCATTGAAGAAAAAACACAGGATCAGGTAATGGCACCTTCAGCATCATTCTTCTTGTGCAAGGAGTGAAGGAAAATTCATGTCAAAAAAGAGTTGTGGGTGATCATGTAATTAGAGGCTGTGTAGAAACATACAGAGACACCCCTGCTCCCACCAGTGGTGTGTTTTGTCCTTCACTGCCTCAGCCTGGCTCTCTGTTAAGTTGGGGATAATTAATGCTTCTTTTGAATGTACTATCTGGCAGTAAATTCCTTTAGAATAGTTTGATACCAWACATTTTACAAATATAGAATATTTGTATGTAGTATACCATTTCTTTGTATTGCTGTGCATTTTGGAACAGGATTTTTGTATATTTTCAGGGTTATGCATTCACTGAAGAATAAAACCAAGTGTTCTGCTGCTGTACTGAATAGGCCCAGAGCTGCTGAGCGTGTGCTGGCATTCTTGTACACCACTTGCATTAGGGAGATGGGTCCTCTGCAGTCTGGGAGGCAGTAGCTTTGGAGCATGGGAAAATGGGGTCTCTTCTGCAACATAGTTGGGTATTCTGCATGAGTCTGACCTAAATTATTAACTAGCAAACTCTAATTTTACAGTAACTGATGAGGGATTTACAAAACTTTTGGAAACTTAGCTGAAAATAAGCAAATATTTGTTTATGCTAGTGTTTGTAACTGCAATTAAATTTGCTAATAGGCCGAATTAGCAATCATACAGAAAATGAGATGTCAGTGGTATTGCATAATCTTGTCAGGCCATTTCCCCAGGAAAAGTAGAGTTTTACCTGAATGTCTTGCACAACTGACAAAAAAAAAAAAAAAAAAAAAAAAAAAAAAAAAAAAAAAAAAAAAAAAAAAAAAAAAAAAAAAAAAAAAAAAAAAAAAAAAAAAAAAAAATTGAGCCAATCCTTCTTGTTTGTTAGCAGTAGGCCTTGTGATTGCCAGTAGGCTGCAAACTATATTTAGTGTGACTTACTGTAAATGTGTTCCCCTGGCTTGAGGGCATCGTGGAGGGGAATTACGTGTGGGCTGCTGGGATCACACTGGCCAGGGGTTCTTAAAGCTGCTTTGCAGGGGAACTGATGAGGTTAAACTACATATTTTTTTGTAATTCAGTCTTACCAGGTGGATATGACCTCAACTTTTCTCTCACGTCTAAACATTGATAGAAAAGTCACCCCAGCGTTTCCTGCACATCAGAAGGTCAAGCATATTTGATCTGGTTAATTCCTAGAAGATGAGAAAATATGTATTATTTTGCACAGCTCCTGTTAGAGCAGAAGTACCAAATGAGGGCATGTTGTCACCATTTTCAGGTAGACTGGAACCTCCTGTTTTTTGAGCTCTGTCAGAGAAACAGTTATTTTTCTCAAGAAGCATTGAACCAGCGTAAAATATTTTAATCCTATCTGAGAGGAACAAGCCAGGTTATCTCCTGCTGTGCCAGCCATTAAGCTAATAAATGAACATCTACATGAAAACAAATCCTGCAAGCAAAGGCTGACCCCGTGCAGCAGAGTTACTTTACCTGTTACATTACTGCCTGATGCTGGTAGCGTTCGGGTCAGTGCTATTGAGCGTGTTTCTTTGTGTGGCAATTCACCTTGTGTRCAGGGCTTCAGGGGATGGTGTGGGGGATCACATGGCTGGAAGGTGTGCAGAGCCTCTGTGTGCATCCATCATTTTCAAGGCAGCAGGAATGYTCATTCTTTTTGTCAGGCTTTAGCTGTGGGAGCTTGGATGTGCCTTCCCCCTCGGAGCTCCTGTTTGCCTGCTGCACAAGGAATATTCAGCATTCAGTGCAGCCACTCTGCAGCTGCCTGGCAGAGCACCAAGCTTGCAAGGGGGCACAAGAGAAAGCATAACCCTGTATAAAACTACTCAGACTCATCAGGACACTCTGATGAAGTGRAGAGGTTACATGGCTTTATCGTTCATCCTTACAGAAATAAGGTGCCAGCCAGCAATAATGAATAAACAGGAACTCTCCTGAAATTGAGAAATGTTGCAAGCAGTAAGGTAAAGAAATGGGATTATGCATGTGCTATTCTTGCTCCTTGTCCCAGTGCAGCCCATGAAACAGGGAGACAAGGAAGAAAAACAGAAAAGGGAAAGAGGTAGGTGATCACAGGAGAGGGGAGACCGAGGAAATGTCAGATTTCTGCAGAGATGRTCAGGTTCAGGAAAGCTAAGGCAATGCAAGGAAGAGCACTGTTGCCTACCCGAACTTTACCTGGATGAGGAAGCTGCAAACTAGCACTGGGGCCTCAGAACAACTCCACTTTAGCTTTTTGTTTTCTCACTCCAAAAGCAAATAAATGCATATTTAAATGATCACAGCAATTAACCGCTGCTCGAGTGAAGTAACATTCTGTTACGTCTGCCTAGAAAACACCTRGGTATGCCTCTGCAGAACAGAGATTTTGAAATGTTCACTGATCAAGAATTCTGGTTGTTTTTTCAAATGTGAGACACTTTTTATTGCTAGTGCATAATTTAATTTGAGGCCACTGGTGGCTGATATGTGTCTTAAAATCTGAGCTCCTGCAGGCATAGTGTCATTGTATCTGCTCATTTAATTTTTATGAAATTTTTTATTTACTACAGATGAAAGCATGAAAACAGCCCCCCACTCTCCAGTTTTTTTCTCCCTTTACCCAAATCCAAAAGGAAAAGGCAAATAAAAGAAACAGTACTATATTAAAACAAAAATATATTAAAAATCACTCTTGTTGCACCTGAGGGACCAGCTCTGAGATTTAAACTTCAGAGGATGGTGGTTCTGCTAATGTGAACTTCTGGATTCTGYCTGGAATGGAAAGGCCCACATTTCTGCTTGGGAAAGAGCAGACTGTGGTAGAGGGTGAAATAGTAAAAGTACTTTTGTGCGACTTCATTTTTCCAGTGTAGAAGGTGCCTTTTGATTTGGGTGTTGGAAGGAGGCTGAGAATAGTGTAGGTTGCAGTGGAATCCCATGCATGAGGAGCTTGCAGAGGGTTCCTTTGCAGCATATCCAAGGTTACCCTCCTGTGAAGTCAGCTTTCCCACATTCGATGTCTGACTCTGCTCCTCTGGGTTATACCATTCGTGTGGATTATGCATTTACTGTGTTCTTGTAGATAATGTGGCGACTTGAAGAATAAGTTTTTGTTTAAATGCTATTGCATTTTGGGACCACACATCTCAGTTGACAGTGGTGCAGGATACTGTAATGCATTAATACAGTTCTGCTCCTACTGCTGCAAAATAGCATCATTTTGCAGCATGTTTTGTTGAACAGGTTATAGGATGTGATAATTTCTTTGAGCCTTATATTTGGCTGCAGAACAAAATGGGATGCTCCTCCTGACATCGTTCTGGTAAGACCAGAATTGCAGTCAGAGCTTTTTAACTGAGAACACCAATAAATGATCCAGACTGAGGAGATAGGAGTGACCTTTGGGATGATGAAGTGACCGTAGTTGGTTGTACTAAAAGGGAAGTGGCTGATTTGTTGAGGCCACTGAGCACAGTTGTGCTCTGCAGTTCTTCCTGTTCTCCTGTTTGTAGACAAGCCAGTGCTGTCTGCCCTCACCTGCCATCACAAAGCTCCTGTAACGATTGACCATTGACCACCCGTCCTTCTCGTCATGCTTTATCTACCCATCATATCTAGATCAGCACCAGTGTGGAAGCTTGAGCTTTTGCCATTCACCCCTTTTAAATGAAGTTGTCCTAGCTGCCCTGTGGGTGCCAKGAATAGTGCTGTGCCTTTTACATGGTGGTGCTGCAGTCGCTGGGGTCAGAGTTCCTGGGGTTTAGTCACTGCCTTCATGTTCATGCTGACAGAAAAGGATCAAAGCAACAGATATGTTCCAAATGCATTTAAAAAAAAAAAAAAAGAAAGAAAAAAGAGGGAGTGTATGCTCTCTCACAGAAAAGCCTTTTAGGTCTGCTCATGCTCTTGTTAGAAGAGTTTTTGACTTTGTATTTAACCATATATTTACCCTTCTTTCTAATTTCCGTGGGCAAAGCTGTACCCTGCTATGACCCTAGGAATTGTGAAAGGCACTGGTCTGAAAGAATGTGCCTTTATTAATTAAGAAAAACAAAAAAGAGCAATCTATTTTAGATATGGGAGAGAAAAACATTTGGAAAGCTTTTCACTTAACAAGGCTTTTCTGTGACATTTAGGCGCATTTATAAAAGTTAAAAAAGAATTTGGCACCTTCCCACCTCACTCATCAGGCTTGGAAGAGAAAAAGCAACTAAAAAGACAAGATTACTTGATATGTTGCTTTGTTTTGTTCACATGAAGTGTTGTGCTTGTTGGCGTTRGCTGAGTACTATTAGAGCCCACAAAGGGCCTTGACAGAGGAGTCATATTTAGTCAGGTTCAGGGCTTGTTTTCTAATGAGGAAGGATAATTATCGTGCCAATCTCTGATCACTTTTTACAAGACACATTTAATCTGAGGGAAGAAAGGAGCATCTTTTGTCTCCTACAGACTCGAGAGCAGGGCTAGCAGGTGTAACAGAGTAATCACTCTGAAGGATTTGTTCATTATTTCTCAGAAAGAGGGGRAAAGTTTCGTTTCCTTGTCTCTCCTGTCTTCCCTACTCTTGAGTTCAACTTGTGCAGTTTGATCATGGTGGCCCCACTTCTATAAGCATCTTTACTCAAAAACACCCTTGACAAGCATTTATTACTGGATTTGACAGCCAAGTAGTCTCCCTACTCTTYCTCCTTTCTCTTTGAAAATCTGCATTGTGTTTTGATGGGAAGCTGATGATGTGCATTGTGCTCTGAGACACCTACTCCCTTGGCTGTATAGCTGGCTGGCCATGGCTGTATGTTTGCACACATTTATGTTATTAATGATGTCCATGGATGTGCATGCTACCTATCTGGGTTCATATCACGAGTGTCTCTTTTCTTTGAAAAYATTCAGGTGCCCATTCCAGGGGAGTGTATAATGAGCATATACTCTGTGAGATGTTTACTTTAATGTACCTCAGTGTACATTAAAGGTACTTTACATCACAAATTTACGGCTCACATCTACAAATTTACGGCTTCTGATTATATGGGAACTCTCAGACTACAGGGCCAATGGTAACTTCGAGAAATGTCTTGAGAATTCTTTTGTRTCTTTTTCTTAGTTATAACATAAATTCATTGAATTCCTGGTTTTGCACATTCTTCGTAACATAGATTATCTCCCTGATCCTGTTTACTAGTTGGTCCCACAGTCACACCAGAGGGTTTACCACTAGACTGGGAATAAATGGCTCTGGATCACACTGTATAAATTGATTTTGCCCCCGGGAAAAAGGCAAATAGAACTAGATTGTGAAATACTGCCATTTTAGGGAACTGAACCTTCCTTTTAGGAAGGTATGTGGATTCTTAAGCAGCTTGGTCAGAYACAGAAGATCGGAAACCACTTCATCAAGTGTATGAAGTGTAATTTCAGTAAGATTTAATTTATTTTGTCTTTTACTTTATAGTCAGTTYTTTCATAAGATCTCAGTGGTTTTGTTTCCAGCATGACATACGTTTTTTTCAGTGGGGGTTCACACTGAATGTGAAGACARCTGCTGGGAGCCTTGTGCTTTAGATGCTGGGGAAGAAGGTTTTGCATGTTACCTGGATTACTTCAAGAGCAGTGATGGAACAGTTGGCAGGATTCACTTGCTGGCTTTAGCTATGTGTGTTGAACAACTCACTGCAGCAAATGGAAGAGTACAAATCTCACAAACTTCCTGTTTTATACCTRCAGCTTATCACTACATTGGTTTATATATAGTTCAAGATCTTGTTCTTGYATACTATTAGGTCAAGACCAGTATATCTTGATCCCATGGAAAAGGCAATTTTTCTTGGATTGTAGCAAGGTCCAGCAATGTGGAAGAGAAACACTCTGACTTCTTTTGATTCATTCACACCATCCCCTGCAGCATAAATTTCTCTAAACACAGGATAAAACACTGAAATTGTACGATTGGCTCTGAGAGGAAAAGCTGTGAGTAAATCTGAATGATCCAAAACCCAGTGTCCAGCTGCTGAAACAACTGTTAAAACAGGTGGGTCTAATTTTAGCTTTTGAAACAGCTGGGTAAAGTGTTGGCTGTGTTTCAGTCCCTTTTGCTTAAAGAGAAGGCAGGTGGCATTCTCTGAACATGCCACTATTGAATWAGAGAGACCTATTAATATTAGTGAGTCAACTTAACTTAATTCTCTCAATCTGCTAACAAGAGCACTTTGGAAGGGGTTGGAGAAGAACGACAGTGTACCTTGAATAAACCAGAAGGGAAAGGGATTGCAGTGTGTGTATTCTAGCAACAGCAGCTTAATCAGTTTAGGAGCATCTGTGCTACCCATCACCCATCACTTTRTGGCTGTTTGAATTTCTTTTGCCTGGCTGACCTGAGGCATGTACGTGCTAGCTGTATTTTTTGAATGAAAGCATACTCCACTGAAGTAAAGATTACAGATGAACATGAATAGATTGACATGTGTGTGTGAGAGAATGTTAAAAAAAACCAACAAGCCTGCTCTGAATAATTTGGGATTTCTGTTGCAAAATCAAGCATTCAGAATTGAGGCAAACTGGAAATTCATGTAACATCTTCCCCTTTCTGTATTTCTTTCAGTCTTTTAATCATATCAGGATCAAGATCAGGATCATGCTATTGTTGACTCCCTATTCGTGAGGCAGAAACAATCCTTAAGTGAAACACATTTGTATAATTAGAAAATTCTGTAATATGGGAAACCTCTGTTTTAGTTRATATGAAAATTTTCTGTTGAATAATGAAGAGTGAAGTGGGGGTTTAGTACTTAAAGAATCTAGTCCAATGCTCAAGTTGTTTTCCTGGCTCTGCAGCAGAGTTCTAGAGTGATACATTCTTCCTAAAAGGCAGTGAATATGTTATAGACATGAGTGCAGAAATAATGGATTGTTATCAGTGTATACTTTTAGACTGGTTTCTTTTTTATGTCCCTGGGAACAACAGCTGTGAAGGCTGGTCACTGTATGTAGTGGACTGTGAATCCCTCTCAGAAAAAAAAGCTCCCCAAAAAAGCTATTGGAAAGAAGTAGGTGGGAGAGAAGATATTTTAAGAATGAGGCATTTTGTCATGTTCTTTAGCAGCATCTGATTGTGCTAAGGAAAGTATAGCTCCTCCAGATGTCATCTATTTAGAGAGACACACACCAGAAGTTCTGTGGACAACAAATGATTGAATCCCACACAGGATGCTCTTCCTGGCAAGAGAAGAAATGGGTGTGAGTGGGTGAACCTGTGTGTGTTACTGTGCAGGGTGGGATGGGCAATTACAAAGATGGGARATAAGGAGAAAAATGAAGATGGATGGAGGTAAAAATACCTGCTAAATGCCAGCTGTCCCACATGGATGGAGTAGGATTTTTACCTGGTTGTCTCAGTGCTTTGCCTAGTGTGCTTTCAACCCATTTTTACCATGATTTATGTAACCTAAGCTATGGTAACCTCTGCATAAACATCTGGAGATGTGTTATTTTCAGCCTTTTTGTAGTGGCCTGAGAAAACACAATAATGAGAGTGATTTGTTACAATATAGCTTGCTGTGGAAAAAAAAACCAAACCGAACCAATATTATTAGAGCATCCTCTGTTGAAAGCAGAAGCTTTTCATAGCTTCATTCCTTTCAATGATTTTTTTTAGTAAGTTCTTTAAAGCTCAGCAGTCTTTCTGGGGATGGGTTAAAGGGTTTCATAGAACCCACAAATAATGAGACATCTTGGGGGCTTCTCTCAGAGGGCACCCATTTTCCTGACAGGAACTGGAAATGTGCTGTCCCACTGGTGTTGAAATCTACTTCTRTGTAATATTTTCCTTTTTCCTCAAACTGCAGTAGGTCATTTGTCTTTCCCAGTTTTTGTTCAGTGTTTGACACAGAAGCAATGTTTGTAGTGGGGAAGAGAGGCACCCTGCCTTTGGCTTCTGGGTGATCTAGGTCCTRTTGCCAGTCCTAGATGAAATCTCCCATTTCTAATGGAGAGTAATGCTTGATCCAAGGGGCATAGAATTACTCACCTTTGAAGGATTCCTTCTGGACCGTACTGTACAAGTGTGAAAGTGCAGTGTTATTTCAGTCTCTTTTTCTGGGGAAATGACGCTTCTTCAATCACTCAGTCTGGCCATCACACTTTTGTTTGCCTGGCCAGCCACCACCACATTTGACAGGAGCACTGAAGCCCAGAGATAGTGAATACCTCCAAAACCTGTTCCTCATCCTGCTGAGGCATAAGGTACAACAGCTGCTAGGCTTGCAGCTCTGAACTTGCATCAACTCAGACCAAAGGCASCCTCTTCCTTGGCCAAAGCATGACATGAAAAGAAGTGAAAGGTGTTACAGTGGGGTAAGGAAATATGACAAAATCGGAGTACATCAGAGGAGGGAGTGTGAGAGAATGCAGGGGTAACCAAAGATCTTATGGTGAATAGGGCAGGGCACACATGGCACAAGGGGGAATCATAAAGTCTCATTTCTTAATCATGTATTTCTGTAGTTCTGCTGATTGTAGAACAAACATTTTTTCAGGTAGCCAGAAATATCAGATGCCCTTGTTTTATCTGCCTGCTGCTACATTTCTGATGATAGCACCTAGTGCAGGGGCTGGTAGTGGGTAAGTAGCATCTCGGTGCAAGAAAATGTGTTATACAGAGCACCTGTATATCTGCCTGTTCTGTTGATCACACACTGCTTTCTGTCTCTTCAGGTTTTTTTTTTTTTCGGTAACTTGGGCTTTCACAGAATAGCTACCTTCAGATTTCTGTGCAGGAGGACATAAGAATGCAGAGATAAAGACAGCAACAAAAATGATTCACAGTTAGTCATCCTGAAGACCACTCACATTTCTTTCACCCTCACAGTACCCACCATACTTCTGCCAGTACCCTGGACGAGTCAGTGACAGACTGTGTGTTGCCATCCTGAGTGCTCACTTTAGGTGACTAATAAAAAGGAGAGTGGGGGGTGAAATGTGGCGTCTAATTAAAACTATGCAGACCTAATTATAATTTGAGGGGTGGCTTAAGGGATATATTGGTCCAGGGTGCAGATGGCTTTTGTCTGACCAACCTGAAATTCAGAAGGAAGTAAAAAAGAAGTGTGGTTTTTCAAGTGAGTTCCCTCTATGGATTATGCAGGTATTTCCCCCTTTTTTTTTTTTTTTTGGTGTTTTTTTTTTGTTTTTTTTTTTTTTTTTTTTTTTTTTTTTTTTTTTTTTTTTTTTTTTTTTTTTTTTTTTTTTTTTTTTTTTCTGTAGCTGTCCCTGGCTGATGGTCCGAGGAAGACATAAAGAGTCTACAGAGAAGACAGCAAAGGATAAATGTGTGCACATGTGCATGCACATGTTTGTATGTGTCTAAATTTAATCTCTGCATAGCTATTGTTAGTTTTTCCCTTGACACTTCACAATGGGTAGCTGGAATTTTTTTGTTGGTCCTATCCAATGGATAGTACATCCATGCTGGTAGYAGTTCATTCCTTATCTGTGTTACACAGCCTATCAGTGAGGGAGTTTGCTAGTCCTTCTCTGTGTTTCCTTGTCCCAATTTTCATGACTATTTGGTGTTTAAAGGCCTTGTACTCCTGTTGGCTGTACTTGCTCTGGTGGTGTTTGCAGCTCCAGTGGGATTTTGTTGCTGCTGGGTGCTTCCCGTCCCGTTTTGCTCCAAGACAAAGGTGCTGGCTAAAGGGAAGTGTTCAGTTTGAGGAATTGACTTTCTGCATCCGTGTGCATAATACGAACACTCTTTGAATCCCCTGTGAGTTGGAGGATGACAAGGAAACWGCTGGTGGCTCAGGAGACCTGCAGTGCTGGAGGAGCTTGTGTGGGTGGAGTTTGAGACCCTGGAGAATGATAGGAGGGGGAGGTGCTTCACAAGGAGAGAGATTTTTTWAAGTAGTTCACGTTCCTTATGTTTATTCTCTCCACCGTGCTTTTGTTGAGCTTCTCTGCTGGAGATAAAGTGTCCCAGAAGGTCTCTGATCAGTTACTGCAAATGGTCCTAGAGTGTGTTCTGCTTCCATCTGTTTGATTTGTTTGTGTGGGTGCATTGTATGCCTTGAAGCCAGGGCCTGTCCTTGGTAATATTAAATATATAAGCAGGGAACAGGTAGTTGATGCTGTATAGSTGCTCATCTCAGCATAAGACTGCAATGACCTAAGCTGCATCTTCTGAAAGTTGCAAAATATTTTTAAAATCCCAGTGCAAAAGGCCTAGGAGCCCATGGACCAGGGCTTAGTGGTATTTTCCATGTTAGAGAATATATAACTGGAAGTAGCTAGCAGGGTGCTRATATGAGCTCTCCTTCTCTGCAAGAAGGGCAAAGACTTTAGAAGTAATATAAATAGCAATATCATCAATAAGCTTGGTGAAATAATTGTTCTTATGTATGCAGTGCTCATGAGACTTCATCTGAAAGACTGCATCCAGTCTGGGGCATTGCACTTCAAGAAAAAATGTAGATGTTTGGAAAAAGTCTCTGGGAAACCATCAATAGTGAGTATAGTCTAAACCCTATAGATTTCTAAGGAACAATAGAGCAAATGTCCTTGTCTAGGGAGGAGGGACATAGCAGAAGTTTTCAAATATGTAAACAGTGTCTGTGAAGAGGAAGGAAATAATTTTTCTTGTATGATAGGGAAGAAGTAACAGACCTCAGTATTGCAACTGAAAATATGTATATGTATGTTGGGGAATTACAGATTGCTAGGGAGGCAATGTATCAGACAAGTTTTAAACTTTAAACCAAAACTTTACTGAACTCATTGAGTAGAAACACACTTTATGCTAATGATTAATTCTCAATCATTATCATTAATTATTGCTTTATATACAAAAYTACAGAACTGTTATTCTTTAATAGTTATGTACTAAATTAACTGTGACTATACACAGAGTGGATTCTCTACAGTTAGCATTGACAGCTACAGTCTTTGGTGGTTTTAGCTGCAGTAGAAGAGGTGAGAAGTAGAGAAGGATGAGAGAAGTTGGAAGTGATGCTGGCTTGTCATCTTTTATATCCAATTCCTCTTTACATACTTGATTCTTGAATGCTATTTTAATCTCCTRAAAATGGGATCTTCAGCTGCCAACGGTGCTACTTCTCTTGTTCTTTTTTTCCCAGATACACTTCTTGTGTGTTTAGCAGGATGCCTGCCTGTTTGCATCCCTTATGCTTWTCTTGTCCTTTGTTGCAACTTTTTGTTACTTGGATGCCTCCTAYGAGCAAATAACTACGTCTTGTTTGCCTGTTTGGTGGTCATAGTGCTCACATACTTACTGAGATGCTTATATTTACCATCAGAGTGTTGCAATACATTATATACTGCTGTTAGTTACACTATTTTAGTATGTTTATATCTGGGCAGAAGGAAAGCTAAGATTAATTATATCCTGATTAATGCATTTGTAATTCATAGGTGTCACACGCAACTTCTTTGACTATGGCAGATTTGTGAGAAGGAGAAAAAAAATTTTGTTGATAAATTTGAACACTGGTATATATTGCTGCCAGAGCACTGATTCTTCATCATTGCACTTTAGACATCACCAAGAGTGTTGTAGATAAAGTTTATACTGCATTGGTGAAGAGATGGGCAATAAGGTACCTGTCTGTCTTGTCCATTATGAGCCTTGTTACTTGGAGGGGAAAACTTCCTTTCTACTGTGGTTGAGAGCAATTGGGCTGCACACTGTGCATCACCCTATGCAGGTCATGTAGCACAGGCACCACTTGTAAGAACAGCTGTCCCCKTTGGGCAAGGAGAGGGCCATATAACAGCTTATTGTTTGTTATGCTTTAGCCAGTAAGTAATTTGACACAGACGGTAGGGAATGGGCTCTTTCATGGTTAAAAGAAGAGGAATCATTCCCCACAGTGTCTTCTTTTGTCCTTCCAATTTTTAGCTTTGGCTGCTCTGACCTTCTTTTCCTCTTCATCACCTGCACACTGACAAGGTATACATCTCAGGAAATTACACCTACCAGCAGCTCCCACGCAAGGAGGCTTGGCCGCTGGAATCACTTCACTCTTTGTCAGGTGGTGAGACACTCATGTCATTGAAAGGTTTTCCTCCTATATCTCTCTTTGCTTTTAATTCTTGATTTTGGTTGGTTTTTTTGGGTGGCTGGGTGACCACCGCAAACACCACTTACCTGGCAGTTATTGCTGTGAGTTGAGCAGGTGATTACAGGCAAAAGCCAGGCAAGATGATAGATGGAAGAGAGAAGAGAAGCCGAGGGGAGCCTGTGCACAGTGGATATTACAGAACTCACTTTTCATTAGCACAGAAGTCAGTTTAAAGGAGTAAAAGCAACAGTTTTCCCAGCTTTTTCTTTCTGTGTCAGACAAGATTTCTTTGAGCGCAAAAGAAAAATAAAAGTCTTCTTTCTGATTTCATGGGTAAAATTAAAATAGTTCCCTACTTATCTCAGCAGATGTTTTAGCTCCATCTATTCTCTGTCTTTTTCTACTTCAGCCTTTCAGGTGCTATTTAAGTTTTAGAATTCAGAACTCTTAAAAATAATTTCCCAGCCATTTTCTTCCACACTATGAATTCGTGACATAAATGTTCTGCAGTGCTAATATTTGCACTAATGTGTAAGGCACAGGGCTTGAAGACCTTCCAGATCTAAATCTATCTGCAGAATAGATGCAGCCAAAATTACTGTAGACAGCACATCCTCCTCTGTGATCTGCTGGTGCATCTAACCTCTTGATTCTGTGAGAGTCACTGAAGGCCAGGGATCATGGCAGTGTGTTAACCCAGGCAAGGCTCACACCCAGGCTGGAAAGAGGCTGTTCCCCTCCACCTTAGACTTGCCAACTCTGACTCTAAACATAGGGAGAACAAGGTACACACCTTTTTGTTTCCATAAACATAGTGGCTCCATGCATTCATAGTATCAGTTGTTAGGAGTTAGGCTAGAGATTAATTTGGCTCAACATAAAATCAGGCTAATTGCAGATCTGTAAGAGGAGACTATTACAAATGATGGAAATCAGTTCTCAGCACATGCTACAGGTCACCACCATTTTATATTGGCATACTGAATGAAACATAGGTAATAGAGGCACCGAAGTGTGAATTCTGTGACAGAAATGTCAGAAAATTAAACTGTTGGGCTTTTTTCCTTCATTGGTTAAGGTCAAGCAGTGGGCAACCCTGATTTTTTCAAACTCAGCCAGTCTTTTGGTTTCTTTAACCCTTCTGAGTCTGAAAAAACCTTTGGTAAAAAAGCCACATTGCCAAAAGTGATACAAGAAGTTGAAGCAGATTCTGTTTCTCTGCCTGACAAACTTTGAGCAGCTGCCACTGAGCCCAGCTTCTACCGGGAGTAAAAGAGATAGATGCAGTTCCAGCGTTCCTGGAGGAAAAAGCTCTGCAGCCACAGAAGATCAGTTTTCTCTTGTGAGGTGAGAGTCTGACTGTCAGCATACTGCTGAAGGGCAGACTACAGCCTGTTTAGCCCAGTTTGGTAGAGTACCCTAGAGGCAAGAATTAAAGTGTTGGTGAGAAAGAAGGGGAGACTTGAATAACAGAACCTCCTTATGATGATTGAAGTAAACTAAACTTGGGCATCCTTTATTTGACACAAAGTCCGTTCATAATTGCTGATTTSGTAGAGGTCTGCTTCTCCTAATTTTTGAGGCAGCTGTGAGAGAGAGGGTGCTTGCTGGTGACTTTTGCAGGTAGTCAGGGGTATCTCTGCAGCACATGCATTGAAGGAGAATTCCCATGGATGAGGGAATGAAGAACTCCTGTGCTCAGGGCTGAAAGCAGTTAGACTAGACACTCCTGTGTGAAGCCACTATTGACAGTATCTAAGCCTTTCCATTCTCATAGGTTCACAGACTAGCAGACTTTGGCCAAAAAAGGGTTCTATTTGCTCATAAAGCTGTTCTGACATATGTTGCCTCATGCCTTTCCAGCAAGTCTGTAATCTCTCCAGGGAAGGGATTCTCAGCTTGTGTTAGTTTGCATAGTGCTGAGTACACTGGATTATCCTTTATCCATTATCCAGCAAATGGGCAATTTTAACATGTTATTGTCAGTTTGCATTAGCAAATTCTGATATTGCCTCTTTCCCAATTATAGTTGATTAAAGATTACCAAAATGAGTTATATTGCTGTATTTGTGTGCCCACGCACTTATTCTTGCTTCTTTCCACCAACATAGGACTCTAGGTGTGTCAGAAAAGTCAGAACTTTACAATATTTTTGGATGTTTGATGGAACTGAATTTATGTCCCAATGGTTATCATTGCTTTTGGCTAACTTACTGCTAGCCCAGACTAACTGATTGTAATCAACTTGCATTTCTCCTCCCACAAATGAACATCAAGGGTCCGATCTCCCTTCACTGATGTCAGTCTACTGGGTCTGTTGACTTTATTTACCCAGACATAAATGAGAACAAAACTAGACTTTAAAGCATCTATATTAGTCGTTTTTGGCAGTCTGTGGTGCCTTGGAGCTGAGCAGAAAAGAGATCTGCCCTATGTTACTGGTAATGTGCAAGGTATATACCTCAACTTTTTTAAGTAACTGGACTTACTGGTTGTTAAAGGAAAGCACAGAAGCTCTGAGAAAAGGTTGCCTTTTTCTTTTTTCCCCTCATATACAGGGGGACTACAAAGAATGCAGCAACTTGGTTATACACACAAAAAAAAGGTACTGCACACAGGAGAAAGTACTGCATAACAGCAGCTGCATGCGTAGTTTTCAGCCCTGTCCTGGAGCAACCCTCCCCTTTCGCTCTGGATGAGCAAACACTGATAATTCTCTGGTGCTGCTGGGTCCTGCCTCTTGAGGCTGCCTGCAGAGAGGCAGTGATGACAAGGACAGTGGGGCACCAGGGACTAGACTCAGAGCAGTTAATTCTGCCAGCAGTGCTGAGGAACTTACCAGATTTTTGGTCACTGCTGTCATCAGCAGCATTTGAAGTAGTTTGCTAAAGACAAAGGTGTCTATACGCCAGTCCTAAGTGCTCTACAGCATGTAGTTCCCTCTGTBAGAGAAAACAGAATTATTTTATTCTATTTTATTTTATTTTATACTGTATTTTAACATCATAGGGGAATTCTGTTTTCACCCTTCTTCTTGTACTTGGGAAAGTACTTAAAAAAAAAAAAAAAAGAACTGTTTTGAACCTTGAGAGAAACAGTTCAGTCTGGGAAAAGCTTCTGTGTGACAGGCTGTTCTAGCTGACCTTATTCTCTTAACCTTATTATATAGCACAGCACTGGCTAGTGCTGTACCTTTTTAGCTCCTACTGGGTGGAGGCAAAGCTGTCCTCTCTCTGTCAGGCACCCTGTATTGCTAAAAGCTAACGGAGTTTCCCCACTGGATCCAGTCTGAGAGATCTGTGATTTTAGAGCAGCACTGATTTTTCAGTTCTGAGTGCAGCAAAGTAATTAACAGTTAAGATTTAATAGGAAACATAGAGAAAGTTGTACTTGCTCCCTCAAATAAGGTGGAGTACAAACTTTTCTTGGGCTTGAAGAGGACTGGCTCTGTTTCTGGAACTCTAAAACTCAGAAAAAATTGCTTTATCATTTCTCATTTCTGCAGAATATAGTGGCCCTCTGCTCTTTTAGTAACGAACAGCTATTTGGGAAATAAGACTTTTTTTGTCACATCTGTATGGAGCAACATACTGTGGAAACCTTTACTCCTTACGGTATTCATCCTGGTTCTGAAGATAGAAGAGCATTTAGAAAGACTGTGTTCACCCAGACTAAATAAACTAATATGAATACAACAAAGCCATCCTCTTTTGAAGTAAATCTGATGGGAATAATGTTGAAATGTCACTTCTGACTATAAACTTCCCCTTGCCACTCAAGAGGAAAACTGCAATTGAAATCTGCCCTCTTCCTGCAGTGGTGCTGCAAAATAAATGAGTCACCTGTGAACTACAGGRCAGTAAATACATCCACTGACACCTAATAAAGCAAGGCAGAGTGAAGTTCCAGTACTTTACAGTGTCACCAGGATCCTATGATGTATTTATAGCTAGCTTCACAGGCTTTCCTTCTTTTTCATTATTTATTTTATGGTGTACTCCTACAGTTTGGTTTTCTTGGCCCTTCTCATTTTTGCTTAAGGCAGTTTACCCACTGGTTTACAGCAAAGGAAGKTTGGTAGGCAGAATGTAGAGCAAATCCCCATCAGAGGGGCAATACACAGCCACTCGGTTTCTCCTGTTCATGGACTGCCTAGGCATCTTCTGTCTCTGGCCAGGGCAGTTTGAAGTGGTGCTGACCTCAGTCCTGCCAGCACCTAAGCTGGTACCTCTACATGTGGGAAGGATTGGTGGCAGATTGAATGAGGAAAAGGATCAGTGATTTGTTTTGGAGCTTGGTACCTTATTGTCCATTGAGGGCCCTGCCTCCCACAGCAACCCAAGAGGCAGTGGCCAGCATGAACGGGGGCTTGAGTGTGGAGAAGAGGATGTGGCCTCTTGGACTTTTCAAGGAGAATTAAGAGGTCAAGGATGCTGCCACAGTTTAGTCAAAGAAACCTCTTCTGTTGGCTTCTCTTTCAGTAACAGGGCAAGTAGTTGCAGGACAGRGGCAAGGAATTTATCCATGCAGTTCCCCTGCTCTTACCTCAAGCACTACATTTTCAAAAACMTACTTATTTTCCACACGAATTAAGGAATTTTCCGCCACTGTCTCCTGGAGAAGCAGCATTGAGTCCTGTTGGACCTGTATCCCCTTTGGACTATCTTGTAATGTGTGATACATTCTTTTTGTAATGCTGTAGTCAGAGAAAACAGAAAGTAAAACGATGGGAGGCAGATCTTTGTTGCATTGTTACATTTATCTGGGTTTGAAAYTTATTCAGATTTCCTCTATTTTACAAATCAGCTACTCAGTGATGTGTATTTAATATATGTCTTTCCTCTTCCCCTAAATCAGGCTCCCTACAGCTTAACTACACAATAAATTTTTCAGAGTACTTTGTCTTTGGACTGAGTGAAAATTAGGACTTCTGCGACGAGGGATTCAAGGGTGCTGACTCATGGGTCAGCAGCCCTTCAAGAGCGCTATGTCTCCCCTTCCCACAACTAATTAGGAGCAGGGAGCTTCTTCCTCACAAAGATAGGATCCTTCTGGGTATCCCAACACATATATGGCAGCAACTTCTGTTTCCTCAACAAAACTCAGGGCCAGGGAAAGTTGTYTTGCACAGATAAAACTGCTCTGTGCCCTCTTTATGGCACCACAAACTTGCCATCCAGGAGGCACCTGCACCACAGGTTACTCAGTCCTGTCTCCACCTGTGTGCCCCATTGTGAGGAAAGCTGATACTCACACCTTAAGGCTAGCAAATTACCACCAAATCAGCCAAGTTAGTTTATACTAACAGCATAGAGAACAACTCAGGATGGAGAATCTTGGTGTCTTTTCAGTTCCCATGTCCATCAGTCACTCACTGGCTCTACATGACTGAGCCTCTGTTTCCTTTTCTACGGAATGGCAAAGTAATACCTAAAGCAGTTGAATGGCTTCATTAATAAAGCACTATGATATTCCTAGGTGGCAGATGTTAGATAAATGTGAAGATAATATCTTGCTTTTCACAGTCATTGATTAAACCCAGCAAAATACCAAAGCATTTCTGACTGCTTTAGCCCCTGAATTMGATCACTTATAGTATAAGTTACTAGAAAATAAATTACAAGCGTATCAAGCTCAGCTAAAAGTATTAGGCATGCAACTCAGGCTGATCATTGCAAGTTACTGACGTGTTGTACCAAATTGAGATCAATGACTGAAAACACTGCACCTCTGCGTTAGGGAAATACTCGAGTCAGACAGCAGGTTTCAGAGGCGCATGCGTGCACACCTACAAACACGATTCTTGAGAGGAAAACAAGAAAACTTAGTCATAAACAATTTATTGCAGCTTGTATGAATAAATGAAGGGGAGGGAGGCAGTGCAGTGGAGGTGAGTCCTGGGGCTGGCTGGCTCTTTTTCCCAAGCTCTTTATTGACTCCCTGAGTGATCCCCTGTAAGTCRCTTCACTGCTGGTGCTCGCCTTCCCCAGTGTGGTTGGGGATTTTTGCCATGCAAATTGATAGGCAATAAATTACTAGATAATGCTAATGAATTTATTAATTTACGGGCTGCAAACTCTGGCTGCATTCCTCACTGTCCGAGGATTAAGTGCACAATCACCCGTTTGGACTCAGCTTATTAGTGCAGGAATATTTAAAAAAACAAAAAAATCTGAAAGAGCCATAGGGAGTTTTAAAGTGCGCGGTTATTCCTGRTTCTCCCTTTGCTCCTGAGCAGCTCCGGCCGCAGTACGAGCCCCGGGACAGGGCGGCGCGGGGGGACGGCGCTACTTCAGCGCATCCATGTCCGTGCCGCGGCCGAGGGCACCCCGCCCCGGCTGCTCCCGAGGCACAGCGGGCCGGGGGCACGGGAGGAGGTCCCGTTCCCGCACGGACCGAAGGGTGCCTTTCGCGAGGAGCCGCTCGGGGCGGCACCGGCCGTGTGCGCTGGGCGGATGCCGGGCTCCGGTTCCGCGGCGCGGCCGGTTCCGGGAGCCGGGCGTTCCGCGCCGCCGGCGGCACCGGCCCGGGGGCTGGGGGCGCGCGGGCCCGCACGAGCGCATGAATGGCGGGGGCGGAGCCTCGGGCCGGCCCCGCCTCCCCCCGGAGCCAGCCGGGCCCTGCGCGCAGCGCCGCCGCCCCCCCATTGGCTCGCCGGGCCGGGACATTTGCATGCGGCTCGCCCATTGGCGGAGCCGCTCCCCCGGCCGCCCCGGCTGCGCTTCACCTGCGCCGCCGAGTTGCCCGCACTTGGCGCCGGCCGCCCGCACCCGCCCCCGGCTCCGACTCCGCTCGCTCCGCGCCCGGACCGCGCCGCCGCCGCGGCTGCCCCGCCGCTCGCCCGCCCGCCCGCCCGGGAACACCTGGCCATGCGCTCGACGGCTGCGCAGGGTTATTCGGCTTGAGCCCGCGGTCGCCTGGATTCGGTGGAAGGAGGATAACAATCTAGATCGCTGTGTGTGTGTGTGTGTGCGCGTGTGCGTGTCCCAGCAGTTCTGCATTGCAACATTTGCTAGTGGAGAAGCAACAGAAAGCCCCCGGAATTGGGATAAAAAAAATATCAAAAATTTACCTGGGGTCTCTGGCTTATTTCTTCTTTTTCGTTTTTAATAGTCCCTCTCAGCAAAGTGAGAGACAGGGATCGCAGGCAGGGAAAAGTCCTCAAGGACCCCGTGATCCTGGAGGAACCTGAACAGGACCCTCGCGCGGACATGTGCGGCTTTCCTGCGCGCTCCTGGAGGCTCGGTACGGCCGCGGGGTTCCTGCCACAGTAGATCCAGCCCTGGGAAACGGCGCGTCTTATTCGTCTCTGTGTGGTTACTAACCTTCCCCCATCCCTCCCCTTCCCTGCTAGCACTCGCTCACTCGCACACACACTGTCTCTTTTCCTCTTGAGCACACACGCACACCCCCAGAGCCTCGGAAGCGACTCTCCTTTCGGCTAGCATGGGTCCCCTGGCATCATGAACGTTATTCTCTCTCCCTGGCTGGAATTCAGACTGCCCGTCTGTAGGTGTCTTGTGCCTTGACCATGCACCTGAGAATAGACCCCAGCATTTGCCCGGGACGCCGCCCCGCTTGGACCCTGTGGATGTGCTCCCTCTTTTGGGGATGTATCGTCAGCTCTGTGTGGAGTTCCTCTAACGTGGCTTCTTCTGCCTCCTCTTCCTCGTCTGTTTCTCAGGCTCAGTATGAGCATCACTTCCACGGCAGCAAGCACCACTCTGTGCCTATCTCTATCTACCGCTCCCCTGTCTCCCTCCGAGGAGGACACGGTGGGTTTCCACTCTTGTTTCTTTCTAACCTTTTTACAGAGCAGTTGGAGCAGCAGAGGGGGAGCAGGGACGATGGCTGTTTCTCCGGGGGAGGGAGGTCCTCCGAGCCCCTCGCATTTCTGCCGTGGGCTCCCCCTCCCCGTTAACCCTCCCCGAGCAGAGCCTAGGGCTGAGGACGCCCCGCTTCCAGAGCGAACTTCCTCGGCCGGAGTGATCCAGCAGGACGAGGGTGGGGGCCGGGGTGGGCTCGGGTGGCTCCGTTCACACGGCAGCGCCGAACAGCTCGGGACGGCGGAAGGGCATCGGCTGCTGTCCCGCTGGGCTCCTGTGACGGGCAGTCACTAACTCCCTGCCTTGGAGCAGCTGACACGGTCATTGCAGCAGCGCATCTTCCCTGCCGGCCACCCTCGTTTTCCGGTCGCCCAGCCGCGGGAGGGCTGGCCGGGGGCTCGGGGAATTGCTACTAACGCTGCTCYCCGGCTTGCCTGCTCCCAGCCCTCGTGAGGGTAGCAAGGGGTGTACAAAGGGAAAGGTGAGGTCTCATTCCTGCTCCTGGCTTCCTGCTTGATGCCTGGCAGTGTCACCGTGGGAAACCCTGGGGCAGGAAATAATAGGGAGTGGGTTTTCACTCTGGCAGCTCTGGCAGCAGGGAGAAGGGGGAGAGTGTGTYGGGGCAATGCCAAGGGAGAGTGAGAGGGTCGGCATCCTGCCCCTGGAATGCTTTGCGATGCTCAGCAGCTGGACCTACACTGCCTCTYGCCCTGCTCTCCCACGTCTCCCCACTCTTAGAGGAGTTGGCCCAGGCCTGGCTGACATGGGGGTTCTCCCTCATCTCCACCTTCTCTTGTTATCTGTGTGTCTTAGCTTCTGCTTTCGGTCATATCAGTTGGGAGATGCAGGCATGCCAAGGCCTGGCCCTTTTCCTCCGGGGCTGCAGGTCAGGGTCAGGTCTGGCCTTCCCTCATAGGAGTATTCAGCTACAGAATCACATTTGTGGAGAGCTAGAAAAAGAAGAACCAGTGTTAGAAATGAGGCATAGGACCACTTTGTAGAACAGGGAAGGAAAGGCAGAGTCCTGGCACAATTGGTTGAAATGCCGCATGACGTGGCTGCAGCAGGCACTATGAGAATGTGCTGGTAGGGCTGTGTCAGGGTTACAGGGATACTGAAACCTGGAGTACCCCRGATAAGTGCTCAGATGACCAGCAGAGCAGTCTGAAGAGTTCAAATGGCACAGTGGTTAATGGATCTCCAATGAAATGTAGGTACATTGGCAGAGTTGTAGAAGGAGCTCAGTATTGCAGGTCTGAGCCAAGGCATATTGGAGAGGGAAAGGGCTCAGGAACAAAGCCAGGAGGCAGATGCTGCAGGTCACAACCGAGCACCAGCAGAGCAGGGCTGTGCWAGCAGGAGGTGTCCTGGCAGAGCTGCTGGAGGCATTGGAAGAGGGTGACAGGGAGCTCTGCAAGGTAGGTCGTTGATGCTCTGGCGATGCGGGAGGGGGAGCCCAGGGCACTGCAGAATAACACCGCGCTGCAGAGGCGACGACTCAGGTCTGAAGTGGCACTGGGTACAGTAGGTTGAGCTGGAGGTGTTCAGCCATTTTTGCAGGCACAAGTGGCRCTATTCTTTCAGCCTATCAAACTTCCTGCTTCTACTCCAAACTTCACATCCCTCCTGAAAGGCAAGAGAAACATTCAGGCCCCACATGGGAWGGGAACCAATGCCATGGCAGACAACAAGACCATCTGTTAAGCACCACCCATGTGAAACTCAGTTATGGGTTATTAATCACTAGCAGCAGGAGCCCTGTTATTTGCAGCAATGCATGAGGACCATGTGAGAGAGTCCCTTTTTGCTAAAGTGAGAAATATGAGGGATCAGCCAGTCCCTGCCCTGAAGAGTTTTCAGCAGCCCAGCTTCTGTAGCTCAGTTCTCCTATGATGAMAGGGGATAGCAAAGTCTGGCTCGCAGTTCACTTGTGTGGAAAGGAGAGAAGGATGTCACAAAATATGATAGCGGTTGTCTTTGCTGTAGAAGCCAGCCAGTAGTCTGTGGGAGAGTCTACAGTCTGTTTCCTGGTCAAGAAATGATATTTCTTTTCTCCTTGATGGCTTTTCCATCTGCCCTGAAAGTCAAGCAAAGCCTCATTTAAGAGCCAAGAGCAAAAGCTGTTATCAACTTCAGTGAGAAACAGGCATTTTYCCGGTGTCCTCATTGCAGAGAGGAATCAAGGGAAATAGAGAGCTCAGGGAGCTCGGGATATACATAAGTCAGTGTGAGTTGTTTTTTTTTTTTTGCTTTCCTCATCATGCCGTGTGGCAAAGCTGTCACGAAAACCCCCTTTGGCCGTGAATAAAGGGGTGAGCGGGATGGACGTAGAGGGAGATGGAGAGAGAGAGAGGAAGAAGAGAGCACAAAGACAGCTGGTCTTGGAAACACACATGGTTTATTTTTGTGAGTTCTTTCACTGTTGTACAACAGAGGCCCTTGGAATTTGGATCCTTAACAGCATTGAGGAGTCAGATCCCAAGGAGGCTGTGCACTGCCTGCATTTCCTGGGATTTTGATTATTTGTTTTTCCTAGAGGGAAATAAGAAATTCATTCTGATTCTTGCCCTGCTTGGTGTCTACATTAATACTGGTTTGGAAGCAATCAGATCAGGATCATGGCCACCCTGCTGTGTTGTCTTCCAGCCCCACAGTGCTGACCGCCGGGACTCAGTCTTCTATTTAAACATATTTTCCTTTTTTCTTCTGCGTCCCAGTGGATTTAAATCTTTTTGAAGAAACAAATTAATATCTACCACAAGAAAGAGGAAAAATAAACAACTCACAAGCAGTGAACACTTGTTTGGAGTCTATGCCTGGTGCTCCTTTAAAATCAGTGGAAAACCTTCTTGTGGCTTACCTTGAACAGGACTGGACCCAGATCTGGSAGTCACTACTGTGCTGGAGTTATGAGAGTTAATTCTAAAATCCCCGAGCTGGTGCTTTCCGGTAGCTGAGCTGCAACCTGCAAATGAAAGACTTGGCACAGTGCATCTTCTCAAAGAGAAAGTATTTCTAACAGGTTTACCTCCTTGTCAGCAAGGGAGTGTGCCTGGCCAGGCGGGGACTTCAGCAAGTTAGAACAAATGTTTTTTTTCCATGTGAGGACCTTCCTAGACTAGCAGAATCTTTATCCATGAATAATAGGAAGGGAAAGCCRTGATTCCTTTTGTTTCAATGGGAAACAAAGGGAGGAACAGTTGGGACTGTGTTTATTGAAAGTTCACATGTGTTGAATCCTCCTGTCTCCCCTGAGCTATTTAGCACTGTGCTGGGTCAGCTGCTTTACCAGAGCCTGCAGCAGTGACTTCACAGCCCCTCTTTCCACATCCTTGTTGCCTCAGCTGATGAATAATGCGTGCCTCTGGTTGATAGATAAAATGAAGAGATTTGTGCATATTTTGTCATAGTGATGAATTAATTAATTTGCTTTCTCTTTTTCTCCTCCGGCTGTTTGTTCTCTGGCTGTCCTTAATGGCTGTGGAGCAGGGGTRCATGTGCAGATTGCCTCTGCCTGCAGGGACTGCTCTGCAGAGGCAGCTGTGGGAGCAAGGATGGGCACAGGGTAGTTTCTCTTGATTTTCCCTTTGTGGGGCCTAGGCTAGTCCAGAGTGTTTTACAAATCATAGGAAAAAAMCATAGGTCTGTTTAGAGGACTGGTAGTGAGCAATCACCGGATGTTATAGGAATAACTCTCAGGCCTGAAGATTATTATGAGTTATTATGAGGCCTGGATTATTATGAGTTCTGTTATTTATATAAGGATTTCTTTCCCTTACAACTCTTTTAGAATCACCAAATGAGAGTGAATGGTTGGACAAATCAAGAGAGTGTTTCCATAAAATAGGCAGGTGTTCTGCAAAGCAGTGGCAAAGATTGCCACACACAGCTCTAGAAGTGGACCCTTTTAAAAATGCCTATGTCCTTGCTGCTTCTTCAGTGTGACCTATTCCTCATCTCAAAATTCTATGTTCCAGTAATTCTGTCTTTTCTTTATAATAGGGAATGAATTCCCCATTCTTGGCACTCCCCATTCCCCAGTACAAAGCTGGACCTTTCCTGTTCATCCATCACCAGGAGATTACTTTGAGCAAAGGTTGGTAGCTTTATCAAAAAGGGAAAAAATCACTCTGTATAGAGCAGTCAGTAAAATGAGCTTCACTCAGAGCTGAAATTAAGGTTGCAGTTAAGTTCTGCAAAGGTGATAAGATAGAAGTGTGTCTGCTTTCTGTGGCTTGCCTTTATTCTCCTATCACCAATGAAMCCTATATTTTTGGCAAAGAGCAGTGCTGCTGTATGTTTACATTCCCTTCCTCAGAGATATTAACAGTGGTTATTTTTAAAGAAAGGTGAAATCTGCTTAAATTATCTCATGCTGGCTATCCAGAAATCAAAGCATCCAAACTCACTCCCTTGTAGTTGTAAGTGATCAGAGCTGGGCTTTTCCCTCCCTGTGCTGACTGTGTAGCTCTTCTGAGAAAGCAGTTTTCAGTAGATGAACACTGAAAAAATCTGGTATGTGCAAAGGCTGTTTCCTCAAAATGACGTTGCTATTTGACGTATCCTTTGAATGCTTTGATATGAAACAATTTCTTATCAGGTGCTTTGACATCTCATTCTGTGCACAGTATTAACTGTTCCAAACTTGGAATAGCTTGCACTGTTCTCCAAAACTGTTGGTAAAGTCTGTCCACCTGGTACTTGTTCTTAGGAGATCCCAATGATCTTATGAGATCTGGAACATGAGAAACTTAATGCTATTGTTGAACCCTGTCAGTCTTATTTAATAAATGTCTCTGTGCTCTTTGAAACATTGCTCAGATCTATACTGCTGAAGGTTTAGTCTCTTAAGGCGTATTTTAAAAAGTCGTCTTTTGAAAACTACTTTGTGCTTGTTCAGTATCTCATAGCATCTCATATCTCATTTTGGAAAAGTAAGATTGCTAGTTCTGGTCAGAATTAGATCAGGGCTTTCTTCCCCCTTGTATTTCCTTTGCAGTTTTGACTGGAGAGAGGTTTCTTTTCTATATCGTTTCAGCTTTTGGGTGATACAGCCCTGACTTTTCCAACAACTGCCACATTCTGCTGCAGAGGTGACTGCATTTCAAAGACACATGAAGGATCCTGCTGTATGCTTTGTATAGGCATTGAAGTTGTAAAGAATATTGGGTTATGTGACATCAGCTATGTAGTCAGAATATGGCAGAATGAGAATGTTRCCTTTTATAATTTCTCTACATTTAAAAGTATAAGATTTTTTTCTTAATAATTCTGGCTAGTTTTTCTTGTTTTAATTTTCTTTCTCTTCTTTTGCCATGGCATGAAAATACATGCTTGAACAATGTTATGACAGACACTGGGTAAAAATATACTGTGCTGTTGGGAGCTCCAAATTCCTTACGTGTTTCACTAGAAGGAGGAAGATKCACTAGGTCATGTAATGTGGCAATACTGACAAGAACAGAGTCGTCTCCAGCTGGTTACCAGAAGGTAATTGAATAAAGATCTGGAGTTTCTAAGTGCAAGGAACATAAGTTTTGTACTTTGGGAAGTACAAAAGATGACCATTCTATTTTTCCCTTTTCCATGTGCAGTGCTTTAAGAGAACAGCTCTGTGTAGTTGCCCAGGATGACAATCTTGTGCTGTTTGGCTGCGTTGTTTTCTTTTTTGGGCTTTTTTTTTGGGTTTGTTTTTTTTTTTTTTTGGACATAATATTGGTTTGGTTTTGTTTTGTACTTGCTGTCCTGGTGGACTTTGAAAACTATGAAAGATCATTTGTACTAGCAAAAAGAAAAAAAARTATTTTTATGTTGTTGTGTAACCTCTATGCACAAGATGACATGCAGTTGACCAATAGCTATGATTTTCCGACCTTGACAAGACATTATTTTCTGACTTGTTTTCCTCATCTGTGAAATGAAGAGAAAACCATTTTTTTCACCTAGATGAGGTGAGCAGTTTTGGTGTATCTGTGTGCTTTGAGATCCCTGGCAGGGAGTCACAGAAATGAATGAAACCCCAGTAGTCCTCTTGGGCTTTACATGTCAGAGAACCTTAAAAGAGCAGCCTGCTTCTGTCTCTTCTTGAAGGACAAGCAAGATGCCTTCAGATTCTGAACATAGATCCTATTATTGTGTGCACAGGCTCTAGTGCCAAATCCCAGTGCTGRTGTTTCTGAAGGAGCAGGAGAGCATTTTGGCATAGTGCTGGCTGTGCCGAGCTCCAGGCAGCCCCTGGAGCCTGTGATTCACCGTGGCTCTCTCACCACTCTTGCGTATTACTTCTCTTGCATTCTGTGTGTGCRTGTTGTTTTTGCACATTAAAACAACTACTTATATCCCTGAGTAACTTTCCTCCAAACTATGAATTTAAAGTACTTCCGAAACTGTCTTTTAGAATTTAAATATAATTATATGCTTTGGGTGTAAATTGTGGTTTTTGCTACATAAGAAACTAATGGAAATGATCTGCCTGTTCCTGTAGTTTACAGATTATATGCTTTATATCTGGGGATGTATATTTAGGCTGCTTTTCTGTATGGTGTATTAAGATGAAAATGAAGTTAGTGTGAGCTGTAGTGGTTGCAAAGAAAGAGAATAGTGGCGCTGATAAAGGACATTACTAAATTGATCCAGTGCTAAGGTTTACTTTATCGTCTCTTAGTTTTGCATCTTTCATCTTTTTGCATTTTTGATGATGGAGGGCAGAAGACAGGGAAGTGTATCACAGTCTGTAGAGGGTCTTGTGTCTTCAGAAGATCAAGGGACAGGGTGAATGAATTAGAAAGACGTAAAATACTGCTAAAAAAAGACCATTTATTCTGTGAATATCACGTGGTGTGGAATGAGGGAAGACTTTGCTTTCCAGAGGGCTCAGGAAGAGAGTGCCATCAGTTTAGTCAGCAATCCAGGGTCCATTTAATAACTTCAGAGTGATTCCATTTGCATGCTATCCTTGGAACTTGATTTTGAGTTTAGAATAAATTCAGCATATTAAACAGACCAAATTATTGGAAGTTTAATAATCTAATAATCTTTAAGAAGATCATTAAGAAGATCCAATAATTGGAAGGGGTGGGGAGGTGAAGTTTGTTTTTTTCCAAAAGTTTGATCGTTAATATCAGGCTGCATGACAAGCAAGTACTGATTTTCTGGACATGTTTGGTRAGCCCTTTGGTTCTTTGCCCATCTGCTGCACTGCCCAGTGAGGGGTTTCATGGCTTCCTGTCATGGCTGGATCCTGCAGTTACAGCAGGATCCTGCTGCTCCTGCTCCAGCTGGTTTGCTTAAAAATCCAGCCAGTGGAGCCTGTACAGGGGTGATGTCTGAAAATGTTGGTGTTTAGCTGGTTCTGAAGGTTTGCTGTCTCTTCTACCAATGTTTCAGTGCACAAGTGTCCACCACTGCCGGTGAAGACTTCAATCATGAGGATGAGGACAAAGCAGCAGACTATGGAAATTCCCCAAGTAGCATTGAGAAGGCAACTACATGGTGGTTAAGGGAGAGAGCACACGGTAGATACAGTAGACCAGAAATTGTTGAAGAGATACAAGTGTGCAAGTGTTTCTGAAGAAGAGAATTAAAAGATAAAACAAAGAAAGACCTGATTAATTTTGTTTGGTTGTTACATTGACTGGACTATACCAAGAAAATGGGTTCTGCCAAGGTCTCTGCTTGGCTTGTACTCTGGAAAGGTTCTCACTGTCTGTTTAATGCTTAGGAATCCCTGTGTTTATTGGATTAAAACCTTCATCTTTTGTAACTTCCCTGAGTTATGGTGATTATCTGAGGCTGTTTCACTCCAAAGACTCTTGCAGCTTGCAGTTATATAGGCATGTTTTCTGACTTACAAACACTGTGAATCTTTCAGTATTTGGTGAGATGAAAGTGGAAACAGTAGGTAGAAACCTGACATTTTTCTCTTTCCTTTATTTGTTCTTGATTTACTTGTTTAATGGTAGCTCATCTCAGCTTTTCTTGTATTCTGATTACGCTAGTGATAATTATGATGTTCTGTGCTTTCACAGGAGAGTTTGTCATTCACTGATGTTCACTGAGTACAGTGTTTAGGAGTGCTGTTGGCCTGGATAGGACTTAGAGTAATTCTAAGTTTATGTGCTTGTGTAACAAGTGTAGGATTGCAGGAGGACCCCTGCTCCCCCAATGTCATCTTTTCTTTGTAGTTTAGTAATGAATGACAAAGCTATTCTAAGTTTCCCTGCTCTTGCTCCCCTGTCTACAGTCCAGCATATTTCTGTCAGTGTAAGTTTGGAAGATACTGATGGCTTTGAATTCCTTTTCACTTTTTATTATCTCACCATGGAGCCTGCTCTCCTTCCTGTCCCTTCATGCATTCAGAGGCAGTTCATTAGAGGCAAGGAAAAGACAAAGAAATTAATTTTCCTTGAGAAATGTATTCAGCACCTTATAGAGGCTTGAAGGAGAGAAACAGAGCAGAGAATTCTTACTAACTTCTTTTCAAACTTTATTTTTTTTTTTTCCATGGAGAGTCCGGAGACAAAAAGTGTCTGTGCCCTACAAACATCCATTTACCTTGTAACTTATTTTTCTGACACTAGGCACTATGAACATGCCAGGATTGCAGTAGGCTGGAACAGAATAGGGTGATGTGAGTGCCTGTCCTTCAGAATTGATATGCATTTGATAGTATAAAAAGAACATATCTTGTAGCCAAATATCAAGGTGGCAAATTCTGCTCAGGTGGCAGGGTGGCGAATTCTGCCAGTGGTGTATATCAAAGCTTATTGCATTTCAGGTCATTGTTATTCCAGACCGGTTCATTTCTACTTAACAAGCCATGTACTAAGCTACTTTTCCTGGTCCAGTCATTGGGAAATAYGCACTGGCAAAATGAGCAGCTTCCCCTGCTGGTTTAATTAATACCTGATAGCTGTTTGAAAAATGGTCAAAACCTGAGTCTTTTGTGCATTCCTTGGTAAGAAATTTTGCCACTGATGTCACTGAAACCATATTCTGTTTGTTAATAGGCAATGCTGAAGAGATTTTTCCTCAGCAGCAGCATGAAAAAGAACTGAAGACAAGAACCCCCAAACATTTTCCTTAGCTCTGTTCCCATCTTACCTTGATATACTGGATGGTGAATCATATGTTGCCAGGTGATTCAGTTTCTCTGTGCTGTAGTGCAAAAATATGATGATTTTTAGAAATCTTGTTAGATCCTGACATAACACATATGAAAGGAAAAGAATTATATTGTTAGTGTTCTTTCCCAAYATGCTGGAAAGGTATTTTCAAACTTCAGTCAGAATATTTGGTCCTTGTAAGTAAGGGAACATTGCAGTGGTATTGCTCCTGGTACTCTCTTTGGAAGAAGTCCTGGGAATTCATCCCTGTAGTGTTCTGAGAAGGATGGGTGCCATTTTAGGAAGCCAGTTCTGCAAAGAAATGCTGATTCTCATCCTAAGAATACATTGTCGGAATCACGGGAAATGCCTGGGCTGTGTGGTTAAATGCAGTGTTTTGTTTTAGTCATTTCTTTGTGAGAGCAAGTTTYTGCTGCTGGTTGATGGTTTCATTTACTGCTTCAAGGAGCATTATGGACATGCATTCCTCTTGGCTGGTTTTAGAAATCTGAGGAGATTTTTTAGACCAGTGACCCACAGAGCTGGCTGTATCAYCCCAGCCTCTACCTTCATTTTCCCTGTTCTCTGTCTTCTGTTTCTGTCACAAGTTAGATTTTGTCTGCAACTGTTCAATCAATTCATTTTATCAAAACTTGTGAACAAAATTATTGAGGTGATTTCAGCAATCAAGAGAAAGAAGAGGGCAGGGAGTAAAGAGGAGGAAGATGGAAATTAAGCTGAAGTGTAAATTTGTTCCCATTCTTTCTTTCTCTTTGATCAGAAGTAAAGGAGGGAAGCATTAGAAGAGCCATTAAAGATCCAAGTAGTTCTCAAGAAAAGACACAGGCAATTTGAAGCTAGAGGAAAAAAAATACACTAAATAAACAGGATAGGAAGGAGCAGTATCAGAGCTCAGCAACGGGGCTGCCCTGTTGGCTCACCTCRTCTGAGCTAGGGAGTTTCAAATGCTCTGCAGAAAGCTGTGGGGTATGCATCTTGTCCAACAGAGCCCCATGTTACTGATGTTCAATATACAGCGGTCTTTTAACCACACAATTTTCTGACCTTGGATCTAGACTTCAGAGTATAAGTGCAGTTACTGTGATTGAATCACCCATCTAGCCGCTTTATTTTTTTTTTTTTTTTGGAGGCCTTAATGTCAATATCTAGAACAAGACATTAATAAATTTAGCTTATTACTTATCAGTCTAAAAACTCAATGCACATGTTCTGTGGAGAGGCCAAGGGTGGTTTCTGCTGCTGCTCAGCAAGGGGAGAGCTGTGCAGTGCTTTATTTGCGTTGCTAAGAAGGTCACTGGGACAGGCCCAGGTAAAGGCAGGGCTGTATGGCAGTCAGCAGTGCTGCCTCAGGGTGTGTGCTTGACCTGTCTGTGCTCCTCGGTTACACAAGAGACTGAGAGGAGCAGTTTGTTCAAATGCAGTGTCTGAATAGTGGGCATTTTTGCCAGGACACCCCTCCATGTGTACATAGGGATATGTGTAGTATTTCTCCTTGGGGAATCTTGTTCCTCTTCAGAAGTGGTGTTTGATTTTTACATTWCTGCTGAGGTTTAGGATGATGCTTAATTCATGTCCCCAGGGAAGCTGAGTTCAGTTCAGGAAAGGGCTAGGGGCTGCATGGGGAGACTATTTCCCTCTAAATACTGTRTAAAGACAAAGCAGTCATATCTGCAGGAGCTCTTTCTTTTAACCCATTTCACAGCCCGAGCAACCATTCCACAGCAGCCCTTTTCTATAACATTTTTGGATTCCTGGATTCAAGGGCACCTTCTAGAGGGCATGATTCAGTCCCTGGACTTAATGTAGCTGAACTTGACCATGTTTACAGAAGTCCTAGTTAATCAAGAAGTTTAAAATATGGCAACAAAGTCCCTGATGTATTATAATAATGCAATGCCTTAATTTTATAGTGCAGTGCTAATGATTTCTAATTATTTGTAAATTATTTATAAATAAAATAAGTTATTAAAATAATTTATTATTGTTACTTACATGATCCTCAAACAAAGAAAAGCAATGGTTGACTCTTGTAAAAGACAAGAGTCAAGATTTCTGTTATCTTTGCAGTTTTACATCACCCTTGCTTTGCATTGTCTTCGCAAGAATCACAAAAAAAAAGATGCAGTCATTCCAAAAGAATTTGTGGAAAAGTTTTGGGATCCTGCCATGCAAACCTGGGCTCTGTAAGTGGAAAAGACTGTACTATTAGAAAATCATTTGGAGTCTTATAGTCTACAGTCTTATAGGCTACAGTCTTACAGTTGCAAATATTCAGGAACTAAAAAAGATTTTTGGTTCAAATTACAGTTGAGTCATGGACTCTCTCAGTAATCTCTGAGGACAAGGCTTGGAAAATGTGTGAGTGAATGTAGAAATTCACTGATAAAGAAATCCTGCTTTAGAATTGAGGTAAGCAAGGGACTAAAATGTCCCAGAATGCTGAGCTGCTGATAAACTCACTGTACAATCAATGATATGTCAGCACTAATTTTGGTTAGATGTTGATACACAATTTGAAGAGACATATCCAACCTGAAGGAAGAAATTAATCACAGAAGATTATAAGAATTTCCATACACGCTGGTCCATCTGGTCTGGTATTCTGTCTCTTGACTGTGGCCAATGCCAGATGCTACAGAYGGATGCAAATAACCTCTTTGATTTGTTTAATTGTATATCCCAAGGGAGAGTTGTATTTTTTTTCCCTTGACCTCAYAAATAGTGATCACCTTACACTGTAAAGAACTGAGGAGATTCATTGCAATTTTATCCTGGTTATAATAATTTCATGTGCTATTCTGTATTAAGAAGTCTTTTTCTTTTACTAACATTTTGCTTAGTTATTTTTAAATTGCTATCTGAAAGCATTTTATGCCACTTCTTAGACCATCACAGCACTGATAGAGGGCAAAGCAACCGGTTTTTGTATGTCTTAGATTCTAAGATGAGAAAATGGGACATGGAGAAACAAAGCAGTTTGCTGAGTCAGAAACTGTTACCACATTTAAACAGCCCAAGTTCTGCTGAAATCCCAGGGTTTACTGCTTTTTGTCACTTCAGTCCAGGTTATCAGGGTGCCTAATTGGAAGCACCTAGCAGGCTTTGGATGTTAATAGAATTTAGGTTATCTGAATTTGGCTGTGCACAAAGTCAAAGCTGACAGTACAGCCTGGCACTGTGGTATCCAGTCCAGTGCACTTTTCACCATTGCTCTTGCTTGGTGGCGTGGTTGTGTCTCTGTTTAGGATTTCTTTGCTCAAATATGTATRCAGGGAAGGGAGGCACATGAATAATCAGTTTGACACTACCATGAAGTATTGAGCATCATGATTAATCCATCCATGTACTTTGAGTATAATATGTCTAAAATACTTTTTTTTTTTTTTTCCTTAAAAATGTATGGTTGGTGGGTAGATTGTTGGTACAGTGCTTGTCCATCATATCTTCCTGAAATACTTGGCTCAGTGTACATGAATTATAGCATTGCACCTCTTTTTCTTCCTGATAGCAACCCACATCATGGACTTCTGAGGATTAGAAGTATGATGTGTGTGTGTGTGTGAGACTACACATTGCTTTGTAGAAAAGCTGATTTTGTTTGCATTTGTGTCTAGTAATAATAACCTCAGCCATGTTAAATGCTGCCAGAAATGTTTTCTCTTCTGCTTCCACGCTGTGACATTAAGCCTGTTGTGTCAAACAGCAGCTGCCATGTACTCGTGGTATTTCAGTTACAGTCCATGGTGCATAGAAATAAGTCCTTTCTATTCAATGTTTTCATCTAAACAAATGCAACTCTTCCAGAGAGCAGCTTTCCTGTAAGAGCATCCCACAGGGAAAGAGGCAGAGTAGTCTAAGCAAGGAATATGGAAACAACACCTTGTGGGTATGGGTCATGGCTTGACCCTGCCTTGTGCTGTCAGTTTAGACAAATCAGAGCTTCCCCTCTGCATATTCTAAACTGCCAGGTGGTCACGGGGAGTTGAAATACTTGCATATTTCCTAGTTTTGGGAGACATAATCAACCTGATCTTACTTTTGCCATTACAAACAGATGACATCTGGCATCAAGAAGAGTCTGTTGTGCTGGCCCTGTGCTCTCAGCTGGCTGCAGGTTRCATCAGTTCCCTTGTCACAGTCTGTACCTGCCTATCTGAAGACTTGGCTCTGACCTGAGTATCCCATTTTCAGCCTTGGCTGCACATTGTGCCAGCTTTGGATGAAAATCTTTATTGATCTCTTGTATTTGTCTAGAAGTTGGCAGACTGAGCAGCAGGAAAGGGATTCCAGGGAACTTATGACCAGGGCAGAAAGGACTTCCATTTGTTGTTGTAATGTATGATGTGAGTAGAGTAGGATACAGAGAATGAAAAGCTGTCCCATCTGTTTTACTCAAGGTTTCTTTTTTTTTTTTTTTCCATTTATGATGTAGACAAAACCCCTAAAAGCTGAAAATGTTGAGCCGGCTATTCCACCGAAATCAGAGATCAGTGCAAGTATCTTCTTTAAATGTTACTGCTTGAGGGAGATTGGTCATATATTTTTGTGAAACATCCAAGAACCTGATGCAAAATAACAGTAAAACAACCCTTTATCTGTGCACTAATACACCCATTGTATGCATCTGCTGAATGTCATATGCAGGAATTGAAACAGAAAACAATTAAACTTACAGGAAAGCTACTATCATTAAAATATGTTCTCTCAAAACTAATTCTTTCCTTCCAATGCTTGTACCCTCAGACTACTTCTGCAACAATCTTGCCAAATTCATCCCCAGAAACAAATTCATTTAATGAAATCAAGTCACAGATTGCCTGGTTTCTGTAGTCACCATTGTCAAACACCACTTGCAGTAAACAATCCACAATTTAACACATGTTTGGTCCTACCTATTAATGTTGTAAAGTCATCCAGAGCTTGCAAAGCTCWTGGAACCAAAGCTGGTGAAAACAGAAACTTGCCATGTACCAAGGCAAGCTCACACAGACACTCAGGAAGTAGACAAGTCCAGTTTCTATTTCCTGAAGAAGAATATTTTTCACAAATAACCACTCTAACCTATTAGCCCTGATCCTCAAGGGAGTCCTTCAAAACAGTTTCAAAGAAAGATCTTAAAAACTAAAATTTGTAACTCCTAAAAATCAMGGGCGAGGATAGCAATAATGATTTATTGTATGTTGTAATTCTGCTGAAGTCCTGCTGCCTGTGAACTCTTCATATCCTATAGGTAATAATTAGTTCTCCCTCTCTCTCTACTGAAGGAGAGAGCCTATTACCATTGCTGGTATAGCTCCCCATGGTTCTATAGGTAGCAACACTCTTGCCTCAAATTGACTAATTTATTAGATTACAGTGTTAAATTCAGAGCTTTTAGTATAAACCTGTATGTGGTTTTGAAAGCTGTTGCTACATTTTTAGATCAGAATGGGGTTTATGCTCCTTATGTTTTGAATTTTTTCCTTTTCTACTTGTTTGTCTACTAAAGGCAAATCTTGCTCATTTATAACTTTTAATCATCTTGGATTGAACATCATTACAAAAGTTTCAATCTTTCACATCTTTAAACATTTTGAAGTATTTATTTATTAAGCTTTCCAAACAAAACATGTTTTAAACGGAACTTGAAACCTTATTGTTAAATGCCTAAACTTGTTTAAAGCCGAATATAGAACAATTCCTAAAAATAATTTACTTCTGATGAATTGCCCTTCAGTGGAAAATTCTTAACCAATGCTAGTCATAAAATGATTTGTACACAAATGCAAACAAAAACTCACATCTATGCCATTAGGACCATTCTAAAAGCCCAGGTTACATGAGCATTAATCCATTTAGAAGGCTCCCAAAATAGTTGCTGTTATTTCCCCTTTACTTGATACATGTGGCTTGAACAGCAGGAGGAATGAGAAAAATTTCTGGACCTTAGCTCTAGGTGACTAGGGGTCTGGAAGTGAGTATTCTAAACCATGCTTCTTTGCACAGTTTTAGGCTTTAAACTGAATGTTGAATTATGACTGCATAGCTGGGATTTTAATTGAAGAGGAGTTTTTGAATTGAAATTGCTGCCAGTGAGATTCTGAGAAAAAGCATTCAAAGACTATGGAGCAGTGTCATACATCAGTTTAAGGTCATGGTATTCTTTTTACTGCCACTGTGTAATAACCCAGTGCTGTAGGTTTTTCCAAACTCATCTGTAGTTGTGGGCTTGTTAAAGTATCATTGATTCTGTTATGAAAAGATGTCATAGTGAAATTCTGCACTATATCTGCACCAAGAAATTTCAGTCTGTAACCTGCTACTGCAGCAAGCCTGAACTTAATCCCACCATCACTGCTAGGTACCCGTATTTTTTGGGTGCTTAAAGCTAAATAAATTTAAAGCCCAAACAAGTCACTATTTCAAAATATGTTGTTTAGGATAAACAATCTGGTACATTAATGCAGTGCATTGCAATAACTTGTTCAGGCGCATATAATGCAATCACGTTTGCAGAAATGAATACTCCTTGCATGTATTTACTCATTATTGATTTGCCTACCTAAACTAGATGTTTTAAAATTTGTTTCTCCATGGCAGTTGTCAAACAGAATATATAATTTCAATGAGATCACAATTGTGTGGTGATGTGTCTTCATTTTGCAAGATTTCTATATCTTTCCTACCAAACTATTTATTGCCAACATCACTGATATATAGTGTTTGTGAATCCAGAGGAGAGCAGGGTCTGAGARCCTGTTTCTGGACCTTGCAGGTTCTGGTTTTATAATCCTAGCCAATACTGCAGTTTCCTCATATGTGTCAGAATTGTGATAATGACCCAGCTTTGTAACGAATTTTCATAGGGATGGTACCTTTTGATTATGTAAAAGTCRGGTACTGTTTACGAGCACACATGGAAAACTTTGTGTATGTTTGCAACTACATAATACATTCAGAGTCCTTGATTTTAACCTTAATTTACCTGCCCTAAAATAATGTATACCAGAGGCATAATCCTTTGCATTGTGTGGTTATCGGACTAGGTGCTTGGTGATATTTTTAAAGGGCATATTCATTAACACCATGATCTTATCCAGTTTCTCATTTAATYTATATTGAGCTGCCTAGATGTTATTCATATTCCCCTACCACCAGCAAGTCAAGGTCTTGGGGAAACAGACTTGATGCATTCAGTTTATCCACAGTAGTTCATCATCTAAGATAAGCCAGGGTTGTCTGCAAACTGCAATCTCATCAGGCAGGCTCAGATAACATCTCACTTGACTTTTTTTGCTTATTCCATTAGCACAACTCTCCTGGAGATTTGGAATGCTCAGCTTTACCATGCTGGTGATAGCAAATGATTAACTGGGGATTGAGATTTAGCCATCATTGGCTCGATTTAACATGACAATCCTTTTAGCTGTTACCCTGAACCTCTGTAAGGCTGTGCTCCCAGAGAGCGTTTAAACAGGAGGGAGATCTGTGCATCATTACCCTTTARAAAGATCCTAATTCAGGTCTCAGAAAAGGATTTACTTTTCTCCTTTCCCATTGTTTTTGTTGATTTCACGTGCAGCTATTCACTATCACTGGCATTTTAGAGGTAAAAGGCAAGTAGGATCCCTAATTCCTATTTACTGGGCTTTCTTTTTACAGCCTAAATAGCTGGAGACCCAAGCAGCTGCCACTGGTGTGTGCATGTGGCAGCAGTGGTACTATGCATGTGGTCAGGACCACTTATCATTCTGGTCTCTTCCTGCAAAGCATGCCCTGGTAAAGCATTCAGAGTGTTCTTTACCTGTATAGTTCATAATTTTTATGTGAAATTGTGGGTGAGGGAGTAGCTAGCCCGCTTGAAACACTGCTCGGTGGGTTTATTGGTAGGTAGGCTGGTAGACTGTGGAAGATTCAGTCTGTGTTGAAAGGAAGTGAATGCCACCCTCATTTCAGTGCTTGTATTTCTTACATTTCAGTGCAGGGAAGAGAGGAGAGAGTGCAGGAAGGAGTGAGTTAACTGCCTGCCTTTTTAAAGAGCTGGGCTGGAAAACGTTTTTCAACTTACCCTTTCAATATAGAGGTTTTGATGCTTTTTTTTTTTGTTTTGCAGGGTTCAAAATGGATTTGKTTTTTATGTTCTAAGGGGGTTTACTACAGTTATAACCATTTTGATAATAGTTCCATTAATATTTTTCATAATAGAATTAGCATTTAAAATGTTGTAAAAATGAAAAATGTTTAAAAGTAAAATACTGCAGTTTTTTAAATACCATTTTTCAACTTAAGAAGTCTTTAGTTTTAAAACATGAAAGCAGCTGTATTATCTAGGAAAATCAGCACCAGAACTCTGCCAAAGGAAGCAGAGACTGGGAACAACGAGAGATAGGATGGTCCTTCCTATCTAACTGTGATGAACTTGCACAGGAAAATTGCTTGTCCTAGGGAAGCATATCTCTAGATGACAGTCAGCACCATTTACAGGTGTGACAGGAACAAGAAGGCATTGAGTTGATTGAGTTGAATCACCTTGTGTTTATTCCTGACATGTAATACGGAAGTATTTTAGTCCTTTGCCCAGCATGCCTGGTATTAAAATTTCCCAATCCAGAAGAAATCCCCAAAGGCTGTTGACCACCRTCAGATTTGTTTTTAGTAAAAAACACATCTATGCCAGAGAATTTCAGGGGAGACCAAAATTGGATTATTTCTGTTGCTGCGTGACACAGCTGAGAATTCTCAAAAGTTCTTCAGTCTGCCAGTGCTGGAGAGAGATATGAGGCAAATACTGAGTCTAATGGACCTAATTTGGAAAGCTTCACTCTGCAGTGGAGCGCAGTGCATGGGTCCTGCCTGTGGTGTATGGTTTGTGCTGGAATCTGAGAAGGGCACTGCTGCTGTCCTTCATTCTCCATTCCAGGCTGCAAATCCCAGCCTTTCAGAACATATAAATTGTCTTTTTWACTGGCTCCTTGATTTTTTATGTTTAAATATGGTAAGATTTTTCTTGTTCTCTAACAGACTCTCAGCTGTGGTTTCCTCTAAATCCAATTTTTGGACGCTTCTGTTTGAGCAATCCTCTGGATTGAAATATATTTCTGAAGGAAAGTTCTGATGCTTCCCAGGGTTAAATAATGTGTTAATGAACTAGTACTGTGTGCACTTGAAGAAGAAAAACACATACTGCATATTGCCAAATCATCTTTTAGGTGCAGATACAGCAGGAGAGTACTTGGTTCTCATCGTAAGTCTGTTCTGCTGTTTTTAACTGCAGTCTTCCAGGTTTGCATTGATACCAGTAATAGCAGAATATGGACCAATTACCTAGTAAATAAAAAAAAAGCAGGTAGATAATTGACTTTTGGAAGCCTGCCTAGGCTATTATTTTTATTTCTTCTGCTTGCAAAGGAAACCTTGTGCCTGACACACAAGTGTGGCAGCAGAACAGGGCGTATTCTGGGGCAGAAGGTGGGTGGYTGGGAGGAGGAGGTTGATCAGCAGGGGCAGATGGGTCCCACAGTGCCTCTCTGACTCAGCCAGGCTTATTTTAGCAAGCGTGTATGTGTGTGTGTGTGTATGTGTGTGTCCATGTGCTCATTAGGGAACTTAAACATTAATTAGGCTGAAGATCTGAACAGATGAGGTGAAAGCCCCTTTCCCTCTTCCTTCATGTTGAGTCTGGTGTTAATATTTAAGAGACACAGGATAACTTCTCAKTAGGTATCAATATATTGACTCATTCTACTCTCTGACTATAGCAGAGCTATGCCAGCATATACTCAGTGGGGATCTGACCTCCCCTCTCTGGTTTTTATCTGCTTCAGGTGTCTTTAAAAAAGAGAAAGAGAGAAAGTAACAGATTGCATATGATGTAATTTCTTCCCTGGTTTATCCGGTGTGTTAGTCCTTCCTTGTCAGAATCCAGAAGGGAAGCTGTGACTTGGAAAAAGAATGCATTCAGTATATTGTGCTACACCAAAACTCCAAGCAGTTTATCCCTTGCCCCAAATCTTAATATGAAATCTTATAACTCAAAAGAGGACCAGATCAAAGGACAGTTATCATGTTCTATGCAGACCATATTGCATTTATGGATGAACTCACAAAGAAACAGATCTGGAGTTGTTAAACATCAATATTAATTAGACAAAATCTGTCAAATTCTATTTTTAACTGGGTGAGGTTTCCTTATCCCTTCGGTGGAGGACCAAGAATTCTGTTCAGCATGGTTTTGGGGCGACTGTGCCACACAGTGGCTATTGACAAGCAGTGTGATGGGTCTTTCTCTCTGAATAAGAAATATGCTGTTTAAAGGCTAATGCACAGAAATGAAGGTGAGACCTAAGAGGTACAAGAGTGCATATTACCAAAACATACTAGAACTGACTGTAGTTAATAGTGTTCTGGTGGCTGCAGAGGTATTAGTGTGTAAATGGAACAAGATTAGTAAACCACTGATAAAACTGGTCTAGAACAGACTAGGTTTTTGATGAGAAAAAGATTTTGTGTCTAATATTTGGCCTGTTTATTCCAACAGCATCATTTGTTCTACTGGACTACATCAATTCCCTCTTATAGCAAGGTTTGCTGTCCTTTCACCCCAGGGTATGACACTGGCTTCTGTCATAGACAGATACTGCCCTATGTGGACCTAGATTTCATCTGGAATGGCACTTCCAGCATTTCAGCGCTGAGCTCACTCTTCTTGGGGYGATTATTACTTGTGGAGATATTTTTGGTATTAAACATGCAATTGGGAATCCTCATCATTCATTGTCACTGACGTTGTCAATGTTAATCCTCATTTCTGGCTATATCCCAATTCTGTTGTTTTTATTCCAACTTATTACATTCTTTCTGCAGGCTGACTTAGATATTGACTTTTTCCTCATGTCTTGACCTGCAGTGTTTCATCATGGCATTGTGAACTGCTCATCAGCTTTCATGGTTCACATCAGAGGCGGTCACATCTCAGGGCAAGGCAGGGAGAGCAGAATGAGACCAACAGTGAATGTTTTTGCTGCTTCTACTCAGTAATACGGTTTGGACTCAGGACTGGTAGCGAAGCGAGGTGGTGAAACTGAGCAAGCAAAGGCTTTCTAAAGATAGTGCCCTATTCACCCTGCCATTCAAGGAACAGAGCAAGATTGCTCTAAGGTTGGGAATTAGCGAGTGGATTCTCTTTTAGTCCTCCAGGTAGCCGATAAAACTGGCACACATGACGGAAAGCTTTAGGGAGGTGTCAAGTGTGGGAATGCAGTTTGCTGGATAATACGCTGTACTTGGGCTTTGGGATTAGAAGATACCACTGCCAAATTTTTAATGCAGTAGCTAAAACTCTCAGGTTTAAAAGATTAATACCATTTATTTGCTTAATTTGCTTCTGCCCCTAAACCTGCTCCCCAACAAAGCAAAACTTTTATAATCAGCATGTAGCTCCTGCTGTGCTAGCTGGCTTTATATTTTCTTTTAAACACATTTTTTTTTTTCTACATTGAAAAAGCCTGAGAAGGAAAAAAAAATGGGTAAAGATAGGTAAAGCTCACTCAAGAGGGATTGGGACATGTTTTTATAATTGATTTAACTCTTTATTTCAAGTGCTTCTCAATTATTTTCTGCTAGCACACCAGTGGTAGCAGTGATTTTTTTTTTCTGCAGCAAAGCTAATGCAATGTTTTCTTTAGGGCTGCAGAGCACAACATGAGATGAGAAACTGAGAGTTCTTGTAAGGCTGCAGGGCTTGGAGCAGCAGAAGAGGGAAAGAAGGAGCTGCTCCTCTCCTGYCCTGAGGCAGCTTAGAGCTATGGAGTAGAGAGGATAGGATGTCAGGGAGCTCCTGTCTGTATAGTCACCCCTGGAATCTGCTTAAAGGCTGCTGGAGAGCAGTTTAACCCTATATCATCAGTATTTTCCACGTGTTTTAAGTGTGATTAAAAGTGGTGTTTCACAGAATTTAACATGTATCTAATTGGGGCTGGCATGTTTCTAATTATTTTCCACACCAGATGAAAAATGTTTGTCCTGTATGGTATTTGAACAAGTCACATATGTAACTTCTAAGGGATTTTCATTTGTTTGCTATACATTCAGCTGACAGTCCTTTAGTATGGTGTCATGGCACAAAGATTTGTGAGATTTAAGTCAAGCAGTGAAGCTCATTTGGTACTTCAAAATCACAGGTAGTTACTAGAATTTTTCCTAAATACCAGAGGTGAGTGACTTGCATTTTATTATGTGATAAGTGGCAGGTTAAAATTCCAATTCCTATCTCCAGTTACAGAGCAGAAATACATGAGCATACAAAGAGTTACAATAGTGTAGCTGTAAGCAAGTGAAAATGAGATAAATTATTATTTGCCATTTCACAGCTGTTTACAAGTCTAGAGCCAGCTAAAAGTGTCCTACTGAAATAGGGCAATATTATTAATTCCATTTCATTGAAAATTGAGTTTCATAAGGAAACTAAATATCATGAGATTACGGWGGCCTACAGAAAAGCATCTCATCTCATCAGGTGCACAAAGCAATTCTGCTGCAGAACAAGTAGAATCCAGGAGCTACAGTGTATCCCAGTTTTACTAAACCAAGCCATATGAGGTGGTAGCAGTGGCAGCATTCTCCTGTTATAGTTCCATCTGCTTTTGGATTTATACCTTTAATTTCAAATTGAGTAACCTASCACAGCACTTGGGGAATGGTAACCRACTTTAATATCTTGCTGATRCATTTCCTAGACACCTAAATTGATCAGTACTCTGGAAGTATTTTAGCTAGGCAGAAAAACTGTATTGTATCTCATTTTAGTGACACCAAGGGCTTGGCTGACACGGACTAGGTAGCAACAGAAAAGTATGTACCGTATCATTGTGATGATCAAGCTGCGTGTACAAAGAGGTTGAGAAGTAYCATTCTTTGGTCTCTACATCGTGAGTCGAAAACCAATAATATTGGGTACAAATGGACAGTATGCTGTCCATTCTTTGATTTCCAAGGGCCAAGTGCTTGTAAATTTTTTGAATGGATGGTACGTTTTCCACTGGGGGAAAGTCCTGTGCCACGGCAATGACGCAGACATCACACCACGTAGTTTTAAGTGATTTTAGGTGTGGAGTTCTCCTAGAAATGCTGTCCCAGAGCATTAACAGAATCCTATTCTAAGTAGCTTTCTCTCAGATGTTTGCATCAGTTGCCTTTCTTCATCCAGTCTAGTCTTGGCTTCTCAGATTCTTTTCCAACTCCACCCCTTGTTTTCCTGCTGCYGCTTCTGCATTCCTGCAGATGGCTKTACCCTACAGTTAGGGCTTTATCTAGACATTCATATTTAGCTGTGTGTAGGAACTGTAAGTTACTTTTTATTTATTTACTTTGAAAGACTCCCTTAGCTCCCATCTGTTTAAAATGCTACCTCTACTTGTTCTCCCCGATGAAGGCTTCAAGGAAGGGAGAGGAGAATAAGCTTCTCTCCCTAATAAGCAATGTATATTTAGCTGAGAAACAAAATTGCGCAGATCTTTGGGCTACCTGTGGAGATGGACAGATTAGGCTGCTGAAGGCTGGGGTTCCTGCTCCTCACAGTCATCAGTTCTGAGCCAGGCCTATGGAGCAGCTTCTTCACCTGCTGTAACAACCACCCCAGTCCACAGTAAATGTTTCTTTTGGAGACAGGGAGGGTTGGAGGGAGAAGAGGAGTGAGAGTCCTGTTCCTTCCTTTCTGCCTTTTCTCATTGCTTTCACATAGAAACTAAACTGCAGCCCCCAGAGCACCTTGAAGGATTAAATGCTGATCAAAGGCAGGTTTAACCATATCCCCAGGACAAGCTGCTTAGACACCAAGCAGCACAAGCTGTGGGTTAGCACAGCAACCAGAAAAGCAGAATAAATTAACAATTATCATTTCAACTTGAGCAGAGCAGAGTTTTGGAAGAGGAGGCACTGGGAGGGTTCAGAGGAGCAGAGTAGGGGGATACGGATGGAAATGAAGTTCACATTTATCTCATATATATAGCCAGAAGACATGCTCTGCTTCTGATCTTGGCTGATTTCTGGCATCTGCTGCCAGACATTGCCTTTTCCCTCCTCGGGTTTGGGCTTTCCAGCATAATAGCATTAGTAGCATTAGATAGGAGTTTGTGTTATTAGTTACAACCTAAGGGAGAAGGAAATCTTAGGGGGATAAATTAACAGACCTCTCAGCTATCCTGATTGGCACTCAGCCCTTTAGTTCCTGCCCACTCGGTTCCAGCCCAGCTTTTTACAGGCTTGCAAAATGCGGAGTATCTTATTCATCCGTTTATTTTGCAGTGATTTCCCCTAGCTAATTCTGCACTTATAATTTCTGTCTTGGACATAATCAGAGCACACAATTCTGCTTTGGGTTTTATTAGCATTGGCAAAATCTGGGGGAAAAAAGATGTACTGGCTGTTGAAGATGGTAAGTGAGGGAGATACTGAAAAGGATTGTTTGTCTTTGAGGACAGATGAGTTAAAAAAAGCTGCTTAACTGTTAGTGAAAGGACTGTGAAGAATGAGAAAGCAAATGATCAACATTGAGTTCTCAGTCTTCAATAAAATGGGACCAAGGGGCAGCCAGTAACACCAGGCAGAGATGTGAGAAGAAGTATCATGTGGTGCTGTGAGCAAAAACTACCTCTTTATACCATCTGTTGCCATGGGGCAGCAGAATCCAGTCCATACATTCACTGAAAAAGATAACAAGTTGCTGTTATAGGACTGGACTGTGTGCAGCCATCTTCTTAGAGCAGGAGGAGGGATGTAATAACCACCACCTCTCTCTTTCAAACTCAGTGGCAAACCTTTTGGAGACTTTGAAAATGGTGGCAGGCTGTTGGAAGAGGAGAGCAGGCATGGGCAGAGGGAAGGCATATATGGGGTCTTTACATCTTCCCTCCTAATCTTACGTAGAATTAAAGCTGGGAAATCCTGTGTACAGTCCTAGTTTACTCGCTGCCCTTATGATGGAATATGTGTCAGAGGCATGTTTGGTTCACGGAGGGATATTCAAATTACATATCTCAGGTCATTATCTGGTGCCTGTAGAGGTCAGGCTGGAGGGTCTCCCTGTGGTGTCTCACTTTGCTGGATCAGCCAAGAGTGCTGCATGCTCTTTTTACCCCCTTAGAGGMGTCAAAAGGTAGAGAGCAAAATCTGATGGATCATCCATTCAATTTAGTATTAAACCCTAACACTCTTCTGAAAATTAAGCAGTCTCAGAAGCGAACCCTTCTTTCACACTGGTGTGGAACAGGCAGAGGGCTCCAGCTCTCTGTTCAGCTATCAAGTATGAAAGTGGGCATCATGAGCAGCAAAAGCCTTTTGTGAAGATATACCTTTATTTGCACTAAATTATGAAAGGAGTTCCTTATGAGTGAATAAACCTGCCCAAAGGATTCAGCTTGCTCACTAAAACTTTGCTGTGAGGCTGCAGTGTTGCATAGGTTAGAAGCCGTCATTTGCTTCATTGCTAGCAATCTTTTTACAAGAACAGAGATACAATTGCAATGTTATCTCACTTGAAGAACAAGCACACTCTTCTTTGTTTTTACCCCCGGGATAGTTTTATTTGAATGAAGAGTTTGGCTTAGGAACCTGCAAGTTTCAATGTGATTGGAATGACAAGTGAGTTACTGGTCCATCAAATGCTAGGGAAATGAAAGGGCTGAGCTCAGGGACTAAGAGGTCAGTTAGTTCCTGATGCTTATTCTACTTCTGAGATATTTGATGTACACTCAGGGTTTTCACCCTGTGCAGCCACAGACAGTTGTCTAAACCTTGGATTTTAGAAGGAAAGAAAGAGGCTGAGCTGTGCATGCCTTGAGGAAATAGTGAAATGATAGCTTTGTTGAACTGGCATTAATAAAGTATACAAGTATATTTAAAGTATACAGCTGTTAAGATGTATTAGGATGACTAGGAGGAGAAAAGAGAGGTCAGAAGAGTTCCTGGGAGGAAGGGGAGTGTTTGTCTGGTACTGTTGGATGTACTCTGGAGGTTTTATGGCTTTAAGATGGTTTTGTTCCATTTGGGAAGTAATCAGCCTTCCCTGAAAACATCCTTTGTAAGCTAAGCAAAGCTTTTCTGTGGCCTCTGTAGATGTTTTTTTGCCTYTGTGAGTTTCCTTCTTACTCAAAGATGTGCCTCAAGAATTTTGATGTTTATTCTCAACACTCATGCACTAATTAGGAAAGCACAATTATCTCTGTTTACAAGCAGGAAAGCAAGAATGTCAGAAGCTAAATTTATTCTGCATGCATACTGTATTGCACCATGAGCATTGGTCTCCCCAGTCATCTGAACCCTTTACCAGGGTAAAATCATGTGGCACCTCTACACCCTCTCATTTTTCCAGGTTTTCCATTCATGAAAACTAGGGTGTTAAGTGGGAGGGTTGGTACATACTGAGTTCTTGCCCTAGTTTGGATTTGGGACAGACTTAGGGTACAGACATGGACTTGGGAGTGTGGAAGCTCCCCAGAGCCTTGTGCATGCTCCTTGCTCTTGGGGGGAGAGGGGGGACAATGAGCCTGGCAAAAATTGACTTTCCTGACTGGCCAGAGTGAATGGTGCRGGAGAAGCAGTAGTTGTGGGTGACTGACAGCACAAGTAGCAGTAGGTGTTTGGGAAAGACAGGAGAGCACCACAGAGCTGCTGTTATTGGGGCACACTAACACCAAGGGCAGAGGAAMAGGCAGGGAGGAGGGGAGACAAGCAAGAATGAAAATTCCATATCAGCTGAGAGAAACAAGATGGGTTTTGAGGCAGTGGTGGGGGCTTTGGTGGTGGTTCAACAGAGACACTTATTAGACGATCCTCATAAAAAATGCAAAGTTGCTGTCATTTTAGTACTTCTCTCCTTGCTTAGCCAGGGTGTTGTTCTTCCTGTGGTGGTTCTTCCTTTCGCTGTGGGGCCTGGGAGGATCAGGACACTCAGTAGGAAGATTCACAACCACCTATGCACATTCCTATGCCAAATATCACCAACTGATGTAACACTTCATCTTGTTGATCCTGTTTTCTAATGCCTGCCATGAAACTTTAGAGCTGAATTGGTGCCAGAAGAAATTGAAAGGTTTGCACTGGGGAGCTGATCCATGGCAGAAACATCCAGCCACTAGGAGCTTGTGCATCAGGAGGCCTCGGGACATTTATAGACAGAACTGTTTTACCTGGCTCCTTGCCTGGCATGTTGGATTTCCAGCAGGAGATGGACCTTGAGGGGTTACTGTGTCTGTCTCTTTACACCCAGAGCAACTATATGATCTGAAAGGACATTGAGTGTTCTAAGAGCATTTCAGAATCCTGTCAATACTTGATCCCTTTTTTGGTACTTTGTACCATGTGTAGCTGCTACCTGACACCTCAGGAGGGCTGCCCTAGGTTGTGCTGTATGTGTACCCTGATGGATTGAAATTTCTGAACTTTGGAGACCATTGCATTCTTCAGAGCTTTCTAATTTGTTTTAAGAAATGATACTTTATGACATCAAGATAATTTCTTGGCTTTTTTTGTTGGGATTGAGAGAAATTTTGTAAAATGCCCTTGAGGTTTACATGCAGCRGGTGTGCTCCTGGCTGGGCTTTGCAACATGTCAGTGAAAAATAAATTACATTAGAATAAGTGGGTTTATTTAAGCATTTGTTTTTAAAATTAGTTTGSGCATTTTTTTGGGTTTACTGGGAATTGGGATTTCCGTCCTGAGCTCTGATGTGAAGACTCTGCAAATATTGATGCAGCATCCCCAAAACAGTGGGACTAAGATGGAATGAGGCATCGTACTGGCTGGTTTCAATCTTTCTTAAGCCTGAGGGTGAACTTGAGAGTAGTTCTTGTTTGTTTTCTTCTTCTGTTGCTCTACTTCCTCTGTAGCCTGTGATACGCAGGCTGATTCATATAATCCATAATCAGGCCAAACACCCACAGAAATCAAAGGAATTTGTTTGGTGTCAATACTGCAGGACTTAGTACCACAAAGAACAGTTGCATTTATTTGGGTTATTTATGTGATGTTGGTTCTTTGTTGTGTTGCTTTCTTGTCAGTGCCTGAGTTCTGTGTCCCCAGCCTAAATGAAAGACCACGGTAGCATGGTAAGACCAAGTACAGTGCAGACTAACCTTCATTGGACCAGAGGAATGTGGTGCATCCTCAGGCTATTTATTGCACTCATGACATCCAGGAGTTGGACAAGATTGATCCTTTGGTGTTGGCACAGAGAAGTCAAGAGATTTGTGCCTGTCCTGTGCAATGAGCTTCCATGTATTCCAGACCCTACCTTAGGAAAGGGCTGCAGCTCTTAACAGTGTTTTGACTCTTGGTTCCTGTGTTGCTTTTTTTTTCAGTTATTCTTCCTGCGTATTTATCAGTTCTCTTGGTAGTTGTGCTTCTGTTCCATGTACAACTAGTAGGTGTGAATGTACCCCAAAGTATGGGAACAATATCTGCAACCAAGGCATATTATGCACAGCATATTCAGGTGTGTAAAATATCTCTGACATTCATTTTCCYGTTTTACCTGTTCAGGTGGGTGAGAACCCTACACAGCATGCTCTCCAGTCTTCTSACAGGTGTGGAGCAAGTTCAAACCTCGCATAAACAGATGCCACTCTTCAGGCTTCAGCATGTTTAAAGTTAGTGCACAGTGCCTGCCGAGCAACCTGCTCTGCACTCTTGCAGCAGGGAGGGCAAAAGAGTCTGTGTGTGAGTGGGAAAGGGTGTACCAGGATGGGAACACCTATCCCCTGACCAACAGAGAGCTGTGTGCCCTCAGMCAGGATGGGAACTGCACAGGGCAGATCAAAGGGGTCCTCCCTCATCTTACCCATCTTCACAAATGTTGTCCATCTGCACCAATGTTGCACATTCTACCAGAGTGACAGCATCATTACCACTTGCTCAATATTTGAACTTCTGGAATATTTTTTGCATTATTTAATGCTCAGGTGAGATAATGTGTTTGGGTGTACAGTGAGGTGCTCTGGGCTGCTGGTTCCCCATGAACATGGGGAATKCTGCTCCTCTGCTCTCCAAAGGGGTACCTAGATGGCTGAGAAAGCTGCTTGACACCTAATCCTGTTACCTTCAGGTGAGGAATTTCTCTCTCAAGCCTGAATGGCAGGAAAATCCAAGGAGCCTTGATAATTATAACATTAAAAAAGTTCACCCCAGAAATCAGGGAGTAGCTGGAGAAGTATATAGGAGCTGAAAGGAAAGGATAGAAATGACCCTGAGAGAGAACTGGAATGCTGTGTTTCTGAAGCCAAGACAGCACTAGAGAGCTGAGATTATCCTCACAGAACATAATCTTCTTAGGCTTTGTTCACGGCAGCACTGGGCTGTTTAAACAGAGGAGGGAGGGGTTCCAAACCACATGTCCCTTATTTAAATGCAGCTAATTTTGCACCCTGYGCTCCTCACCCTCCCACTTAGGATTCTGTCAGTTGGCTCAGAACAAATGGCTATAAATCCAGAAACACACTTTTTCCCATCTCTGGTCTTGCTCTTSTGCTTACCACAATTCTTCTGTAGGCCTCTGACTCTTGGAGGATGGAAATAGGCTGAACAAGCTCCTTTGGAGCTGTGAATTCCTCAGCAGCCCCTGCCTTGTTTTATGGATGCAGCACATCTCTATGGCAGCTCAAAGAGAGCAGGAGAAGGACCAAGTGCCCTTTTTCTTTATCCACCTTCAAGGGTTCAGAGGAAATGTTGCTACCTTTGCCAGCTTCCCCAGGCATGCTGTTATGTGGCATGCACCACTGTGTGACAGGTGGGACRAGACTATAGAAGCTTCTACTTCCCATCAGAAAAGGGTATTTTCTTCAGCAGAAGAAAAGCCTCTGCTTTCCCTTATCAGAATCTGCTGACTTTGTTGCCAAAAAAACAGTGGTTGAAGGGAAGGTCAGTTTAGATTTTTCTCCATGAAAAATCAAATTCCTATCAGGAAAATATAGTTTATTCAGTCCCATTGTTTCTCCCTGCATTTTTGTCAGGTATATTTCTCCCCTTACTTATGTATTAACACCCCTTGCCAAGCACCCTCAGTGCAGACCCTGAAACAGCAATGTCAGTCTGAGGCCTTTTTGTTTCAGATATAGAGAGGCACCCAGCCCCACAGATGGGTGATCTGAAATGTGGAGAAGAGTCCTTTCTGCTTTACTCATATTTTCCAGCTTTCTTCTGCTGTGCTAGTCTCCCAACACGGCCCTTTCTTTATGCCTTATCTGACATAGTTGGCTTATTTTCTCTGCTTCACAATGCCACTGCCACCTGTATTGCAACATCCTCTGAATGAATAAGAATGTACAGTTGTTCCTTAAACAGCTGTTTGGAGAAGAAAAACATATGTACAGGGGAAAGGTGTCTTTCAAGTTCTCTTCACAGACCACCTGGCACTGAATGGCTCAGAGGGTAGTCCAAACATTCAGAGATGAAATGTCACTGTTAGACTGAATTGTAATGTAAATTGAGGGTAGCTGAACAGGATGCATTTTAAACTGTCTGTTTTGAAATGTGTTGGTTTTAAAACAAAGTATGTAAGGCATCCTTATAGCGTACCTTAGGAAGCACTGAGTTTTGCTAAAGACTTTGGGGTYAGGCGGTTACTCACATGAGAATGAGCTCTCAGGGTAATGTTGTGGCCAAAGAACTAAATCACTGTCTGGATATGTAAAAGGACTGTATTGAATAGGAACAAATGTATCTAAACTTGATATGATTGTGAGTGAGCTACATTTCTTTTGCATACAGCTGCTATTACCTTAGAGGGGAGTTAATTCTTAAATATAATAATTGGTAAAAGGATTGAAAAATTTGTCAGTGAGAGGTGAGTAGTATTCACCTGAAAAGGAAGAGATGGGAGACTGTTTTTGCCTACAATTATTTGAAARAAGGTTTTAGTGAGGTGGGTGTCAGTCTCCCCAGTAAACAAGTGATAGGACAAGAGGAAATGCCTTTGAGTTGTGACAGAGGAGGTTTAGATTGGATATTGGGAAAAATTTCTTCATGGAAAGGGTTAAGTATTGGAATGGCTTGTCCAGGGAAGTGGTAGAGACATCATCCCTGAAGATAATAAAAAGATGTGGTTTAGTGGTGGACTTTCAGGTGTTAAGATATATTTGAACTTGATGCTCTTAAGGGTCTTTTCCAACCTAAACGATTCTGTGATTCTGTGGGATGAAGGGGGGGAGCAAAAATCTACACTTACCTACAGTGGTAAACAGCAATTTAATATGAGAGCTTCCAAATTYTTAAAAGTGAAAGCATGACATGATTGTGGCTGGAACTTTCAGCTAAACAAATGTAGACATGTAATAGTCTGCACATTTCAGCTTTCTATAGTGTGGGAAAGCCATCACTGGCAATTTTCAATCAAAACTCCCCTCTCCCACCCCCACTGAAGAATTCTAAAAAAAATTWAAAATTCAATATTTTGGACACTGCTACTGGACTTCAGGTAGGAATTAAAATAAGAAAGTTAGCTTTGATTGTGCTAGAGCTCRGAGTAGATTTCTTCATGGCTGTGAAAAAATAAGTCATGCATATCTATCTTTTGCATCTTCTGCAGAACCTTCACTGTTGAAGTGTAACACTGGAGGGCAAAGAAGCAAGAGCTTCTCCTCCCTCCATGGTATTTTTCTTTGCATTATCTGAACTCCCCAGTCCCCTCCTACTGTGTATAGAACTGCAGTGTAGGTGACTTACATMAGCCTTTTCATTCTAAGAGGAAGTAAGGTAACATCTTTCTCAAATCATTTAAGTATACAGAATTTATCTTTCAARAGCCTGACTGCTAGACTTTCTTTTTTCCTGCTGACTTGTCAGAGCAAAATCACATAATCTGTATGTGGGGGGGAAAAAGGGTCAAAAACATTATTGTAAAAGATTGTCACCTTGCCATTGTGTTGAATCCCCTTTCCTTATCCATACGGTATGGGGAACTTTTTCCTTTTCGGTAAAGAAGGACACGTTTTTTAACAGGTGATTCCTTAAAGCTGTAAATTACATCTCCTCCTCCTCCTCTTTACCAACCCACCCGTCACGCTCAATCTCCTGTTACATTTTGCTAATGCCACCAAGTGCTGGTCATAAACCATTGYCCTAATTACTCAGAACATGGGGCTGAATGGTTAGTTAGCAATGCTATTGCAATTATGGCAGCTTTTCAGGTCTAATAGCACTTTATGTTTCACTGCTTTTTATATGTCACTGGTTAAGATGATGAATTAGAGGTAGTAGTGCAGCACCTGCTCATGTTTTCTCTCACAACAGCCCTGTACCCATGGTGATGCTGTCTAGATAGATGATGGTGGCTCACTGGGAGCAGCTGCAGGTGGCTGGGGGTGATTGACCTGTGCTCCTCTGACACTTGGTCTGAATTTTCCCATATTCTTTCAAACGTGTTTGGCCTCTTTCATTACCATGGGTACAATACATACTGTTGTTTCTTCTCTGTGTTGGAGGAGTTTCTACAACAGTCTTGGGGTAGAAGCAACAAGTAGAAACCCTTGGAGAAGAGGAATATTAAATTGCATGCAACTTTTCCTTCTTAAAATGAGGTATAGAAGGAAAGAGAGAAGCTGAAGCTTTGAACTTTYAATGTATCACAGTATCTTTGAACTAACTGGTGCATGAAATGTTCTTAAAATTCTTTAAAAATATGATAGAGAATTATGATGTGTAGACTTTTTTTAAGAGATGTGTTAGGGGGATGAATACTGGTATAAAGGACAGAGTTTAGCCTGGGTATGATCTTTAAGTTCTTGGGTATTGCCTTGTAATTAAGAACTTTAATTGTCTGGTCTCCTGCTCTCTGAAGAACTCCCCCTACATTGCCCTTTTATCAGTTTTAGAAGATAATATTTAAGCAGTGCTGCATGAATACCCTCATAATTGGTAATAAAAAAMCTGTACATTTTCTCATCATATCTTTGATTCCAGTTCAAGGGAAACTAGCCCTKTAGCTAGAGTCTTTAGAGGAATTTTAATATGGCTATATCAGTTTGGATGTATAGTGTGTTGGTATACTTGGGGAAAGTGCTGAATTGTTGGATTCAATTGATTGAATGTGGCTACAATCGTGAATTGATAGCCTGTCTGCTAGCTTCTCTTTTTATTTACATCTTATGTGTACAGTGATGGTAGCTTAACTCACATACACTTATGCTGACTTGGAGATCTTATCTGAATGGCCAGGAAGGGAATCTCTGTTATGCAGCCATTCCTTGTATTTGCTGTTGAGGTATTCCCCAGAGACTCCTTGCTATTAGGGTGCTTGTAGAATAACAGTAYGTGTTGGTTTTGCTGAGTTGATACTGTCTCTGAAAAATCAGATCCATAGCCACAAAACTCATGTCAGAAGGGTCCTGAACTACCAGCAGACATGGTTCTCTTTTATTTGCTCCTACCCTGGACCAAGGAAAGGCCTGCAGCCAGTGAAACACTATTTGGCCTCTTCTTGTCCCCTTTCTGCCAGTTTTGGATCTAAACTTAGGTGAAATAAGTTCCTGTGTTCCCATCTCAATACCAGCAGTTTTCTGAAATATGAATAATGGCTGGAGAGAGGGGAACCTGACATACTATACCAAATCAAAATGTGTCAGGGAAAGAAATCTACTAAGGGTATTGATGGAGTTTTTTGGCAGATCCTCTATGAGGCCAAAGAGGTTCTCAGTGTTAYTGAGGAAGTATTTTGTGGGGAGAACAGTAGAGTGATCGAAGCACACATCTGGCGTGTGTTTGCCATTAGCTTGCTAGTTGTAGGAGACAGAAAATGTAGATAGACACATGTGAAGACCAAATTCTGCCTGACTTTTGAAAACAGTAGCACAGTTGCAGTGCAATATATCAGCCAATAGCTAGAAAAGAGCCAGGAGTGTCTTGGTCACGTTTAAAACAGCTCAAGGAAATTAATTCACACTTAAGGATAGTGAAATCGCCATTGTTCCTTAAAAAATAGTTGCCTCTATACAATTTAAAATAAATACATATGTAAATAAATACAGCATCATATTTCCAGTCTCCTCCTAAGATAACAAGCAGAAAGCAGTGGTACAATAGTTGACACATTGGATGCCAAAAGGTTCTTTTCTGCCTTCGCTGCTGATAGTGATGACCAATCTGAGGATGTTTGTGCGTCTCACGCACTGTTGCATAACAACCTAYATGAGTTTTGTGAGCTGATTTATTTTCAGCCTTCTAGCACATGACTGCTTTAGACCACCCTCTCTTGTCCCAAATTTCTCTTGCTCCCTCCCACAATCCTTCTCAGCCTGCTGCTTTGTGGCTAGCGCCAGTCTGCATATCCTTTAAGAAAACACCCTTGAGGAATATCGTGCCATTGTGAATGTGTCCCAGACTTTTTCCAAGATATGCTCAAATAAATTTTTCCCCTTTTACTTGTACAGCATTGCCCCATTTCCTTGATTTAAGATGACTCAACTTACGTTTCCTTAAGTTTTAATTATCTTCTTCTTTGGAGAGCATGGCATATACCTTGCTTGAACTTGGCCGGTTATGTCTGAATTTGGTCTGTCACGTACTGAAAGCAGGACAACCTCACATTTGGCTGGCTTAGCAAAAAGAGCCAGTACATAGAGGAAGTTAAACATCCTTAGGGTATGATGTGGTTTGCTGGGCTCCCAAAGATAGGCAGAGRCAGTTCAAGTAGGGAAGCTAGGTACATAATATGCTAATAATTTCCTGAAAGCAGTGAGAAACATTTAGCCCTGTAGCCTGTACTCATTTGCTATGAGCATTCCTGTTTGTCTGATAATGACTGGAGGGACGAACAGCACGGGAGTGACAATGTGGTATTGTGCTGTGCTGGATGTGTACAGCAGGCTGCTCTTAAGAGCAGGAATGCCTGTCCTATTTTGTGTTTAGTAAGGGGACCATATGGGTGCTCTGCATATTAGATGTCTTTCTTACAGAGCTTATGTCCTAAATAGTATCAAGACAATGAAAGCAGTTTCAAGACTCACACATGTTTAGAGTAAATCGGACATAATGCTCTATTCCTGCACCAGTATCATGTGTCTGCCTAATCTCTCTAAAATTCAAAATCCCTGGGCCTGGCCTTATGGGTGTTTGCTGATCTGCCTCTGCAGCAGCCCTTTCTTGCTGACAGTGTAGTATCTTTTTGTAGGATTTTCCCCACTATCATGCCTTTCTGGTAATTTTGAAGCAGATGAATCTTTGCTGCTTATATTGTATTCTCTTCCTCCCTATCTTTCCTTTCTGTTTTTTCTTTTCTCTCTAGGTCATGAGAAAATAGCAAACAGTCACCTCAGCTCATTGCTTCTGATACCATTACTGTTACTCACCCCCTATAAGAGCAGGTTCTCAGTTCTGAAAAGCAGACTCTCATGTGAGTTTGAAATCCAGAGCAGGATTTGACTTGACTGGAGCCTGACCCTCTCTTTGACTGTGATGTATGTTTGCATTCCCTCTGCTGTGCATGGCTCAACCTTCTGACTACCTTACAATCTGATGGCTGGTCTGACTATCAACTACCTCTCAACCTTACAGACATGAGGAATGGTTCCCAGAGCTGTATAGCTATGCTAAAAGCTGTGTAAGCAAGAAGTGTAGGGGATCCTTACCTGCATTGCCTCTGTTTTAATGAAATAATATTGTTTGGAACTAGGCATGTTTGTGCTTCAGTGCACATGGAAGCTGTAGGGAGAGAGAATGAAGGAAATGCAGCGCAGCCTTTAGGCTGAAGCACTGTGGTTACCTGAGCCTCTTGAYATGCCTTGAGAAAGGAGGGAAATATTGTTATCCCCTTCACCAGCAGCACAGGAACATCATGTGTTGTACTAATTAGTCAGTGCATTCCTTTGGAACTGGTGACAGAAACCAGAAATGGTGCCTGAGCTATGCCCCTTGATTCTTTATTCTCATCACTCTTCTTCGAGCTTCATSCTTGTAGCCTGTGAGAGGCAACGTTATGCCATTCAGTGTATAACTGAAAATTGCATGGGAACATTGAGGGAGAATTTTAATTCCTTTTTAATTTTTTTCTCTTCCTGTTTTTTTAAGACACCCCCCTCCCCCCAGGTTAATAATATATCTAAAAATAATGTGACTGTATGTCATTATTGAACCAATATAATCATTGGCTTAATATCCAGTTGAAAAGGGAGAAAAGTGGCCCCAGGTACATGCAGGAAGGCAAAGTCGATGAGATTGCTGCTGGGCCCTTCTAGAGTGCAGCTCTCTGGGACAGCAGTCAGCAGTTTGCTGTGGACTGGAGTTGGAATGGGCTAAGGTTACCTTCACAGCTATAATTCCATTACTGCTGCTTTTTCACGGAAAGTGATTTTTTTCATTTGTTCAGCAAATGAGGCAGAGGAAGAATGGAGGGATATGTGGCACGGAAGTGATTTCATAAACCTCAAGCTGCTCATGTTGCTTATGAGCTGGGAATAAGAAGATTGGGTTTGGTTCTTTTCTTGCCGTGGCTGTGATGTGAAAGCAGTGCTACAGAAGCTGTTGAATTTGCATCACATTTATATTGGCGTAAATGCAAGGTTTGCACCAATTTTTCAAGTAATTGCTCAGTTTCAAGGGTTTTTTCTAAAGAACCATCCCTGGTTAATTCTACTTCTGTACAGGCTTCTGATGTGATTATGTGAAATTCATTAAATGAACCAGAGAGCCTTACCTCCTGCWTTGCCTACCTACAAATGAAGATTTTTACTTGTCATGTGAAATTTAAGGTGAAGGAAAAGATCTCTTTCTTTCAAAGGATTTTCAGTGCCTTTTTACCAAAGGTAGTTCTRTAAAAGGCAGTGTAATACCTCATATCTCCAAATTATTTTGCATTGGAAAAGTGGAGATCAAATTCACTCCTAACTTTCTTTGAAGAAAGTTAGTGAGTACCAAGAGGTAATGACAATGAGAACCGTATATAGAGAACTTAGTAGATGCTTAAAAAAAACCTAGGAGGCTTTTCACACATGTTTTTGAACTGTCATAGGGATTTTTTTAAGCTGTGGCAAGGTRGAAAGAGTATGAAGTTTGAAGGTGAGGAAGGGAACATGCCTCTCCATTCATTTCACACATGCAGCAGTGTTAGCACCTAWTTAGATTTTTATCTGCAAACAGAAAATTGAAAAACTGAGTGACTCAGTAGGACTTATGGATTTCAATACCAATATTGTTGTTGTTGTTGCTATTATTATTAATATACCTGATCTAAGCCTGAATGCCTTTGAACATCACTGTCTTCAGTGGAAGCTGCAGTTCTTGTGTGATGAAAATCAGATTTTTAASTAATTATTTAGTTTAGTTGTAAGTGTTTAAAATTAAGTACGGTAGTTTTACAATTAGAAAGTTAGTAYAATGGCACCTGTTTTTAGAGGTAGAAAACACTATGATTAATCTGACATTRTTCTTTTTAGTACAGTAGAAGTTTTCCCTGTTTTATCATTCAGGGGTTCAGACTTCAGGCCTGCACATGCACAATGCCAGTACATGTCTGTTTAGCTAATTATTGCATCACAGAAGAACTCTGGTCTGGTTTTAAGGTGGTGGCATTGTAAAGTGCTGTAAAGTAATTAGGTAAGAAATAGAGACTCATTATCCAGGTGTGATATACATATATATATGTGTGTGTATAATATATATACATMCACCCCCCCCCCACCCCCCCCTGCCATTGGGAGATATGCCTTGCCGTACTTGTGAAGCAAACTATTCTTACTTCCTAGGGCATTAACTGGCTGCAACACTTTCTTCCATTTCAAATCCTACTTAGGACAGATTCAAACAAAATTTGTTGCCATTTGGCAGTTCGTCTGTGGCTTTCAGATGTGTTGGATGTTGCTGATAAAAGCCTTATATTTGCTGCATTTATGTGACAAATGGATGCCAGAYACAGTCTGAAACTAATTTTGAAGCATTTAAGGGCAATTTACAATACTTGCTACATTAGATGCAAACGCTGGTTTCTGCAAAGTCAAAAATTGTTTCAGGGATAACAAGTGGATCGAATTAATGTAGCTGAAATTATGTTGGATTGCTTCAAAGGCCMTTTTTTAACGTACAGAACACCYGGAAAATCTCTCATTGTGAAGAAARCCCTCACCTACCTAAGCAAAGACAAATCAATGTGGAAAATACCTCTGCAAAATAGAGCAGAGCTAAAAGGAGTCTTGGGGAGGTTCTAAATTGAAAGGAACTCTGTGGAAACATAATCTCCAACACTCCAGTGCAATTTTGTTACAACTGTTAAGGACTATCCTATGTTTACATGGAAAAAAAAAATAGCTATTAATACCTAGCATTTAGGTTGTATTTTCTGAATTTCAAAGTGCTGTRTGTGTCTGAATCACTGTTGTCATCTTGTAGATAGGTAAATTGAGGCACAAGAAAGAAAGGAATTCATTCAGACTTCTGAAGCGTGTCATTGGTRAAACTGAAAATAGCAATCAGCTTCCCTAAGTTACTGTTCAACAGGTTACTCCATGTCCACATATACATCACTCTGTCCATCTTGTTCTCACAAAGCAGGACTTTTATTCCCTATCCCATTTCCTGTTCKGTTTGGTGGAAAAATAAAGGTTTAAATGCTGCCAAATGTGCAAACTGATTTTGAGACTGAAGTCTTGGCATTTTTTAACTGAGATTTTAGCGTATTTGTAACCAGGCCCTGTGTGGTTTTTTGTACATATATTTTTTGTTTAGTTTTCCTAAATGCAAAAAAAATTCAGCACTTAAATTAAATCATATAGTTTGCTGCTGGTATTCTGAATTTGACCTGAAATACAAAGATAAATAGTATAAAGAGTTTGTTTCCTTTGTTAAAGAAACACTTGGGATAAAAAATTACATCTTGAGATAAAAAATCAAATCTGCTGAAGGAAAGCTCATCAGGTGATATGAACTGAACTGCAGCAGAGATGCACAGACTAACCTTGGCTGAAAACCTGGCTCAAAATCAAATTATTTCCACCATAGAAGAAATATCTTAACATATCCAAAGGGGAAAAAAAACCCAAAAACCATTCAAACTAATACAAAATGCCTGACAGGATCTATTTAGTAAAGATTGAGCTTGATCCAGAGAGGAGCTGGTTAAAGTTAGTAGTGAGGAGATTATTAGGTGCCATTTGCGGGGGGTTCTTCAGAATTTATATGGAGTGTGGTGTGAATGGCATCGCTATACCCTGCCTCCTTCCAGCAGCACTTGAGTCATCTTCTTGTTGAATTTCAAGAGCCACTCGAGACAAGAGAGGCCAAGGCTGGTGTCAGATCTGGCTGACAAACCACACTGGTTTTGCAGGATCTTTTACATTGTAGCAGGATTGCAAAAAGCATGAAGGGGTTTCAGGGAAGAAAATGCTTTTGCGTTTGGTTTACTCAGAACATCAGAGGGGTGAATGGATGGAGTGGGTAAACCAGTCCAGGGAGATGGAGAACATTCTGCTTCTCTTGACTGACTATTTCTGAAAAAGAACTGGGTTTAGRAACTGGTTTGGAAAACATCTGGGGTGGTTGTGCTATTTGATTGCTTTGTACTTTTGCATTAATGTAAATTAGTCCCAAACTAAAAATGCCAGAGCTCTAGTAGGAGCGTTTTTTATAGCTTACTCCAAAGAAAAGATAGATCCAATTAAAAGCAACTTCTGAACATAGGTAGATTCCAAGTTATTTGTGCCTAGATGTGGATCTGAATTTTTTCCTATGAAGATTGTCTTTGCTTGGAATTAAAAGGGATCAGAAGTGTTGTGCATGAACATATTCCTCTAAGATTTAAAGGTTTTGTGAAACAAAGGGTTTTGAAAAAACATGAAAAGGTGATGGAAATGTCAAATTTTATCCCAGGATGTATCAGCAGACCTGTCATACATCCAGCAGAAATAAGGAAGCATTAGTGCTGTTGTGTACAAAACTGGTGAGGATTCTTTTAGAAAGTGTGTCTGGTTTTAATCACTCCTGTTCAAGAAAGATTAATTTCTTCTGGAACAGATAAAGAGTCTAGGTTGGTGAGGAATGAAAAGTTCTTCACAGAAAATTATTGTAAACCAGTTTGATTTATTCAGCTGTGCAGAGCAATTGTTAGGAGTGGAGGTGATTATTCCCTGTAACTGCATCAGTCAGTTAAACACAAAGGAGGACAATGCTTTTCATTGCTCAGAAAGGCACATTTTACCTAAAAAGATAACAGTGTGAATTTGCAATGGATAAATGGAATTTGGAGATGGCAGGAAAATTCCTAACCCTTATAGTGTTGAGGTTTTTGGACAGTTTCCAAAAGAGAGGCAGACAGATTAAGTAAGTCATAAAACTTTTTTTTAAGATGGGGCTTGAAAATACATTTTAAGACAGAGGTGATGTGGACAGAAGGGACAGATAGAGAAGGATATGAGAACATTCTGCCTGACTGAGATTGTTCAGACACAAATAAGATCAGATCCAGAAGTTACGGAGTTTTGATAGCCTGGCATTGTGACCCAGATAATGAGACCTGTTTAGTGGCAGGACATGTTAGCCTGGGCACAGCACCACGGTATTGTAACTTCAGATCTGCAGCTGGTTCATTTTAAGACAGCTTTGAGCACCAAGAGGAGTAAGACACAGTTATGTCATCTGTAGATGTGCTCTGAGTTGGCAGAGTAAATACAATTTGGGCAAAAAGCTTTGGTTGCTTTGCTATTTCAAGGAGGGAAAGCTGTGGTGTGATGCTAAAGATTAATTGCARTGACCAGATAACTTTTCCCAGGATGTGCAGCCCAGGAGGAGAGGTTTTCTCTTTATCTTTGGTTTATGACATGACTTCCTATTGTGACTAAGTGACCTGACTAGTAGGTGAAGGAAAAGCTGTGAGTGTAGTCTACTTTGACTTYAGTAAAGCCTTTTCTACTGTCTCCCACTGCATTCTCCTGGAAAAGCTGGCACCCAAGGCTTGGAAAGGGGCATTTTTCATTGGGTTGAAAACATTCTGGATGGCCAGGTCCAGAGAATGTTAGTAAATGGTGCCACATCCAGTTGGCAGCCAGTCATTAGAGGAGTTCTGCAGGGCTCAGTATTGGGGGAAATCCTGTGYAACCTGTTTAAAGGTCTTTTCCAGCCTTAATGTTTCTATGATTTTATGAATGGTAGCAAGGAGCAATGTTTATCAAGATACCATACTGTAAATTCATCTTTTGGATTTCTAAGAGATGTACCTGCATGGGSTCATTGTAAAGCCCCCTTCTGAACATTCATCCTGCATGTGTGTGCTTCACTCACTTTCTGTCTTTCCAATGTTCAGAATAGTAATGGAAAGCTTCACAGCACACAGAGAGACACTGGGGTGCAGAAGGGTCCAGACAGGTGACTAGTGGTGCAGGATTTGGGTTCCATACCCAGGTTTGGAATTTGCTCCCCCTTCCAGGACCAAAATAGCCGGAATCTTTTCTTGGCCATCAACRCGTACTGTTTATTTAAAGAGCGATGCAGAGGGGACAGACATCCTCCCCAAAGATTTRATGAGTTGTTGGTTAACTGAAGGAGTTTTTATTATTGTTTAACTATGGCTTTTCAATGGGCTTTGAAAGGCTTATARATAATGGCAAAAGCTCTATACACCAGAGTATTGGAGGGCCTTGGTGATCTGGTATTCATCTTTGCTATTTCCACATCACACCAGGAATTTCTTCTGGAAATGCCTTTGTTGACATGCTGACAGCTTCYCTGTCCTCTAACCTGCAGGAGACTGACAACTACTGCTGTGGGGGCAGTCTTCCACTTAGCAGGCTAAGATCTGTATGCAAGTGTGGAATTGCAGTCAAGGAAAATGCTATTTGAGCTGCATAATTAGAGGATAAACTGTTATTTGTCAACCAATAGAGAATACAGAAGCCTATCTTTATCTAACATTTTATCATTAGCTGAAGCAAGGGGAGGATTTTTAAGTTCAATTTCAATACGGAGAAGATAATATAGAGCTGAAATTCTTAAATTAGCTGTTTTTATTGTAGTTAGTACTTTGGTTAATCTTTTTAATTTATCGCTTAGTACATGGCAATTACCCAGCATATGGAAATAAACCAAGGTTATTGTATTAGTGAGATATGTTTGCAGTGTGCAGGCTGGAATTAAACCATACAGTGTTATCAGTTGGTGCAATAGTGGTAGCAGGTCTGTTGAGAGCTCTGGGTAGATTTCAGATGGTGACCTCTTGACCCCTCTTATCAGTTCAATGGGAGCAAGAGAAGCTCTCCTAGGGAACCTTGACTTGCAATGATTAATGCTGTTCTTTCTTTAATTGAGAAGGGCTGATTGATAGGATAAAGCTTTATGGAGTTATTTCAATCATTTGATGTGGCAAATCATCACTTATCATTATCTAAATTAACACAGGTTGGTTCAAAGACAGAAGAAGTAAATTCCTTTATGGATTATCTCTAGTACAGTACACAAGTAATTTATTGGTCTTAATAGATGTAATTTTCAGTCTGGCAACCTGAAGTACATAGGAGCCTTAAGTTTCCACATGGAGATAATTATTATCCTTTCAATTCATTATTTGCCCATAGAATGTGTGTTCAGCAGGTTCTGCTGATAGTTAAAGCACAAGAAAGGACTACTGGAATTTGCAGAAGAAAGGAGGTGGATGCCTGTCCACTTCCATAGTGATAGAGAGCTATCATGTATTTTGTGAGACTTTGGCTGACTTTKCAATTGGAGGAATTTTATTTGGCTGTAGACAAGGAGTTAGCCCTCTTTRAAAAGCACACTGATAGTTTGCTGACATCTTTGACAGCTTCAGCTGGGAAACTGAAGGAAACTCAGTCCCTTTCTGGARAATGCCTGTCCGAGGGTAACATGTTTGCAGGAATCACTAGGAATCTCTCCTTAATAACTCAAGATGTATCTACTCTGTGGATTTATATTCTAGGGGTGGCAGTCTAGCACTCTGTACCAGTACGGATGCCACTGCAATTTGATCAAGTTGTATTGCAAATCATATTAGTCATGACATCTCTACACCACCCACACATTCTAAAAACAAATAGTTGTTTCCAAAGTACAGAAATTTTTTTCAGGTCTTTCTACATTACTGGTTTTTTAATGCTGCAAACATTTTAAACAAAATTGTTCTTTTATATCTGAAGTAAAAACACCYGTGCAACTACCCTCATGTTTTCCTCCACTCCTTTTTCTTTTGTGAGAAGAATTGAAATGGAAGATGTATTTTGACCTSGAACACTTTGGGAAGGGGAAGAGAAGAAGTCATGGAATTACTTCAGCCACACAGTCTGGATGGGAAGAAGTTTAGGGTTTGAAGATTTACTCTGAAAATAGTGATGGTGTCTAAGAGATCTTTTTTTCTTCGCTGAACACAATGCACAAGCACATGCCTAACTTTAGGCCTGTCCTTAAAGGTCTTGCAATGAATTATTATTATACTTGTTTAGGACTCACTGAGATTGTTAAATTGATGCCCTGGGATGCCTGTTTTGTTCCGCTTGTTTTCAAATCATAGGTTCATAGCTATGGAGCTTCTGAATTCACCTGAACAGAGAAGGGAGTTGGAAGATACTGTGTGAAAAATATGAATCTGATTTTTTGCTCCCTGTGCTTTTTCTTTTTTTAATCTTTTTCAAGGAGTTATTGACTCTTTGGAGAAGTCATTATTATCAGCAGCATTTTAAAGAATAAATATAGCCTTAATTCAAACTGACAGCTTTAARTATTCCCTCTGAGAGCCAGATTCATCATTGTTGGCATGGTTAAATGCAAAGCATGTGTGGTTTCAGATTGCTACACTGACTCTGGAAAACATACAAACTGTAATCTCAAGGTCAAAAATAAAACTGAACTTTTTATATTCAATGCTTTTTCTAGCAGACATTTACTCTGTATTAACAGTTAATACATTTAATRCCACTTTCCTTTTACTGAAAATCTCCAGTAATCTCTAATAGTTCTCAGTGTTCCAGATGTACCTTCAAGCCATAGGCACTTGTAGCCACTTCTAGGGTACACTATTGCAGCCATTCAAAATATCCACCAGAATGAAGGTACAATGAAAAAATGCAGTATTCTGTTGAACCTAGAGAAAGAATCCCATTTCTMGTCTGGGATCTGAGAAAGACAGAAGGCAAAACTTATCTGTTTTTAAAGTATAGTGCAGCTCTGTAGATCTATAGGTCCCTACTTGCATCAAATTCCTACCTAGTTCACATGTGAAGTCTGCATACAACTTTTGGAATATCYGAAATATCAGAGAAAAAAATAGGTACAGAATAAAATAACTGAGTGTGTCTCCATATGTATTGTCTGCAATACTGCTCTATCCTTTTAAAAAGACAGTTTCCTTAGTAAAGGAAAATTGAGGTGACCTGGTGTCAGTTTAAAAGTATGTTTACAGGAAGAAATTTCCAGGCACTAATCGGATCTTTAATCTGCGGAGGCATATATAATGAAAAACAGTAACTTAGAGCTGAATCTAAATTTATTCAARTGGGAAAATAGGTACATTTTTAATAGAGAGGGTAACTGACCATTTACACAAAAATATCAGAAGAAACAGARTTCCCTGTCTTTGTCTTCCTGCCAGGAGATTTTTAAGGAGATGTCTGTAGTGTCCTGAAGCACCTTTGTCCTGTTTAGTTTTGGGAGTGTATTGGTTTAATGCAGAGATGGTTGTGTAACTTCTGTTAAKTTTTTGTGCTAATTAGAGGGCAGCTAAAAGTGATTATGTTCCTACAGCCAGTCCATGTAATTTACTCATTATGTGTTTGTAGGGAAATGTACTGTAGCAGTTGAGATACTCTCCCATAGCTCTATGGTAGGTTTGTCCTCACTACAATATGTACACGAATCAAAAATTAAAGTTAGGTTTCAAGTATGAAATATCAAGGCAAGAAGATATCTAATGATATTCCTTAACAGATGATGCTTTGGAATAAATTAGCAACGAGATCAGTGGAGTCATTTGTTAGCTGACAAAATGTTGTTGATGATGGTTATTSCAATTGTATCTTCTGCTCTGTTGCACACTTAGTTCTCTGATGTAGTGTGGTCTCAGCTGCTGGGATCACTTTAATTTACTGTAAGCTGAGATGAGCTGTACCCATCATAGTGACAAAAGATGTACCTGAACCTTTTGATGAGGCTGCAGATCTTTAACACATCCCGTACTTAGGTATTTTTCCCTCTCACAGTTCAGTGAACATTTACTTCAAAAGGCAGGAGAGAGTGAATAGCTGTTTACAAAGATTTGAGCAAAGCTGTTTCCCTCAGGCCAACATACATTTAAAAATCCATTTTAATGCATGCGCTTACACTGTCTGTTTCTGACAGAAACACTCAGCCTGTTCTAGTCAATCTTGCAGATTGCTAATTCTACCATCAAAATAGGAGATGATGAAGATTACRTGTGGTTTTCCTACATTTATTGCTTCTAATCATTTTATCTAGGACTATGCATAGTTGTGTATCTTTCTTCAGTTACAGAGAACTTGCAGAGCTGGGTGCCCCCTTGAGCTGACTAACTGGTTTCTTGAGCCAGGACCAGCCAATGTCCATCTGAAAGGCTGCCACACTGGATCTGCTAGGGCAGACCTCACTTTCAACTAATAATCTTCAAGCAGAGATGTGTTGTGTGGGTTGTGTTTGGTGAGGAGATACTGCCTTGTGACCACATACAGTTAAAGGAAACCTGTTTTTTTTGATGAGCATCTGTTTTTGCTATGATTTAACTCAGTTATTGAGTTAAACGAACTTTTAAACGAACTATTTGTGTGCATTGGATATATCAGAGAATGGGCATGAGCCATACTGTAGTATGACAACAGTGGATGCATTTGGTGAAGGAGAAAGTAGTGAGCAGATGGGCACCRATCATTTCCTAGCAGTACCTTGGGTAGCCATCCTGACATCCTTTCCTGTTAACAGAATGAAGCTGAATAACTCTGGACATGATGAGAATCAAGGTTAAACTCTTTGGACATCATTATTCTCTRCCTCTTCCTTGGATGTTCACACTCTCTTCTTGGCTGCTAGGGAGCCTGATAGAACTCAAGTTGTGCATATTTCTGCTGAATAGCATCTCCTGATATCTTGTAATCTTCTAGTGTATAGATGATGCTAAGGCATCATTGCTGATGTACATTCAAGTGGAGAGAGGTGAAATTCCTGAGGTCTGAAAGCCATTGCTGGAGTGGCCAAAGTAGGTTGTTCATCCTAYTCACAAACACTCTCATCTTTATCCCAGCCCCAGATCATGATCTTTGGCATATATTTTCAGATTTTCAGAAACACTTTTTGGTGCTTGTAGGTGGTTTCCAACATATTTTGCAGATTGCATACCTTATATGGAAGCACCTGCTTCCTTTTCTACATGGAGACTGTAGTATTTCTCAGAGTAAAATGATTGGGACTTTACAAAATCAAAACTGCTTCTTGGTTTTAAGAAAAGATAATGAAATGCACTATAAATTATTACATAAGTTGGCTTCCATGAAAAGRCTTATGATAACTGTTTTTCAAAGTGATATATTGTGCAAGTTATTTCCTTTGTTACGGAAACAATTAAGATACTGACTGGTTAGCTTTTTTGTGGCTGCCAAGTTCTCTTAAGGTGCAAGCTTCTCACAGAAGGTGGGGGGAATTGGTAGATTTTATTGAAAYCCACTGGGTTAAAAAATGACCTTCTGACCAAGGCAGTACATTTCTTCAATCAGAACAGTTTCATGTCTGCATTTCCATAGCAGAATATTGGTAATGGAGTGGAAGATTAGTTTAGTCACAGAAGTGTTTTATACAGGTGTTTCAAAGGCTCTTCTCTACGTTTTTCTGGAAGGAACTAATTCAAACTATGTAGATTACTATTTCTTTTTCTTGGTGCCTTCATTTGAGAGATAATGGGCCTTGAGACTCTGAAGAAACTGTGAAACTGGTGGATTTGCTCTTGTCTTTTGTGAGTGGAAAGGTTGAGCATTGCTGGCTAGAGCCAGGCACCGTGCAGGGGTACTGTACAGCTCTGCCAGGGCTGTTCACTCGTCCATGCTGTCCCAACCTGGGCTTGCTTGGCAGTATTTCCAGTGTGCTTCATTTCTCACATGCAGTGCTCACTGCTCTCTTTGGCTCTCACGCCATCCAAGCCTGGCGTCTCTCTCCTGCACTGAAGTTTGTAGATTAGCTAGTTCAGTATGGACAACTGCAGCTTTCACTGTTCCAGTTCACAACCTCAGCCCTTCCAAGCACTTCTGTTGTGGCCTTCAGCATCTTTGCAGTTCTATTTCAAAGCCTTTTGCTGCTGAAAATCAAATGTGACTTAGGTTCAGCTTTCATCATTCCTCACAATGTGTTTTTGCCCTGGTGAGCATAGTTGCAAAAATGTGCTTCGAGCTAATCATCTGAGTGCTGAATGATTGGGAAAAGCCCCCAAGCTGCACTGTGGCACTTCAGAAATAATTTTCTCAAGATCATTTAGTGGGTAAAGCTATTTACAATTTCACTTCACTCAGAAATAATTGCAGGAGGGAAAGAACCATAGATGGAGAAGAGAAATCCATTATATTTATGTGAAAGCRTTATTATTTATTTGCTTATGCATGGAACCACTCTTTTAGTACACTGCAGGAGACTGGAAGTTCTTTGTTCTCTTTGCATTTAATAAAACCCTTTGCAATCTCTGCAGTTCATGCAACTGAGTATTTTGAAGGGAGTATTATAAACATAGCTAATCCCCATGTGGAAAGAYCAGCTGGCCATGCCAGTGAAGCACTCTTAGAGGCAGGCAGTTGTACTAACTGTGGAATGGAGAAAAGGGATGCTAGTATCTTTGAGTCATGTGCTTCAGCTGCCAACCTGAGACATTATCAATATGGTCATTCTGCAGAGCTAGTCCTGATCACACAAGCCCCTGCCAAACTCCACTGCACTCAGCAGCCTCTGATAGCTGCATATTGGATGAGTGAATGTCACTAATTTAAATTTGGATTTTGGTTTTTCGTCTACCRGTTGTTAACTATCACTATATCTTTGAATATAACTCTGTGATACTGTTTGGTGCTAGCAGCTGTGTTGTTTTGGCCCAAAGCTGGATTCCTAACTTGGGCTTTTGAGCAAAGTAATGAAACTGAAAGGCTCTGGTTTACCTTCCATACCTGAATTCTCCACATTAAGTGGGTGGGAGGAAGCTTAACTTGATGAAATGTACAGCAATTTTTTGTGTAATAGCTAACTATTCCTTTATTAATGTGTAATTTGTTTGTTTATGCTAACACTACTCACTATTTATCTTGGTGTCCTCAAGCAATGCTGGGTATAAGAGTTGCATAGCAGCAGAGTTCAAAAACTGTAATTAATGTGAGGGCACTGAGAAGATCACATAAGCCATATTCTTTAGGCGTATTTATCTTGAGATGGATGTACCTTGTACTAGAGTCTTTTTCACACAGAAGCAAAAWTGCTTATGTTAAAAATTAATTACCTTGTTTGAATTGTATGTAGGAAGTTGTGTTCAGATCTGGAGCTCAGTTTGAGTTATTCAGGTCTAAAGGTTTAACTTTTAATCCAGTTGAGCTGATAACTCCTGAAGTGTGCATTTTATGCCTTTTAGGTTTTAGTCATATTATTTCTCATGCTGTTATATGCATTATTTATTACAGGGATTCCTAAACATTTTAAATATACAGTATCTTTTTGGGACATCTTTCCACTGATTCTCAACCCACAACATCCGGATGACAGCAATATCAATGGCTTGCAAGGAAAAGTGAGATTAGGAATGTGTACATTTGTATCTTTCTTTTTAATGCAATTCTGTCATTGGAAAAAAGGAGACAGAAGGAGAGCTTTGTGATGAAACTGTTCTTCCCAGACAGACAAGAAATGTCTTATCTGCCCTTYGTGCTCTACAGACCACAACTAGGGTATTTCTGCTTTGTGCCACAAATCTATTTTCTTTTTAGCTTTTTTTAATGAAGATAACTTTGCTTTTATATTCATAATATGCTGTCAGCATTATAGCAAGGGCCTTGCATGAAAAATGCATTCTCTTATACAATGACACACTGTAGTCCTTTACTCTTAACTCTTAGATAATCTTAAAATTACAATGAGTAGAACTGTCTGTCCAAAACGGCAGAACAAAGTCAGAATTCTGATGTTATCTAGTGTTGACATAATGGGATTGTTGTTGTATTTTAAAATATGCTTTGCAAAACTGTGTTTCTGGAAGTGTTTCAGGTTCTGCATTATATCARAGAGTATACCATATGATGCCTGCTTGAAAGTCCACAGTAGGGTTAATGATAGAGTGGAAGGATGCATGTTTGTTTGCTACATGAACTAGAGGGAAATCTTTGTTAATTAGTAACACACAGGTGTATGATCCTGTTCATATCCAGTCATGGTCAGATGTTAAAATAAAAATTAAAATACTATAATAAGAAGAAAAAGTATGAAACTAGTACAAAAATAAAGTTATCCCCTTTCTGAAATACATTCSCATGTCCCAGAAAAGTCTTCCAGGGTAAGAGGTTTTATTTACAGGCCATCTTTATGTTTAAATCATCAGTGGAATTTTCTTCTGTGTATTGCTCTAATGATGTTTTCAGTCCATTTATACTTGTGATCACAACTTTAATTATGAATTATGTGAAAAAAAAGTATTTCCTTTTATTTTTTTTAAAAAGCCTTGGCTTATTAATCTGATTTCTTTATTGTGAAAAAGTGACCAAATATTCCCTATTCATCTTCTCTGTCTCTTTCATGGTGTTATGTATTTCTCTTATATCTTCCTAATCCAGTCTTCCAAGTTGAAGAACCTTAGTTTAATTTCTCCTTGCGCATAAACCTTCCCCATTTTGCCATTTTCTTACCCTCTCCAGCTCCATTGCATCTTTCTGAGGTGGATATGACTTCTGCTAGGATGATGTTCCCTGCAGAGAGCACTCCTATGTGTGTTTGAAATATCTTCAGTTCCATGTGCTGCTTATCAGAGAAAGGCAGCCAATTTCAAGCACCRGTGATTACCCTCTGTTGCTCCGAGGGACACCTGGAGTGCAGCTCTGGCCACATCTGATAGGCACTGTCAGAGACCCCAGCTCACACATGGATGTGCACAAATACAGCCCATCCTAGCAGCTCCTCTGCAGGCTCCACCATGCAGTGCAGAAAAGCTTATCTGCATCACTTTGCCCTTATTCAGGACATTTGGATCTTGGARGACCTTAGTCTATGTCATAGCAGAGGTTGAACTGGACCATGGAAGGTTTTTACCGCTGTCAGCACATCAGTCCAGGCTAAAAGAAAAAGAGAGAGMGTTTCCTAGAGCTTCACCAGCCATATTCTCTATCTCATTTCTTCTAAGGTGGTGGTCCAAAAGTTTGAAAGCCTTCAAGAGTTTCCATAATTGATGGGCTTTTGGAAATATGAGTGTTAGCTTTTTACTAATGCATGTAGCATTRGGGAAGTTATGCTTATTTTTACAGAAGAAATGAATGGCCTAGGATTTGAATCTTCTCCTCTTCCATGTGTGTGCTGAGCCCTGCTTTTTTCCTAATCAGATGACAGTACTTGGGCTCTCATTGAAAAATATTCTCTCAATGGTAAGTCATCCTAGAAAAACAGGAAGAATACAGGGAAATGAAATGGCATTTCTCCAAGTCCCTGTAGGAAATAATAAATCACTGCTAAATCTTTTAGACTGGAGGGGATAGAGGAAACTGAAAAGAAAAAGAAAACAAACCCAAAGATGCCATAAAATTCTAGTGTGCRTTTAACGAAGTGGCTTGATTTGCCAACTAAAGTTAAATAAATACATATGTTTTAGGAATAATTCTTTTACTATAGCTTTAGCCTCAATGGTAGAATTGGGCAAAGCAACTTTTGTAATATTTTGATCAATTTCCCTAAGTCAGAATGGTAAGTGCCTGCATTAATTTATTTACAGAGTATTTTGGCCGTGTGTGACACTGGAACAGCTATTCTGTTGCRTGCACTTTTTTATTCTAAACTATACTGGAGTATATAGAAATTAAGTATCTTGGCATTCTTCCTGTGGATGGAAGTCACCTTCAGGAAAACCAGAAGGGTTGTTATTCTTACAGAGCATAAAAGTGGCTGACTAGCAAGAGAATAGTATACACAGATATTTCATCAGATAATGAAAGTTTTTTCACCCACATAAGAGCCACACAGAATATCTAATCTCCTAATTATAATCAAGATTTGGTAAGATTTTTTAAATATCYCTGTTTCAAGTCAAAGGAGAGATGAACATGTGTACATTTCTGTGCAAGAACATCCAGCTGACTGACTGCTGAGCAGCAAATGCTCCCGTCTCTTCAGAGCTTTCCYGTTTGTCTACTGAATTTAATCTACTCTCATTTATAACAAATGGTAAATGGTTTACAGAGAGTTCATATGTGACAAATAAGCATCATGAGAAAATACTGCTGTTATTCACAACACATAAGGGGAGAATATTTTATTGTGATTATGAGCCGTAGCTATTAAAACCTGTCATCCAATGAACTTCACTGTAATCTGTGGTTCTTGCTTGACTGTTTATGAAAACTTCATTAAGTACTAATTATTTATAATTGAAATAACAGCATAAAGTGTGATTCTACAACTAATGAGAGCAGGAAAATATTTCACCAGAGGCAAGTCAAAAAGGGTACTTGCGTCTCATGTGCTGACCATCCATCATTCTTCARTTTTAAGTTATAACTCATGAAAGATTCCAGCAGCTAGTGACTTGTGTGTGCTAGACACTCGGTGCTGTGATGACTGTCTCCTGATTTTCATAACCAGAAGAGCATGAAATATTTAAAAGATGGGACAAAGAACTGCAGTAAGGTGAGAGGGTCTGCTGATTTCTCCGAGGAAGTATGGAAGAAGATAATAGGGCAATGGGATTTTGAGTTGTGGTAAGGTTGGATTWTAAAACAGAAAGGCTTCATGCAAAATGAATGCTCATTTCGCCAATAATAATTTATACTCTTTTCCTACCATGAACATTATAATGTATATTTGAAGGCACAAGAATGAGTAGGAGGAATGAGTAGGAAATTGTATGAAGAACCATTACTATCTCTGAAACACCCTTTCTTATGCACAGTCCCTTGATGTTTGTGTGTATAGAAGAATTAAATGCTTCACTTGTTAGAGAGTAATACTTGAAGAAATCATGCCCCCAATATGAGTCACTCTGTATCTGTTGCTCTGCATTTGTTACCATGACCAGTTATGTGATATTTAAGATGAAGTATATTCCTCCTTARAATGGGAATAAATTTAATTTTGTAAAATGAAATTGATAAGGAATTAGGACCTACTTAACAGGTTCTAATCTGCAATTCAGCTTCTGAATTTTGTTCTGCATCTACCCCTTCTGACAGTCTTGTAGTAAACAAACCTATCAGATTTCTTTGAAATTTGTCAGCCAGCACTGTGCAAGTAGGTGAAAGCACAGTGCATGGAAATAATGGGGCTTTCCCCTGGGATCAAACAGCAAGCTGAYAAAAAAGACATCCTGCTTCCTACTGGACTATTTAGGTAACCACTAAAGAAAAGAATCAAGGAACTCATGAAGAGTGATAACAATTTCATAAAAATATAGTACAAGAAATAATTCTTATCACTGTTAGCTACATAGCATGGAATTCACTAGCAAGCCCAAGTTGTCAGTTACAGAAAATATACTGATATTTCTGAGAATGATCCCAGTTTCATTACTGTTGACTGGTATAACTCAATAAATGGTATTTCACATAATGAACCTGAAATCTAAAAATGAAACACTGCATCAATATTTGTGTGTAAATTAGAAGTGAGAAAGACTTAAAAAGCCACATCAAGTATGGTGTGTGAGCACATGTGGTGTGAATTACGAATTCATATGTTATTCCAGTATGGAATTGTCCTGTGACTTGTTTCTTGTGAATTCAGAATCACAGGCTTTTCCTAGGGGTTTTGTGACCATTGGTAGAACCCTGTGTCTAAGGCTGTAGCTCTTCAGAAAACTTAATGAGGAATTTCTGAAGTTTTCAGTGAATTGCTTTGATTTCCATTACTTTCAATAGGATTTTTAACTATTCCAGTTAAAAGTAACCAATGGGCTCCTTTCCTCTAAAAGACAATTTCATAGCCAGACAGAACTCACTATCAGGAAGGTTTTTCACTAATGATCCTTAATTTTCCTTGTGTTGCTCCCCTAGAATTTTTCATAAACAAATAAAACTCTGTAATTAACTCTGTTTCCTTCAGTGTGGAAATGCTGGTCAGAGATTAGATCTCTTGCTGTCAACAGCAGTTTTTAATTCTTCTAGGAGCAACAACAAGGCCCTTCTGGTTAGGTACAATTTTCAGACCTCAGAAGTTTTGATAACCAAAATTTGCACAAACCTCTCTATTCCCAGGGTAAAAGAAGGGATAAGATTTGTGCTTGTATTTAAAGAGTGCTTGTATTTAAATGTGTAGCTCAGCACCTTTGCAGGCATAGGTCAGCAAGGAGAAATCACTCTCTTAATGCTGATTCCCAGTACACAATTAATATCCCACTATCAAGAGGTGAAGATGTTTTGATTTCAACATTTGTATGTGCTGCCCTTCTGATTGCTGTAAGGGAGCTGCAACAGCAAGAAAAGAATGATCTTTTCAATCTAACATATTTTAAGCTGTTACCCTTATTCTGATAAAAAAGGTATCATGGTACAGGTTTATCTGTGCTTATAGTGAGGTTTGTGGTGGTAGGGAAATGTTGATACCATGCTTCAGCATCTATCTCCTTAATATCTATTCTTTAGCAGATTAAAAAGTATAATAGATACTTGAGGTGCTCTATTGTAATGAATTGTCAACAGTCAGAATGGGGGATTATAATGAGAATCATATGTTTTTTTCTTAGTAAAAGAAGAATCTTGTAGTAAATATGTATTATATTTTCGCCTTCCCGCCCCTTCTTAATATTTTTCTATTGCAGACTTGCCTTGACATGTTTTCTTCTTCCCTCTGTATTTTTCATTCTTTTCACACCATCTTCCACATTTTGTCTTTTCTTCTCACACATGCTATTTTTTTTCTCCTTTTCCTTTCTCTTCTCTTTTAATATATTTCTCTCCATAATTGTGGACCACACAGGCAAAATTATTCTCCACACTTTAGACAGTTTAAAAAGTTAAATTTGGAAATATTCATTGCAGGGTGAAATTGTGTGTGGGTTTTATAGAAATGGGAAAAATTTAGGTGAGAATGTGCGGAGCTGCATCTTGCGTAACAGACTTATGTCTGTGTGTGGTATCACAGTGTCCTGAAAGTGGTATTAAGTCTGCTAAAGCCTTCAGTATATTATTATCAGTGGGGGCACAGAGTAGATTCTGGAACTGCAGATTTCAGATCCAAAAGTGGTATAATTGCAGAATATTGAAAGATGTGTTCCCTCTATGTATGAGATAGAAGGGTAATTTATGGTGTTTTCTAATGAAATGTAAGGATTTGAGGAGGTGATTAGTACTTTCCTGGAAGCTCACTAAAAGTAAATGCAAATAGCTTTGCAGTTTGTATTCTAAGTGGTAGATTTTTGTTGCAGAGCCTGGAAATTTATTCATCTAATTCTAGATAATTGGTTTATTGCTGTCCTGCGTATAGTACATGCATCTGGATTTGTCTATTATACCCATCATGACTCTGCATGGGCACCCTATATGGATACATCTAATGGTTATTTTCTGTAAACTTGTGGAGAGGAAGTTGTTCTGGATAGACTTTTGATTTTCCCCTATGTTGTCAGTGGAACAGCATTCTGATGAGTCCAGGATGAAAATAAAATTAATGTAATGTTCTCACTGCAGTCACTGGCAATAGGCATCAGGAGAAAACAGGGTAGTAATGAAAGGAAATAACACGTACAGTAAAAGAATAAAATACAATAATTGATTGTAACCTACAGACATGATTCTCATTTATTTCAAGGCCTTTTCAGAAAATGATGGTGGTRTAGAAGATGTATAGGGACAACACAGAATAAGGATCCTTTACACTGTGTGAGTAATGCAGCCTTAGTATAAATAAGAATGAGGTCCTCCATATACCCAGAGTGATTTCTACTGAGAAATGCATAGGTCTGCAGCTTGATAAATGCACCAGTAAAGACACAACCAATATTGGATACCCAGTAATGTGCCTGTCTACGCCTAAGCACTAAAACTTCTTTGTTGCTAGAAATAAAATATGTGCATGCTGGTAGTTTTTCGCTCCTTAGGAAAAAAAAAAAAAAAAACCCACTTGAAAGAATCTTAATAGTGTGTCATCTTCTGTAAATCAAAAGCAATATAAAATTCCTGCCTTTCTTTTCTCTAGTGTCTCCACTTGGTGCCTTACATTTGCTCCAGTCTCTGTGGGGTTGAGTTGGGCACTCTCATCCCATCTGAAMTCAATCTTCTATTCTCTTCCATGATCACTTCAACCTTTCAAGTGCCATTTGTATTGAGTGTGCAAACACCATCTGTGTTGTTTATTCCAATCTTTCCTTTCTCCTTATTGGTACTGAATACTTTAGGAGCTAATGGATCCTGCCAGTGACCCTATCCTCAAGTAGTAGCTTGCAGCATTACTAAAAATGTCTGAGAAAGTCCAGTGAGACAGTGAGTGAGCCCCACTCCCTCAGATAACAGTCCATGTGCTGAACTCTTCCTGGGCAGGACTGCTTCTGACTTCRTCTCATACAGATTTTTCTTCTGTGTAACTCCCATGCAAACAGTGGAGGTAATCTTTCCTGGTGCTGGTCTAAGCAGAAGAGACTCTTATCCAATACCTGCTTCTATTATGATTTTCATGATGCTTAGCATTCTAGTGGGCTTGATGTGCMCAGTGTTTTATATACGTTTATTAGCAGGACAGCTGAATAGAGCAGCCTCAGTCCTGTAGTCACAACTGTGGTAGCCACACCTTAGCCAAAGTGTTCAGTAATGTTCAAATTAGCAGCTACACTTGGGTTTCCTCAAATTGACTAAAGACCACAAGAAACACTATCTCTCTTGGCAGATGTCTTTTAGCTAGAACTCATGTAAAGGTAAGTGACATATAATTTCTAGAATACTTTATCCATATCTGACTATGCACAATTAGGTTGTGTTCTGTGACAATAAATGAAGAAAGGACTATACTGGACTCTCAAACGCATTTTTTCCGACTGTTTTCTAGAGACTTTTCTGTAGAATTTCTTGTTTGTGTTTCCTTTGATCTGCTTGTGATGGAGTATTTTGATTCTGTGTTGCTTACAATGATCTGCTTTCCAAACCTGATCAACTCTGTATTTCCTGGCCAATTCAAAGCACCAGTTAGATTAAGATCTCTCTCCAGTATACCTCCCAAAACACCCACTGTAATTAACTGGCATCTAAGGATTAACTAAAATGATAGATTATRCATAGGCCTAACATTGGGTTGTAGTTGAGACTTCAATTTAGAGTTGGGATAGAGCAAACAACCTTAGTAGACTAAAGTCATCAGAACTCCCTTTTTACTAAACTGTTGACGCTTTTGGTAGAACATTGCCCAGTTGAGATATTGGCTAATTGTTGGTTAGAGGGCTGAGAACTCTCAGAATTAGAAGTGAGAACTCTGACAGCTGATTTGTCAGGTGACTTGTCTTACAAGTACCTATCAGACCCAATCCAGACCTTTTACCTTGTGAAATCACAGGATCTCTGGATAAGAAGAAGCCTTAAGAAATCATCTCATCTGTTCACATCAAAGTAAGATAAATTATACGTATGTCATTCTGCATGGATGGTAGTCTAGGCTGTTTATGGAGACTTTCAGTGGCAGAGACTCAACAGTTTCCCCAAGCAGTCTGAGCCAAGGTTCCAGTATTTTAAGCATGGTAAACCTTTTCATATATCTAACTTGGATCTCTTTTGGTGCAGCTGAAGTTTGTTATTTCTTGCCTTATCCACCCTGGGTGAGGAGAGTGGCTTATTTCCTTCTTTGCAGCAGGCTCAGGTACTTGAAGACTATTATCACATCTCCCCACTGTTTATTCCTGATAAGGTGTCAGCTCAAAAAAAAGATATATGAAAAAAAAGGAGGATTCAAAAAGCAGAAAGAGAGATGAACAGCTCTCAGACTTCATAAACTTAAAGATTGTGTTTAGATTATTTGATGTTCCAGACCCATTTATCTTACCACTTTAATAGCTTTTTTTTTAATACCAAAGAGGAATCTGGCCTCAGATTTGCTCTGTATACGTCAAATTTAACCCATGGGATTTTTTTCTCTCTGGTATCCACACAACCCAAATTAATTTTGATAGTTTAGGTTTTTTTCTGCCCCATAAGGATGGATTAGAAAAAAAATATGTATGAAGGAAGAAAGGGAAAAAATACTCAATATGTCTTTTTTTCCTGGTTTTGTGTGGAAAATTACCCAACAGTAATGCTTGGTATCATTAGAGAACAGCATGTCTATGCTGCATGGATTAGACTGATTATATGAGGCTTTTATCAGTAACTTCAGTTTTGTCATTGACACCATTGTAAGCTAAATCAGTGAGGAATATGTGAGAGAGAGGGAGAGCTAGAAGCAATCCAGCTAATGGAAAGTGTACTGAGTAAAATGTTCTGCTTTTGAAGTATGCTGACATCTCAGCTTTTTTTCTGCCTTTAATCCAAAGTTGTTTATCTGCTGAGGTAAACGGGAGCTCAGAGACAGGTTTTGCCTTTATCTTAACCTCCTCACACCCAGCCAACTAAGCAATGATTTTAGCAGAGATTTCTAAAATGCTTGCTGTGCTATTCCCCCTGCCCTTATCTAATCCCTTTTTCTTCTCCTCCATGCGTAGGTGTGTTTTCTTCCCTTTTCCTTCCTTGCATGTTTTGCATTTGTGCTTTGCAATTCATCTTAGCTTAGTCCAGCCAAAAAAAGGTGTTAATTGGGAAGCACCTGGCTATGCAGTAGTTTGTATGTCTGTTGTTTCCCTGTTGGTCAGGACAAATAAAGTATTCAGTCTTATTTGCTATTAGAATTGTTAAYAAATTGCAATTTATACAAGGGCCCTGATTCTATTGTCATCAAAAGAAAACAATAAAAGATGTTAGGAAGCATAGGCAGTTTTTTGACACCATCTTAGGTTTTTGAACAGTTCACAATTCTCTTTGGATCTCCATCACAACTAGAGAAATCCACTAGAAATACCTTAGCTTCTTAATGTGTGTCATGGTTGATCTGTCTTCATCTTCTTCATGTAACTTTACTGTACTGGCTTACATATATCCTTTAGGRGTCATTTGATCATAAGTTCTTTTATTTCAGTTTAAGCTCCAGAATTGTGTGTATCCTATTTTATGGCTGAAGAAATTGCATAGTTGGGAAGTGTCTCCCCTGGATGGGACTTTTGATGCTACTTYCAAGTAAAATAACAAGGAGACATGAGGAACGGGGATACTTGTCAACCCTGCCTGAAGAAGTCTGGGTCATTATTATTGCTTTAGACTTAATTTTGYTCCTGGGGCAATAAAATTTGCATGCTCAGGCAGGTGAGAGAAAGATTAGGAAGGGCCATACAGGGAGAGCCTCCTTCCCATGCTGTTCAGTTAATGCATTTGCTTTTGGTCTCTAAATATCAAAGAATCAGCTCAGGGCTGTTTGATGTTGTGGAAAATCAGTTCCCCTCTGGTGTATGGGGAGAGAAAACACCAGTAATGGTACCTTATTATGCCAGCTCTAGGTAAAGCATGTAGGAAAGTATATAAGAGAGAACCAATGCTTCATCTGCTCCAGGAYTGAAGGCAGGAGCAGTCTGTGACTTGGTTGCTATTTATAGATAACATTTTAGAATCAGACTGTTGCAATGAAGTTATATTTCTCTTAGTTGTACACAGAGAGTTTGCATTTATCCTTTAGTTTCACTGGATCTTGGAAAAAGGGTCTAAAGGAGATTGGGGTCTGCMATCTGTCTACAYGCAGAGTGTGACATTGTATACTTCAAACTACCTGGGAAGAGAGGGTAGAGTTGGGATTGTTCTTTCCCATTTAATTAGTCAAATGTGAGGTTCTCTTCTGCCTGCATTAATTGCATTTTTAATCAAACTGATGTGTTCAAATCTATTAATGGTAGGTGGAAGGAGTTTAGTGTTTGCCAGCTCTGGTGGAGTCAAGATTACTCAGCTATCAGTGCTTTTACCTWGAAGCAGGACATTGTTAAGTGGAAGCACAGGAGGATGTTTTTGAGCCATTAACCAGTGGGAAATGCAGAAGGATGGCAAATAAAAATTACTCTTTTTCATTGGAATTTTGTTTTGATAGATCTCTCCTGGGCCTACATCTAGCTGATGGTTGTGTATTTTTAATATCAGCAAAAGTTTTGAAACCTGACAAACAAGGACATACATACTTCTAGTTATTAAAAAGCACTTAACACATATAGAATAAAATGTTTCCTTAAATCATGCCAAAACCTGGTTAAACTGATTCCAAGTCAGTGSTGTTCTCTGTTCACTTTGAAAGAGTCTTGGTAGTACTCTGATGATCTGTCATGTGTAAAGCTGTGTGACTGCCTGCAAGAAATAAGTGATAGAGCCCAGTAAAACTCACTAGCTAATAATGTAAAATGCAGCACACATAACTTTTAATATACTTTGTTTATATAAAAACTCTGTCCCTACTCAGAATGCCTTGAAGTTGTTGGGTATTTGTGAGGTAAAGGTTTCAGCTGCAGCCCATCAAGGGTCCTCCAGCTGGGACTCAGCAGTTGACTGAGACTGTGTGCTGTGGAAGAGGGCAGCCATGGGAAAACCATGAACCTGTTTAGCAGGAAGAAGGTATGGATTATGAAGCTGGGAAGATACTTGGGATATTGGTGAGTGGTAAGAAAGCCTAATTATTTAGGGCAGAAAATTCARTAAGGGACTGTGGATTTTTATTTTAGAAGAAATAACAGTGGCATTGCAGCTTGTGAGCTCTCCAAGGTTAGAGGCTGGGCTGCCTAGTTGTCTCATCTTTGGGGCTATAACACTGAACCTAGACCTTTATTAAGGAYAGTCCTAGTAAAAAAGGCCTATGATGATAAGAAGACTATTAAGCTATACCTGGCCAGTTGCAACAATAGGAAGGCAAGAATAATAAAATAGATGTTGTAGGGTAGCTTGATATGAGCTGCTACAAGCAGAGCGCTCAAGGTGCAGAAAGCTGTGGAGAAGCACTGTGGTGGACACTGCAAGCTGTGAGRGCTGACCTACAAAGTACATTCTAGAATTAATGCTGGCTTGCTGGTACTGACTGTTGTCTAGGCTAGTGCGAAACTATTCCTATTCTTCCAGTGGGGATTCATTTCATTATTGCTGCCAGGGGTAGAAAAGCTATGATAAATTTCTAACCTTGAATATCACACTCCAAGACAACATTTGCCTTTGCTGRTCTGTGATAATGTGACTAAATGTGTTTCAAATGCTAGGACAGGGGCCAGGGCTCTTGACATATTGTGAGATGTTAATACAGTCTGTTGTTTTGCTTCCTTGATGTGTTTGTGAAGAAGGGAAGGTTTAACACCTGGGGTTAAAGAGTTCCTTTGGCTCTGGACTGTCATAATTAGAAGTCAAATARCATGTTAAACAGAGTAGAGGCCACTCAGAAGAGGCTAAGATGCATTAGGATTGTTGAAACCCAGGTTGTGTGTTTCTTCTTCTGTTGACTAAAATAGCTTCAGGCTGSTTGAAATACAGGTATCTGTATGTCAGAACAAAATAGCTGTTCTAGGGAAGAAGAGAACAACTTGTCCTTTCCTCCTGGTCCTTACTCATCGTAAACAAATTGAGTTATTCTTGCTAAAATAGTTGACTATGCTGTATAATAATGGGAACTTCAATTTGCCTCTGGACAATAGTCTGCTTTTGGTGTTTGTAGTTTGGCTCTTAAAGCCAGCCTACCCCGGGGTAGGATAACTCCTAAGCTGGTGTGAATGCAGCAGCTTGGCTGCTGGAATTCAGGAACTGCTTCTCTTGGGGTCAGCTTGAAGTCCCTGGGTCCTGGTAAGARCTGGTTCTAATTCTTGTCAACTGTAACAATTGATCCTTTCTCATTTGTATGAACAGAATTCTCAGAAGATTGTACAGTATTTATACAATTCTGGTTACATTTGATTGTTGACAGCAGAGAATAACCTCTGAACAATATGTGGTTGTGGAAAGAGTGATAACCTGAGGAAAAAAAAACTAAAGTATTTGTTAAACATTGTAGCAAGAGATGCTGAGAAGCTATTTAGTGCTGCACATTGCTTCTTTATCTCTTGATTATTTTACTGTTTCACTTCTATTTACATAGCCCATTGATTCTTTTGCATCTGGGTTTTGCACAATTCTTTCAATAACATACGGTTCAGTGGCTGTAATTACAGGATTGTTAAAGTTCGCTTTCCACTATTCATCTTGTTATCTCCAGTAATGGAAGGTTGAAATAAATGCACATAATTATGTGTTTGGTTCTAAATTATTTTTGTATTGCTGTCACTAGGATGCACACTTGAAAAGAAAAACTTACTTTCACTGTGTTTGTGTTGGAGTCTCTCTGGTAAAAATACCCATAATAACTGCAGTTGAACCTATCTGCTTTGGTGTTCTGGTGTCTATGTCTCCCATCCATAAAAAGCTGTGACTTTCATAATATTTAAAAATAGGAACAAGTAGTGCACAGTGTTGAAATACCCACTTGGGGAATTCTAAGCAATGTTTTTTGAACCTGGAATATGCAGGTGCGGTTTATCTGCAAATGATGGCTCTGTGGAAATGCCAGAGATTAAATAGCTGTAGGACTTTTTTTACTTAAAAAAAAAAAAAAAAMCAAAAACCCAAAAGGTGCTGTGTCCGGAGGTCACAAATTGAGAGTGAAGAAAACATGAGCAAAGGGGAAAAGGATGACAAAATTTGCACAGAATTTAGATTACAATCTCCTACTTTACTGGGTGTTTTACACAGTGCTCACTGCCCAGAATCAGGTCAAGAGTGTATTTCTGTGCTGATGAAGTGGGTTCAGTAGTTGTCTTGCTCTAAGGGGGAGTAGGATAGAAATAAAGTTGATATTTTACCAGTTCCCTTTAAAGTTGCTTTACAAAATTGCTTGGGATTTTTTTTTTTTTTAATTTTGTTTTGTGGAAATGATATTGAAAGCCTGCTCTGGCTCACATCAGTCTCTTGACCTCTGGGAAGATGGAAAAAAGCTTTCTTTAGCTTGGATTCGAACTTGTGATGAGGTATCCAAGATTATGTAATCTGTGGTCAGTAAAAGGAACAGTCTGTCTGAAACTTAGATTTTTGCGTCTAGCTGATGTACATATATTTATATTTTTAATTGGACACTGTGGATGGATTTTGTGTCACTTGTCTGCTGAGATCAGCTATTGCGTACAGCTTSACTGAAATATATAATAATTTCCTGGCCTATCCATAGTTTTCCTAACTTTTAAGGTAGAGGTAGAAACTTTGGCTGATTAATTAAATACAAAATATAGCCACTTTGTAAGGTAATAATGTCAGAATGCCACAGAAACAATAAGTTTCTTCTTGCTTCCTGGCATTCCAAAAGGACCATCTTTGAAACGAACACTGAATAAGAAAAGGTACCCTATCCTTGCCTTAAGGTTACTGATTGTGTGGTTGAGTATCACATTTGTACAAGGGGGAACTTAAAATGTCTTTCAAGAAGCAGTGTGCTCTGACTACAGAAATTAGGTACTTCTATCTTTTTTTAAAACTACTTGGTATTCCGGTTCATATCCATTGTGAACACTTATGCATTACTAAATGGGCAGAGAATAATAGATTGTATTCAGAGAAAAACTGAGGACATTCATGGATAATATGTACGCAGAAAAAGACCCATAAAAAGACAGTAAGAAAATAAAYAGTATCCCATGATGAATCATAGCAGTAATGCATTCTGAATGCTGCAGGAATCTGTCTGAAAGCAGACCACAGACTAATGCCAGCCAAGCATCTCCTGAACACATGTAAATATTGTCTAGATTGGTGGACTGCAACTCTAAGAACTTGAGGGTTTTCATTACGAATCTTTCTACTGAAAAATAATTCAGTTAAGTTGTTGACCTTTTCTGAGTGTGCTCATAAAGGACAAGGTCAGTGGGTAGCTTAGTGATAACCTAATCCTGAAAACATGGACTGCATAGAAGTTAGTCCTTGTCTTGACTGTAGAAAGATGGTGGAAGATTATCAGTAGTGAAAGATGTTTCCTTGCCCCAGAGGAATGTGGAGTAGCTCGATRTTAGGGTGGCAGGCGCTTGATTCAGCACTGAATGTGTAATTACTCTTTGCCACAAATTCACATCTTTTTGAAAACATTCCTATCACTTGCTCAAATCTCTAGCTCCAGTTTCTCCACTCTGACTCTTTAGTGCTGCTGTCTTTACAAGCAGCCTTACAAGCTGCTGCAAAAGGATGAGAACAGAAAGAGGAGCTCTTATTGGCAGGAAACCACCCAGCCATGGTTCTCCTCCCTCACAAATAAGGTTTTATTATTGTAAGTTTATTTATAATGTGGTGGGGACAGGCTTACATCTGAGACAAGTTTTGTCAGCCTTAATCCTGAATATGGAGGTGATCTAAATTGATACAAGCCATTTCTTGAAGCTTTCAGGGGGGCCATTAAGTGAAAGGGTAAACTATCCACTATGTTCCACAGGCTTGCATGTAGCCTGGCCTGGGACTGCTGATTTTGGCTATTTTGCTTTGGAGTGAGTTTCTGCTGTGCAACGGTCTGAGTTCCCCTGCCGACAATATGTTTATGTGAAAGTAGGAAAAAGGTACATCAAAATACAYGCCTCAACAAAGTAAATACACCTGTAGCATGCAATATCTAATTGTTTTTCTTTTAGGGTAACTCTGCAAGTCCTTGTTTGGTGGTTGAARGAGCTGCCAGTGTGGTTTCCCACCTCTTCTGGCAGGTGCTCTCTGGTTGTTACCTGTCTGAGTCCTGTGTGTTGTTGTGCTGCACAGTAAAGGATGGCTGAGAAATTCTGTAATCCCGTTTCATGACTTTATATCTCTGGTTGTAGTGGTTTCTGGTACAACAGCCAGAAGCCTGGTTCTGGTATTTCTCTTCTTGCACAGCAATAAAAGTAATGCACAGAGCTTCATACCATCTTTCTTCCCTGCCATTGATTCCTTCTTCCTCCTTAGAGGCAATAACARTTTCATGCAAAGGCTCTAAGCTACCCAGAATTTTAGGACGATGAGCTATGAAGACAGACTTTCATATGTTATCTCAATGGCAGACTTCTCTGTGCCCTGTGGCATGCTCCCCTGCATTTCTTTTTATTTTTGTTTTGAAGAGGAATGACTCACAAGAGTAAGAAGAAAATGAGTAAGGCAAACATATTTCATGTTTTTTCCTGAGTCTTTTTTATTTATTCCTCTTCCTTTCAAAAGAAGTCAAAGGGGTGCTTGTTCTTTCTGAACCCTCTGGGAAGAATACTTTACTTTTAGGTTTTGGTTACCAGAGTTATGTAGCACATCTTGCAAGCCCCTTCCTCTTACCTTAGCAAATCCACAAGTAAAGGACTAGTTTTGGTTTTTTTTTGTTTTTTTTTTTGTTTTTTTTTTAATGTTCTTTCATGTTTTAGTAGTGTTTTCAGGGTCCTAAAATTACTCTGCTTGTATGCTACAAAGCGAGACTTGAGTTTAATTGGATCCACCTTGCCTAGTTAACTTTCCTGTTGGTATCACTACCATACTGATTCTTTGGAACGCCTTAGGTTTCATTTTAACCTTTGAAGAGCATCCATCCAGGTTATGAACCTGAGTTATTAAATTTGACATAACTTAGATGGCTTCCTGGATTTTTTAAAAGGAGAGAAATGGGCAGTAGATGTGTGAAAGAAGGCAATGCACAGCTGCCTGCCTGCTGACAAAGCAGCATTGGACTTGTTCAGAGCCYTTGCTTGGATGGTTCCACAGCTCGAGTGCTGTCAGGGTCTAACAGAACTGGTTGACTTCAATTCCATCAGATTCAGCTTTAATGGCTCAGCCAAGATGCTTCACTGTAACTGAGGAAAGAGAGTTGCTCAGGCTGGAGACCGTAAAGCTGAGGGGAAATTCTGTTACTGAGGAGACAAACTGTTGAACAGGCTGAGGGTGAGCAAATATAATTAACTGTCAGTCTCATTTGCATTTGGTATGCAGATTCTAGTTCTCTCATGTATTGAATGAATCACTTATTTCTAGCAGATTACAGCAGGTATYCCCCTGGGACTTTGGAGTTTGTGTGCGTTTGCTCACGTTATTGTGCCAACTCCTGTAGCAGGAGCGCAGGTGCATGTGACGGTACCAGTCTGTGTGCTGGATGGCTTTTGCACAAATCTCAAAAACTTCTCCTCCAGTGCTCCAGTAAAACTTAGGAGTGTTTCAAAATGCTCAGCTATTAAGTTACACTCCTGTGGTTTGCAGTATCATATTAAAAGGTGTCACAGATGTTGGCTTTGGCATTAATTGTTTTCTTTTCCAAATCAATGGAGTTTAGTAATGATGTGCTGATGAAATTCATTTGGAAGCTTTATCATGGAGTGTATAATTTTTAGATAATGTCTGTGAGCTCTCTGTGACATTTTCCTTTCCCTGTAACCTCCCTGCTRTTATAAGTTGCTGGCTGTACCTCACCTTGAAGCAACCCTCTGCACATAAATGGCCTTGTGTACTTGGCTCTGCTGAAAACCTCAGTTGTTGACACTCAGCATCCCTTACAGTGCTGGTGTGATTTTGCTCATAGAATGCAGGGTCTAGAATTTGAAGTGTTCATTGACACTGTAGGAGTTTGCTTCAGTCCTGACCTCAAGCACCCTGACTGCTGACATGTCCAGCATTTTCCCATGGCCCACTCCTACTGAGGCCCACGGTGCTCCCTTCTCATAAGTGCCACTGCTTGCATCTTCCTGAGAATGAAATGCACTAATGAAAATCAGTGCAATCACTGTCCTTTGAGAGCTATCCCACTTTTATTAAGCTGCATCCCAATTCTGTGGCATACACTAATGCGTTCATGGGCTCATTTGAATTTGAATCTTTGCATTTCATTTTAATCTATAAACCAAATTAAACACCGGAGTTCAAAGCACAAGATCTCTTCTGTGTTGCTCTTCCCATTTCTTTRTCAAGTTGGAGACCTCACGCCATGTTGCAAAATGAATTACACACAAAGTTTTTTTATTTAAGACCATCTGTTTTCCTGCTTGGATTTCATGATTGCATGATTCTCACTGCTGTGACTGTGTAAGGGTTATAGACATTGCCAAAGATGTATTGGCCTAATTAGGACATTGAAGCTCATTTCCGAAGGTACTGGTGTGAGGCTGTTGCTTAGTATCAAATGCTGTTCTGGCATCTGTTTGTTGCTGAAGGTGAAGAAAGGAAAGAATGTGCCAACCATTTTTGAAATAAAGAGAGGTGGGAGGCAAGGCACAAACAGAGTGGCCAATTCAGCATTAYTTCTATCAATATATTACCAGCATGTAGTTTTCAATGTCTTTCATCACATATAACTCACAAAACAAAATCCTCAAAAGAAGTACTCTGGCATTCAAACTGCAATTTCCTTTGCTTAATTTCATCCTTCTCTTCTACTTAAGTTATTTAAGATACTCTTTGTTTTTGCACACTTCAAATTTTTGCAAGCAGTCACGTCCCCAGTGTTTTGACCCAAGCTTTCTAGTTTTCCAACCTTTGTTTCTACTGTTTGTTTTTTTTTGTCCTATGCCCCAGTCTTGTACAAGCCACCTTCCTGCTTTTTTGCCCCTTGCCTCTGTGCTCATATGACTAAAAAGGCATAATGATCCTTGTCCTCTTTTTTAGAAGAGCACAGTGTTTTTCTATTCTGAGACAAACCACTCTTAACAACCAAATGTTTCTGTGGGTGAAAGAACTACCTTTTCTTATGCTTAGGAGAAGGTACACACCTGTGTTCCATTGTCTGGAAGTGCTTCCACWCTTCCTGCTGACATGTTTTTGGACCATTTACCCAAGGATGATCTGTACTCTAACTGCTTGTTGAAAAATAACCTGTCCCATTTACATTTGAAGAAATGCCACRCTTTATTCATTGCTTAGAAAAGTGCTTCAAAAACATACCCATCTTATCATTCTATGTAGCCCAGTCTGGATGTTTTGCAATTAGCCAGAGTTTGAGAAGAAGCAGGAAGGTAAAAGTAGTTTGCTGGAGCCACCACGATCCAGCACAAGCAAGTTGTTCATTGGGAAGCACTGAGCCAGACTGCTTCTGTGTCTGATCCGATGCTCCCTGGTCTAGGAAAAATAATGCAGAATGTGAAAGTTATTCTCACCTCCAGGATAGTAAAGATTTCTTTAATTGATAGTGGTTCCATGCTCTAATGAGTTCCTGAGTCAGCAGCTGCTTAACTTGTGAAAACAACTTATGAAGGCTGTTTACATCTGTGTAWATAAGGTGAGGAGGGGAACCATTCATCCTTTGCCTTGTCACGTCTCACRGACGGGTGCAAGCTTATTGCAGATTGTGCCTCTGAAGTATTCCCCAGGTGCAAGGAACAAATAAGTCAATCACTGGCAGCACAGTGTCCATCTAAGTTTCAGTGCATCTTTGGCTCAGCAAGCCTGCAAGCTCAGCAGGGAGCTTAAATGGAGATTTCAAATGGCTGGAACCTGTCCTTGCTGGATACTGAGCCACAAAATGTAACTATGCCCCATTTGATGCAATCAGTGCTCTCAGGCTCAAGAGGGGCAGAGTGTGGAAGTGGAATGTGCAGGCAGAAGTATGGATGGCTAGTGCTGACGGATGGAATAAGAAAGGGGTTTTAAAAACACTAAAAATGCTGGGGTAGCTGGGTTATGAGGTACTTCAAGAATGTTTGCAGGACTGGAAAACTGGGCCCAARATGCCAAGGAAGATGAGCTGTGTGAATCTTTGGATTCGAGTGGCATCTGTGGAGAGGGAGGCTTAAATAGACATATAAGGAGATACCTGACAATATTGCAAAAAGTCCAAGAAATGGCATTTTACTTTTAGGGGTTGGAAGGGGGCATTCATTTCCTCTTTTCTTTTGTACTATTTCTTGACAGGGATATGTTTCTGAGTAGAAGGGATGTGCTGTCAGGTGTGGGTGGATGTGGAAGACATCAAGAGTGCTCTCTGTCTTCTGAGACTTAAAAGGCATTTTAGGCTAAAAACTGGACTGGGACAGAAAAGGCATGTTACACTTCAAGCAATGAGTATGTGTCCCACAGGAGAAAAGTCTGGTTTGACTCAGATTTTGTTTAGTAGACCCCATTTCTTATTTCTTAATTAGTTAACYTTTTGTCCTAACTATTATTACAGATATTGAAATTGACAAAGCCTAATATAGATACACATTTAGCTACATAAGCAAAGTAGTCCCTTGTGTGTACCGACTTATGCCACCAAACAAAACCTGCAGTAGCCATGCTCATATGGATGTGTTCTAATGTAGTTTTAACGTTGGCTGGTATTTATCTCAGAGACAGCCTTAGCTCATCAGCTGAAAAATGGTTTGCTTTGAGTCAGGATGTGTGCAGGGGCATTGAAATCAATTGTTATTTACCTGGTAATGAATAACTGTGATGAACCAGTGAAATCTGTTTCAGAAAACTTTATAGCAGGCTTTAATTTTTTCTTTTTTTTTTTTTTTTTTTAAATCTTGGTCTGCCAGACACTTTAATATTTTGTTTTGCAGTACTGTGATTCTGACCTTGGGTACCTTGGCATGTCTGTGCTTTGAAGTGTTTGTTTTGAATTTCAACATATGGTCCCAGCAGCACATCCCCATCACGTGGCCCAGTGACACCAAATGCAATTGCATGTGGAGAAAGGACCTCTCCCTGCTCTTGTGTGTACCAGGAGACCAAGATCCTCTCATGAAAGTGCAGTGGAACAGAACTTGCAAGCTCATTACCCAATTTTTATACAGTCTGGAGAGCATTACCTTTGTTATCAAATAAARCAGACTTCTAGCTAACTGGTTTCTTACCTGTATCCCTAGATAATGCTATATACAGCACGTGAGAAATACAATATCAGGAGGAAATGTTGTTTAAACACCCATATTGGGTAATGCTATGGTAGGAAAACTGTGATACTTATCTTCATTTTCTTCCAGCCAGTATCACTGAGTTGTTCCTATTACTAGAATSTGTGCCTTCTCAGGGGTATTACTCAACCCTTGGAACAAGTTTAGCTGAAATAGTTTCCCAGGTTAATTCCATAATTTAGACCAGTGCAATATTTCCTTCTGTTTTTTTCTTTGAATTTCCTGCCTTTTTTTGATGAGGATAATCTTGTTTCCAAAACATACAGGATTTCAGTATCGGATGCATTTCTATGTAGAAAAATAAACTGTCATCAGAAGTATACAACTCAATTTAAAAACTGGTGGATGCAAATTGTTGATATCAGAGGTTGAAACAACTCGAAAGAGTCAGGAGCCTGTTGTTTATCCATACACTATGGGTAATTCTTGCTCAGGAGGCCATAAACCTCCCTCATTTTTATTCCACACACGCACATTGCCTTTGAATGTACATGGAGAGATGTCTAGTCTCTGGGCATTATCTGGTCACTTATTGAAAGGTTCAGCAAAAGTGCAAAGTGCGGAGAAGGTTTTTGTGCAGCAAAACTTCTCTGRAGATCTGCATTGAAATTTGCATGGTTGAGTCCACAAGGAAGGTTTTAAAAGTTCTTTATTTGGCCCTCCAGCTTCTAAAAAGTGTAGTGTTTCACAATACAGCTCATGATTTTCTGTTTGTTTTATTTGGGGTTTGCTTTGGACCTAAGGTAGTTATTAGTATGTCATCCCTTTGCAGGTTATACTGGGAAGCTTGCACTGAGGGCATTTTCCAAGATAAGAAGTAAATGTAAATACTCCACAAAAACTGTTCACTGCTCAGGGACACTTCTCAGCTGGAGTGCTGTCASAGGAGCATTATAGCAAATTTCATATAATCATAGTCTTGACTGTTTGCAGTTTGTATGTGCTAGGGAATTGAACTTGTGTGGTACTGTTTGAGTGGAGTCAGTTTACCACTGAGTTGTCCTGAGCAATGTCTTGGTCATAGTGTTTTCAGGAGCTTGAAACCTATAAAAGGTTTCTGAGCAAGTTGTRAATTGTGACTTTTGATTGGTTTTGTATTTCAGTGTGAATTTGGTTTTGTTGGRATTTTTTTTTTGTTTTATTTTCCTCGAATGATGGGGAAAATGAATGTCTGTGGTGCACTGTGAACTTTGTTTTCAATGTACTTGAAAGTTCTAAAATTGCTGTACAATCTGTACTACACAATTAGAGAGAGCTTTTCTTAACCAATCACTGAAATACAACTACAGGAGAGCAGCTTTTTATTTTTTTTTTTCCTAAAGCAGGTATTGCCATTGGAATTCAGATGAAATGGTGTGATCCATGTGGCCCTAACCAACCAAAAGTGAGCATAATCCCTCCAATAAAACAACTTTTCTGGTTTTAGATGGACCAGAACTCACCTGGTCCATCTACTTTGTGGTGTGAGCAACACTCTGGGGTCTGGAGAACTGCACGGTGGAAGGGAGAGTGAGAGCACAACAGCCAAAATTCAAGTTAGCTGATGCTTCTGGAAAACGTCAACCTCATGTTTTATTACTGTTTTTTTAAGAGCAGAAGATAATTTTTTAGTAGCAAAGAACAGAAGCTTGTTTTACAAAAGAGAAAGTCCTTGAGGCAATCTACTGTGAGAACAGTAACAGGAACCCTGTTCCAGTTTAGAACACTGTTTCCAGTTTATCAACTGACTGTCTTGACTGCCATGACTGTCTTGAGCTCATCTAGGCTGGAGACTGACTTAATGACTTAGTTATTTGCCCSCATGGACAAAGCCATTGTCAATGCAGTGCAATGTCACTATGGAAATATGTCACTGATTTATGAGGTGTTTGGGGGTGTCATTAGGGGCATTGGTTTCAATTCCTTCTCAAAGCGGTGTTTGGAAAAATATTTATATATATATGTGTATGTGTATATATCTATACTTACATGTGGCAAAACCCCAATTCTTGGTGCAGGAATACATAAACCTTTCAAGGGAAATGAACTAAAAGCTTCGCTTTCATGGTGCTTGCGAACCTTGCTTTCTGGAATTCCTCTAGTCCTGCTAAAAGCAGGACAGCCCTTCTATCCTGTGGGTGGGAAGTCATTATTAGAACATTGGAGATGTCAGCAAATTCCCTGAAAACATACCTGTAGATGTGTGCTCAGATGTATTCATGGATGGAGTCTGGAGAAATTACAAAATATTTAACACTCAAGTGAGTCAGTGTCTTGAGATGTGGAATCCGAGACTCATCTGAATGGTTTCTGTTCACTTTAATAAGATGAAGGGCATTTTATATTAAGGTCTAGCTCAGAAGGGGAAACAGGCTATTAGTAGTAGTTAACCAGAGGGTTAAGGGAGATACTGGGAAGTGTCTGGTACTGAAAACCACCAGGGGTGGAACATCACAGTAGATGGAGTGCAGATCTGTCATGGAGTGCCTCTTCTTCATATATGCCATTTWAAAACAGTCATTAATAATTACGTAGCTACTACAGCAGTGTCAGTTCAAATAAAACCTCACAGCAGTTTGATCTGCTGTGTGAATTGGAACAAATATGGTACTTGGGTCAAGGGGGTTCAAAGTCTAGTTCAAAAACAAGAAACAGCTTGAGGAGAAAAGATCAATTTAAAATACACTTCAGCTCTGTACTTTGTCCAGTTCTGAGAAAACTTTCATGAAGGTGCTGAAATTCCTACGATAACTGTGACAAACATGTTACACTTACCAGTCTGTATAAAGTGTGTGATGTGAGGCACYTAATATGATTGAATTCTTGGCAGGAAATTTGGAATATGTAAAAGCTATGGCAAGTACTGCTTCATTTAGCTGCTGAAGTTCTCCTTTGCAAGATGGAAAGGGATCCTGACTCACATGAGCAAGAAATTGTTCTTAATGTGAGAAAAAAAAAAAAAAAATCCAGAAATTATAGTTCTGAAAAATACCCTTACTTCTTGGTAAGTTTTCTTAATGGAAATTAATTCTGTATTTTCTAATATTTGCTCACCTCTTTCTTGTATAATCTTTTATTAGTCTTAAAATCAGACTCCTCAGTTTGTATAAAAACCACATTCTAAAAGGTGACTTACAATCCTTATTACTCGAGGGATTCAGGTGAATAAAAGAATACTGCTTATTAAATTAAAGATATCAGGATGGTCTTACTTACATTAATCTTGAGATCTATTGAATATAAACTGATGACAGCACTAATGTTTAGTGGGGAAAAAAAAGTATCTCTTAGGTGAYGCTTCCCTAAGGAAAGTTTATTTTTTGTTGATTCAAATTCTTTTGGATTCACTTCTTGCTTTCTGCTTCCCTATGTAAGTTTCTGTTTAGGGCTAGGTGTGGAACTGGAAGGGCAGCAGGTATTTCAAAGCCTACATTGCCTTTTGGAAATGTAGACTAGAGTAGAACTGTAAAGATGGTGGAGATGCTACTGAATTATGAAGGATTTCCAGCATTTTCTGTAGCTGCTAATATTCTGGCTACAGCTAAGATATATTCTACTTTCTCAGCAATCTGATACCGTAATACCATGTATGTTCTCAAATTAGTGAGACTCACACCTGTGGATTCTGTTTGTTGTCTGGTAGAGCACCCTTTGTCATTGTTCTGAAGAGTCAAGGATGGGAATGATCCCGTCTTTCCATGCAGAGSTCATTTTGCTTTTTAACGGTACCATAGGTGTGATCAAGTACTGTGACRCTCCAGTCCGTCATACCCCACTGAAGCCCAGCTGGACACGTGCCATGGTGCAGATGGCTGTTAGGTCTGTGGACATGATAAACTTACGGGGCAATCTTCTAGGAGGAAGTTCACCCAGCCTACCTGAAGCACCTAACCTGGGCTTTCAGCTCGGTGGCTAGGCCAATGTCCTGAATAACTTGATGTGTTAAGATCCTGTCTGTTCATAAACTGTAAACCTATGAGTTTTGMGTTTTATTAGATGGCTAAGGTTAGGTGGTGTATATATCCCCATAGCGTTTCTTGTTGTTGACAGTTATGTACCCTTTGTTTGTAGGGAACTGCATCCATAAAAACAGAAATAGGGTTGGAGAATCAATAGGTCATGCAGAGGGAAATCTGAGAAATGCTGTTTCCCCACTGGCTGTGTGTTTGGAGGCTTCTAATTGCTGTCTTCATGCAGTGACTTCAGAAAAGTTGCTGTCTCAGGTATAGCCCTTCTGCCTCTCCTTTAGCTCAAGAAAACAATCAACCCTAGTTTTTTTTGCTTCCTTGAAATAGCACTGAGGGATTGATACTTGCTCCTAACTTATAAATGTTTCACAACTCAAAATGAGACTGAAGAAAAAGTAAACAAGGAGACCCACAGGAGAGACAAAAAAAAAAAATCATGTTTGTCTTTTCAAAGACAAAAAAAAAAAATCATGTTTGTCTTTTCAAAGACCGAAATTTAATTAAGTATTATTGGAATGTGGTGTATGACCTGGGGGAGCAGGAGCAGTTGATGGATGACCTTGTAATGGTTTCTGGATCATCACAGCTGTATTTAGAAAGCATTGTAGAATACAAGTGAATATTATAGAGAGGAAAAAGGAAGATGAGGCAAGATAAAATAAGGGAAAAGAAGAATATGAGAGAGGTGACAGGACAAAAGCTGAAAATTAAGAGCACTGAGGGTATGTGCCTGTAGTCTGAAATGTGTGTGTGGAGACTGAATGTGGGAGGGGAGGATACAGAGCAAAATGCAAAATGCAAAAAAAAAAAAAAAAAAAAAAAAAAGTGCTGGAGTGAGAGGACAGTTTATTTAATTTGTTCGTGACTTGTTTAGGGATTAAACAAACCAAGTATGTATTATTCTTCTAGGCACCCACATTCAAGAGGGATAAAGAGAGGGCTGGTTGCCCAGTTCCCTGGGTGCACCCCCGGCACAGGCAGCATGGCAGCGCTGAGAGAGCCAAACCTGCTGGAGGCAGAGAGGGGGCTGAATGGAGCCCCAGCTTTGGGAGCCCGTGAGCATCGAACACTGAGACTCCAATCAGTCTCCCCAGGGGGCTGTAGGATAATCCTGCAAATGGGAGGATGGCAGGAAGTTGTCATGGAAACAGARGGCCTGAAAGATTGACTCTGAGCAGCAACAGGCCAGTGAGGCAGCCTAAGTAGGATTTATAGCACATTATACTGTGAAAAACAGGAGAAAATTACTGTAAAGGCAGAAATTATAGCACAACAGAACATATCAGCTCTGAGATCCATCTTGCTAATTAAAACAGCATATTCAGTGGTGGAGTGCGTGATAAGCCTGTTAGCCTAAATGGGAAGATGTTATCAATACTTCATTATAAAGTTTATTGTCTTTAAAGTAACTCTGGAGGAGGGGCAGGGAAGTGTGGAACCTAACTAACCATTGCCACTCTCTGTCCGCTCCATGTACTTAATAAATCTCCATTCACTGCTAAATCTTAAATCTCTGGAATGTTTTTGCCTCTKGAAGTTTTCCAGCTATGGGTCAATTTGTGTTTGTGGGGATTAATAAGGAGAGGGGAGAGGAGGGATGATACAAGTGTTGTGGAGAGGCTGTGCTAAGCAAGTTTTAGTATCTTACTGAAGCAACTGACTRTGTCACCTGCTTTTTAGAAAAACAGAAGAGGAGGGCAGGTGTTCCCAAAATAGCCTCTGATTTTGCACGGTACTACTACCTCTTAGCTGAGGATCTCAAATCCCTGGTGRGAATTGTGAGAACTGATTCAAGGTCATAAAGAAACCAAACTGGGGTTGTGAACTAGCTACAACTATTTTCTTTTGACCATGAAGTAATGTCTGTGYAGTCATTAGAATAATTTTCCTTCTTTTTTAACATTATTGCATCTCCCATGTCCTTTATTCAGCTCTATCCCAATAGTAATCAAATAACCACTTTTTGAGCTTTGGCTGCATTAGTCCTAATTGATCTGACAATTCCTGCATAATAGCACACATGCAGAAGGTTTGAGTGAACACTATTTAAAAAAAATTAGCAGCTGGTGCAGTCTAATCCGTGTAGTACATCATAATACGCTGAGCAGGAGATAAAAAGCCCTAGGACACTTCTATTCAATGAAGTAATTAATATTCTTGTTTGAATATCAGCATACTATTTAAGGAAAAAAATGAAAAAGAAGAAAAGAAAACCCTGAAGCTCAATTATTGACACATGGACTGGTATGCTGCAAGTGCTTTATTACAGAATCCAAGGCAGTGTGTCTTATGATGCTGGCTTTTAAGGTTTTAGCACATTACAGTACTGCATCAATGTTTAAAAATAACCTAAAACCCTCTGCTTCATCAGCTTTGAATCCTTAACTGCAGTGAGTCCCTCATTTCTCGCTTCTTACTGTTTTCTTTACATCTTTGTGCACAATGTTTCCCTTAGCAGAAGGCTGTGAAAGGATTGGCGTAGGCAAACTGAACACCTTTAATGATGGAAGTGACAAAATGRTGATGGTGGCTCATGGCAATGAAATTAAACAGGCTGTTCACTGCTAGTGTGTTGCAGCCGAGGCATTCCTGCCTACTCCCCTTCTGGAAGGAGAGGCTTTGCAGGTACAGGGTAATTCCTGGGCAGATATAAAGAATCAGTGGGAAGTTGAAGGCTGGCTATTCTTTCCTTTCTTGGCCCACCACGCTACTCTCACTCTCCCTCCACAGCTAAACAGTAGAAAAAAGATGCAGCAAAGGTTTTTTTAGATTGAGATAAGGGCAGGAAGGCATCACTCTCCAAATATTTTGATGGGCAAGCCAGACTCAACTCTTATGAAGCTTCTCACAGAAGCACCCCCCTGCAGCCATAACCTTGCAAGTGCAAACACAATGAAATTTTTTACTTGAGATGTATTCCCTTTGCCAGCTGCAGAAACAGAACAGTATTCCCTAATGAAGTTTGAAGTGTTGATGATCGTTGTTTGAACAATTTCAGCTTGTGACTACTGGGAATTATGATGCGTAGATCTTTGTAACCATGTGGATTTTTCTACCTGTGGTTTCTGCCAGTAAAGCAACAGTAAGCTTTTTGTCCCTGTCTACTTCTCTAATGGCGTATTTTTCTTAAGTGAAAGCCGAGTTGTAGTTTAAAAATACTGTGAGCAGCCAGCCTGAAATACCAGGAGGTGTGATCACTATAGCAGATATGGTGCACTGACTAAGGAGCTACCTGGTTATATCACTTTTCTGTGAGATGGTACAGTTTGTGTAGAGAATGGTACAGGTGCTGCTCTGGCACCTGTGTCAGGAATGCCATCCTCTCAGACACASCACTTGAGGGATGGAAAAGAAAAGAAACACTGTGTTAGTAAGGTTCAAGTGGGCTGAATAACAGCTGAAGAGGAATTTGCGAAAGCAAATATCACCGCTTGAACTTAGTACTTTAATATTAGTTGGAACTCAAGGTTTTTGATGGGTCAATGCCTCTCTAATTTATTTTTTAAATGACATAATCCTTAAAGAGGAAAACAATCCAAATTAAACTRTCTTCTATTCTACTCTTTAGTATTTGTGAGGTACATAGAACATTAGGTGGGAAGTAYAGAAGCAAGTCTGTATATAGAATAGTAATCCAAATATTTCTATGTTTTGAAGTGTATTAATGATAAAAAGGAGGGGGAGAGATGAGATGCAGTATTTTTTTAAATACTGAGGTTAGCACGTGGTGGGTTACATTTTTGTGGTGGTTTTCGCATGTTGTTTAAAAATAGTTGAGTAATGAATGTTTAATGAATTAGTATTTGATACTGTCTGCATTACTGTGAGGCAGTATTTAGATCTTCTTGGCAGTGATGTCAAGTTAAACATTCCCACTGCTGGTTTTTGCTTTTGCCTGGATGATGTTGACTACTGTGCAAGTTCATGGTAGGAACCAGTTCAATGATCCAGAAAAATAATTCAAGAAAACAGTTTTTTGGTCTGGTTCACTCCAAGTACCTGTGTCAACACAATGGAGAAAAGAGCAGGGGGCAAAACTGTAAACCCTCGCCTCATCCTCTCACAAAGGGTGTGGAAAGCAGATTTGTTGCTAYGTTGTACTCAACATTAATGTTGTGTCTTCAATTTTAGTTTCAGCTCCCACTATTCACAGCCTCTGTAGCAAGCAGTCTTATTGTTGTGCCTGATTCAATTTCTCATTGAAATATTTCGCAAGGTCACTGTGTTTGAAATCATTCACCATCTAGATGTTGATTAATCCACAAGCAGGTTGATAAGGGATGGATAAACCAAGCAGCTAGAATAAACGATTATAATTTTTTTAAATCTTTTTCTTCAAGTCTGACTTTCTGAGCCATTTTTATTATTAGCAATATTTACTGTAAGTGCTCAAAATTTTGATCCATTGCTTTTAGTGAGAGGTTTGGGGAAGAGAGCCCTTGGGGTTTGTCCTGAAGAAGATCCAGTTGGCAAGACAGTTAAATGAGCAACCCTCCAGCCCATGCTGTCTGCTTTGCCGTCAGGCAGCAGCTCAAGAAAGCATATTCAGCATCAGCACACATTGTAAAAGATAACACGGCTCTTAGTGAGTCATCAAACCCACTGCAATGACTTTGTCCACCTAATAGTTGGTGGGTTTTGTGGAGTGGTTTAGGTGTTTTGTTTGGTTGATTTTTTTTTTTTTTTCCAAGGGGCATTAAAGCATGCCAAAGTATTGTGGCTGAGTGCTTTGGCCATGACTTTTTCTTTGTATTTTTGGGTAGCCCTTTTACAATCATATTTCGAGAGGCCTTTCAGGGTGGTTTTTTTTAGGATTTTGATGAAGTCAGATCAAAGCATGTTTCTTCTTTGGGAAGGACAGGTACTGCTGAAGAGAATATATTTTGGTCTATTGCAATAATGTGTGTCTTCATGTGTTCTGAAACTTTTAATTTACCTCTCTCTTATTTGTATAAATAATTAACTATAGATCTTGTTGCTTTCCTCTCAACTCTACTCTTCCCAATCTTCTTCCACCAGTCCTCAATTCTTCATGGTTGTCTTTTTCTCTGTATTTTTGTTACAGGTTATCTCTTTCTCCACCTTGTTCTCTTCTGAGAGCACACCTTTTCCAAATTCTGTGTATTTGACTGGCCCTGATAACTGCTTGCTGCAGCCAGCACAGATCTGCTCTGAGTGGTACCATTTGGACAAGAACATTGGTTTGCCTTTGCTTGTCCTGTGAGAAAGCATGTAATTGTGATGTTCTGGGGCTGCACCATAGCACTAGGAGGGTTGTATTTCMTTATGTGTTTGCTGTACTTCTAATTCCCACTAATGAAAACTATAATAGAGTAGTTGAAAGAGGAGAAAGTGATTCAACTACTGAAGTGTGGTGCCATTTTTATTTTGCCATCAGTATCTTGCCTGTGTGCTTTTGAAATAAAAGACAGGGAAAAGGAATTGGATTTTCAGATTTAGATTTCTATGTTGAAAACTTGAAGAACACTTTCTGCTTATCATTCTTGCCGAGGGGATGGGGAGGAGACTTGTGGGAAAAAAGTAAAACCCATGGGTTGAGATAAGAAGAGGTTAAGTATTGAAATAAAGTAAAACATAATAATAATCATAATAGTAGTGATGAAAAGGAAGACAACAAAAGTTGAAAGAGGAATAAAACTCAAGAATGACAAATAATGTACAAAACCATTGCTCACTACTCACTGATTGATGCCCAGGCAAACTGAGTGTGACCTTCTATGGTATGGAACACCCCTCTGGCCAGTTCTGGTCAGTTGTCCCAGACCTGCTCCCTCCCACCTTCTTGTGTATCTGCTCACAGGCAGAAACTAGGAAACCAAGAAGTCCTTGGCTTAGAGTAATTGCTACTGAGCAACAAGTAAAAGCATCACTGTGTTAACATTATTCTTGYAGTAAATCTGAAACRCAGCACTGTTCCAGCTACTAGGAAGAAAATTAACCTCTGTCTCAGCTGAAACCAGGAGATGTAGTTATGTTGTTATTCCACTGTCACATTTGAAACCTGCCCACGGATGTCCACAGTGGGGCAGAAATCCACCTGCAGTCCATGGAGCAGTACATGATGGAGTCTGAAAGGCTCTGTGGCCCTGTGGGAAGCCCACACTGGAGCAGGTTCCTGGCAGGACCTGGGTCCCCATGAAGAGGAGCCCACACTGGAGCAGGTTCCTGGCAGGACTTCTGACCTCATGCAGGACCCACACTGGAGCAGGCTGTTCCTGCTGTGCCTGCAGGACTGTACCTCATGGAGGGTCCCACATTTGGTCAGTTTTTTAAGAATTGTAGCCCTTGGGAAGGGGCTGTGTGAGAAGTTTGTGGAGGGCTGTCTTCCATGGGAAGGACCCCACCAAGAACCAGGGGAAGAGTGTGAGGAAAGAGTGGCAGAGGCAGCATGTGGTGAACTAGCACACTCCTTTTCACTAGTTATGGGGAGAGGTGGAAAAAATTGGGGCTGCTTTGAGCCTGGGAAGAAGTGTGTGGGAGAGGAGAGGTATTTTTAAGGTTTAATTTTATTTCTCATTATCTTACTGTGATTTAATTAGAAATAAATTAATTTCTGCAACTTCAGTCTGTTTTTCCCATAACAGTGATGGCAAATGATCTCTCCTTCTCCTAGCCTTGACCCACAAGCCTTTCCTTGTATTTTCTCTTYCTGCCCAGCTCAGGAGARGAGTGACAGAGTGGCTTTGTTGGGTACCTGGTGTCCAGCCAGGGCCAACCCACCACAGCCACAAACGTGTCTGCAGTTGTGAGGCTTTTTTTGCTGGTATTTTGGTTAAATTGCTGATAAGCCTGAAGGATGACTCAAGTAGCTGAATGCCTCAAGGAAGTGGATTGTGTGATTCATGAGGATTAGTCTCATCTTTCACATAATTTTATGTGATGAGAGGGAAGATGAATTTTACTTGATTTATTTATGAAGTATAGGTTTCATTCAGCTGTTCATGATAGTATGAGTATAAATGAAGATACTGATATAGGAACATAGTCTATATTATCCACATGAGATCAAGATTCAAATCATGGTATTTTTACAAAGCAGGATGTGGGAGAAAAAGGAAAATGACAGCTACATGAGCTCTCAAGTGAATGCTCATCAGTATCTTTAGTGTTGAGAGGTGTAAAGGGGACCCTTTCCCACCAATAGGTTTCATTATTTAGGGCAGGTATGATAAAAATGAGCACCTGGCACCTGAATTCATCTGAGTGAACTGTAACCTCTGAAATTGGATGTGTCATGAACTGCTGCCTTTGGAAGAAGTAAGCTTATCAGTTTCTTTCCACATGACGAGACAGTACGTTTCTGCAGGTAAACTGAATTCAGCAGTGGAGTCCTCTGCAGCAGGGCTCAGATGCTTTGTGTGACCCTGACCTGTGTCCTTTTCATTTCTTTAAGTCCCACCAGTGCTTTCTCAGGGTTCTTCTGTGTATTCATTTTGGTCACCTCCGAAGAGGTACTCATAGCAAAAGGTGGATTTCATTCATAAATTGAGGGATAAGAGCAGGAGTGGACAGAACCAAGTAGGCTTGCAAATCCACCACAGTACTCTGCAACCTCTTATGCAGTGATACAAATTGTGTTTACTAGCAGAGGCACAATTGCTTTCAAAATGAATGTAGCTAATCTTACCGAATGCCYTTGAAAGCAGAAACAATGCTGGCAACTGGGAAGAGTAGCACCCACTTCCCAACAATGCTGATGTTTGGAGTACTTTGTTTTCCTTATAAACTGTACTGGAAATGGCATACTGTAAATCTGGCACTAGTTYGCAGTAGTGAAAGGAAGGAAAAGTTGTTGTTATGGACTGTATGGACTTTTACCTAGAAAACCTAAATTAATTGTGTTGCCATAGCCCATGAACTAGTTTCTCTTACCATCTGTCAAGGTGGTTTGGGAATTAACCTAAATGGGAAAATACCCCACCAGATTTATTGCTTGAATTTTATTTTATTGCTTCAATAATACTGGGTTGCTKCAAGATTCCTCTGGATGAGATGTCCATGGATAGAAAATGAATTTGTTGGCACTGTAGTGAGGAAATACAGTAAATACAAACCAGAGGCATACAGCAAGCACCAGAACAACCTCATCTGCAAATTATAGATCTATTCAGCAGAATGTTGTCTGTTCATCAAGTAGGGTTAGTGTGTGGTACATATGGCTTAGAACACTACTTATTTGTCATGTACCTACTTACTAAATACCCTCAGAAGGTCYGATCTTTCTCTAATTTTCAGCGACATACGCGTAGAGTGACTTTGAAACTTAGTGGGCGTGGGGAAACTAAGATGAACTATGTGTCCTATAAGTTCCTTTGATATCTCGGATGATTGTGATTAAACTATATCACACCACATCAGACAACGTATGAAGTCCTAAGTTCTGAAAGAATGCAATATATGTAATGTGCCTTGTTGATGTATGTCTGACAGAAATATGTGTGATAGATTCCTTTCCCTACACGATGCAATACTCTGTATAGTGTTGTAGGGAAGTATTCTAAAGTAAAGTTGTGCACTTTTTACAAAATGCAATGGCTGAACCAGCCATTGTGGAATTACATAAGCCCTCCAAAACCCTCATATTGACCACGCAAAATTAAGCCTTAAGCTTCTATTCAGAGATAAGACTTTTCAGTAGTTCTCAAGCAGCCTAATCCACTGACCTGAGTGAGGCCTGATCTCTGAGCTATCACAGAGTACATTTTGAGTTCTCACCTCAATCCTTCCCTGACATATGAGACGAGATAGGAGGAAGTCTCCAAATTTCTGTACTCATTCTGTATTTATCCCTTCTCCTTCGCTCACAGGGCAGATTTGCAAAGAAGGAAAAATATTGTAAGCATCTAAGTTTATGCCACAGTAAAGGTATAATTCCAATGCTGGCCGTATGTGATTATGTAACTGCATTGACATTTCATCTCATTGTTAAATATTAATTTTAGAAATGTTGTGTCTGCAAGATTCCTAATGTATCTAGAAGAGCAAAGATGTGAATTGCCATCCACCTGTTTGCAATTTGTGTATTTCCTGATATGCCAGTTATTTAAGTGTCCACTGTTGTCTGTTGTGGTAATAACTACACTTGATAAAGCACATCACTGCTGCTGTATTTGCTGGCTCTCAATTTTCTGTGGGCTTGAAGCATGGCATTGCTGACAAAGATACC